>NC_136853.1:34927725-35325225 GCF_951799975.1 Gobius niger | reverse complement strand
ATTATTGTTCTTGATGCACTACCGATTCAGTTTATCACAGTATGGAACTGGCACAAAGTGTGGCAAAAAGTAAATTGAAATAGAATACACAGTTTATAGTCTCCTGTTTCACTGCCTCTTCACTGCGCTCTAAACTAATAGCTTGTGGCTCATGTGTCGTTGTATAAAGCATGGATTTTTTTTTTGTCTGTGCTCCAGCTTTTTCTATTCCCTGCTCTTCTCCCCGTCTGTCTTTTATCTGTATTTACCGCAAAACACTGTGTAACAATTAAACCTCGTTGGGCTAAAACAGAGTAAAATGCATTCATTATGATGGCGCGCTCAGGGGTCACGTGCAAATGGAGAGGGACACTTTTTGGAAGCTTGTTTTAGAAGACAACAGTGTTTTGGGGAGCGATCCTAATCGTATAATTAAACTGTAAAACGCTGGCGCTGCGCTGGAGTGGCTATGCGTGTGTGTGTGTGCGTGCACGTGTGTGTGTGTGTGAGGGGAGCACAGCAGAACAGCATTAGGCATGTAAATGCTCACTAAATCAGCCTTTTATTGGTTGTAATAAATACCCAGGGGGCCGAGCGGCGTGGCCCGGCTCTCGTCCGATGTGCTCCGCTCTCTCTAATGCATCGACCCCCGGGGGCCTCTCCACTGACGCAGGTGGCTGGCAGCGGCCCACGTGCACACTTACATGCACAAACACATAGACACGTACAGGCGGGCGAGCACTCCGATAGCCCCAATGTAATCAACAGACTTTAAACATGAGGCAGATGTGGGCTCGTCCCCAAAAAAAAACACAAAAAAAACAGCAGAGCCGATTCCGCCGCTGTAACGTTTACATAAATTGACATCTAAATGAACCAAAACATAACATACAAATCAGCGCCTTTTCACTCTGTTTATGCACAGAAAATGCTTTGCTCGATTGTCGCGGACCACACATGATACAACTTTGTTTCCCAACTGATTTTTTTCTTTTTTTTGGTAAATGTAGTAGTCGTAGCTTGTTGATAGATTATAAACTGTTGTAGATTACTTACTATTTTCTCCATTTCTTTCTGTATGTTGAATGCACTTTATCAGTGTCATCGGCATCCACTGTGGCCTTTTATTCAATACGGATGACCCCCATAGTATTAAAAATCCTATAAATAGCTAATGGTAAATGGTCTCAACTTATATAGTGCTTTTCCACCTACATGAGGCATTCAAAGCCCTTTAAAGCAAGGATACAGTCACCCATTCACTCTCTCATTCATACATTACATTAAACATTGTAGGGCTGTCTCGATAATTACTATATCGACTTATCGTACAATAAAAAACAGTTAAACGATATATTTTTGGGCTCAATATTTATCGTCTTTACATTTATTAGCATATCCCCTATCTTTGTCAAAATTTCTAACTGAAGCAAATTGATTGACTTTATATTTCATTTTTACTGCAGTTTGCGTGGTTATTTAAGATATGATTATGTACTTTTAGAACAAACTGTCATTTTAATGCCTGAAAGTTGACAGTGTCGAGTATCGTTAGAGTCAATATTATCGTTTATCGCGATACTTTCCTGCCTCGATATATCGAACTTCAAATTTGTTATCGTGACAGGCCGATATACATGTTTGTTTTTTTGTCAAAGCCATCGTTCTAACATGATACAGTATGATAATTGCTGCTTTCTGACAAGTTTACACCAGTAACAGGCCCTAAGTAAAACGTAGTAAGTTTCGATTAGTGTCAGTTTTCACGTTCAGCCTGGGGTTTTCTCCTGTTACTCACTGAGAACTGTGATTGCTTATTTGCAGGACAAGGCTGCGCTGGAGAGTCTGAGTCAACAGCTCAAGCAACAGGCCGAGGACAAGTTCAATCACGCCATGCTGGACTTCACCATGAGCGGGGACTCCGATGGTCAGCACAAATGACTACTCCAACTATTACTATTACGCAGTAGCAAACTAAGATGGGACTTTTGTGTGTGGCCTTTGGTAGTCGCTAATAGCAACGGTGTGATCTCTCTCTCTCTCTCTCTCTGTCTCTCAAAAAGGCTCTCCCAGTGTGTCCGAGTCCAGGATATTCCGGGAGGCCAGGGGGCGGGGCAACAGCGAGCCCCACATCAAGCGACCGATGAACGCCTTCATGGTGTGGGCCAAGGACGAGCGGAGGAAGATCCTTCAGGCCTTCCCCGACATGCACAACTCAAACATCAGCAAAATACTCGGTGAGCTTAACAATACTTACAACATTTACTCGGACAGTACAACCTTCCCTCACACAGATTTGCTGATATAATTAATTCTCAAAAAGAAGGGGGGAAAAAGTCCACAGCTTTTTTTTTTTTTTTTTTTTTAGCTGCCGATGTATTCTGTTTTTAAGGAGCTATACCTATGAATGAAAATAATGTTATCCTCCTTTAGTGTATTGTAAACTTATAAGACATTTGTATCAATTTCATGAACTTTCGGGCTATTTTTCGGTATCACTTTATTACACTTCCTTGATACACTACACCTAGCTAAATTTTGTACGATGTAATGTACTCTGTGACAATCTGTAATAACTTATACCTATGTAGTATGTACACAATGGAATAATTTGTATTAGTACTTTGTAAGTACATAATGTAATGGGACACGAGACCATTAGCGCTAGGGCTTAAGGTTAGGGTTAGAGTTATGTCTTATTATATTATGTACCTACAAACTACAAATACATATTATTCCATTGTGTATCTAACCTATAGGTACAAGTTATTACACATTGTTACAGAGCCCATTACATTGCACTTATTTTAGTATGGTACAATGTATCAAGGGTAGTGTAAAATAAAGTGAAACCGAAAGTTACGAATTAGTTTGGACCACGGCTTACGTTTTAATTTAGTGGCTTCTCATTTCATTGTTTGCAATAAAAGAAAAATCAGGTATAGGGCCTTTAAGAACAAAACTGTAATATTTCCAAAAATGTCTTAAAATCAGTCCACTGAAAGCTCCCATTTAAATCTAATCTAAAAAAGAAAGTAAGTAAGACGTCCTTATTTTTTCCCCCTTAAAATGTTTACACTGTAAAAATAAAAACGATAATAATATACATTTGAAACGTGTGTCTTGTGAAAAATCTACATTAGTAGAAAAGCAAAATCTGAAAATTGTTTGTGTAATCATTTGAAACACATACATCCCCCCCCCCCCCGCTAATAAACTCAGTTGTGACTGTGTCCCATATGAAGATGAATCAGCTCCTCTGTGAGTGACAGGACGGCTCCCTGTTCGCCGCACATGCAGAGCCCCTGGTCCCCGCGCTCGCCTTCTTCTGCACTCACGGTCTAAGCGCTTTCCTTTAATGAACGACTGGGGAGAAGAGGAACCGCTCCCGACAAAATGATGATATAATTCATTATGCATTAAACAAGCAGTGCGCGACCATTTGACATTTCCCCCGGACTGCTGCGATCGCTCATGACATTTTAAAGAGCTCCTAAACGTTTTATAACACGCTGAAATCTGGTTTTAATAAGCGCCTCTCTCTCTCTCGCTCTCGTTTTTTTTTTTTTCTTCCTCTCCCTCCCTCTCACCCGCACACACACTCGTCTTTGGTGGATTGCTAACAGATCGCAGAACACAAGCAACGCGCCGACAGCTTTTAGCTATTAAACCTACAGTAGTCGAGAGCAAATTCAGAGCAGATATGAAGCATGTGGGGAGGATATGGACACATTTAACTTCAATTCTACAGCGTTCAGAAGTCTTTTCAAACCTGCGTCCGTCTTCATTTTTTCTTAATCTGCTGAATTGGTAACACACACATAACATTTGGAGCTTCTGTATACCGCATGATGGGTTATTTATTACTTTTCAGTGATTTAAAAATGTTTATCAAAGCTCTTTTTATTTCCTGCCACACTAAATACCTAACACTTTTTTTTTTCTTTCCCCTTCTTCCCCAGGCTCTCGCTGGAAAGCCATGACGAACCTGGAGAAGCAGCCGTACTACGAGGAGCAGGCGCGCCTCAGTAAACAGCACCTGGAGAAGTATCCCGACTACAAGTACAAGCCCCGTCCCAAACGCACGTGTCTCGTCGACGGCAAGAAGCTGCGTATCGGCGAGTACAAGGCCATCATGAGGTCTCGCAGGCAAGAGATGAGGCAGTACTTCAGCGTAGGGTGAGAGAACATTTGACGGATTTCAACATCAGTGCGTCAGAGTTTGCAGCTGCTAGATTTTTTTTTTTTTCTTTTCTTTTTTTCTCATTACTATGGTACATTTCAGATTGGTTTCCAAAACTCCCACTCTAAATTGTGCAGGTTGTACTGAAAGAATTGACAAGTCTAGCAGCGGGTTGTAATTCCTGCCAATATCACACACATCACACACTTCTCGGAGAAGGCCGATATTGCCAAGGCCGCAGCACTTAAAAATGCCAGTTTCTCATTTTTGACTTTTTTTTTTTAATTTTTTTTTAAAGGAAATTTTGAAAACTCGTATTTCTTTGTGACATCTTTGATGGTAGTCTCATTTTCTGTTTACAAAGAAAGCTTGTTTTTATGCCTTTATGTTTTACTGTTTTATTGTTGTTTTCAAGAAATCAACAAATGTTTTGAATCAGAATCAGAATAGTTTTTATTGACATTGTTTGAGAACAGGTTCACAAACTAGGAATTTTTCTCAGTGAAATTGTAACACAGAACATATGGCACAGAATTTTTATAAGAATAAGCTATAAAAGTTTGAAAATATAAGGCTATAAGGGCATGCGTGAAGAATATTAAGATAAATAATAAAAATAAAATGTAAAATATGATAAGACGACAACAATTTGACATAGAACAACAGCTGCATTGTATTGACAGATGTGCAGGTGCATAAAGTGATAGCGGCGTGTGTGGACATACCACATAGTGCAATAAAGCAGATTACATACCGTAATAATAATAATAATAATAATAATAATAATAATAATAATAATAATAATAATAATAATAATAGTAATAATAATAATAATAATAATAATAATAATAATAATAATAATAATAATAATAATAATAATAATAATAAATAATAATACTGCAGTGCTTTTATATAGCACTTTTCTGGACACTCAAAGATGCTGTCTCCCATCCAAGTACCGACCAGGCCCTCCCTGCTTATCTTCCAAGGTCTGAAGGGATCGGGCAGAGCAAAGGCGGTATGGCCACAGCCATGAGTCTGTAACTAAGTTATTGTAAGGGCTGTTAACTATTCAGATTCAGAAAACTTTATTGATCCCAAATGGCAATTCATTTGTAGTAACCTCAGAACATTTCACAAGCCCATCACAAACAGTCACTGTGCATCACTCCCAACAGCTCAGACCTGATCAGTGGCTCAAGGAAACAATCGTACATAACAATGAAAATAGAGGACATCTCAAAAGGTTTATGTTAATAAACACAGTTCCTTCAGAATTCAACAGTTCAGTGACAGTGGGGACAGGAGGGTTGGAGAAACGATTATCCCATAATCCTGACTTTACTCCACCCTGTTACACCTCACATCCCTGACTGACGTGTGTTTCTTTCCTCCTACAGGCAGCAGGGCCAGTTGCCCCTGTCCTCCGCCGGGGTGGTCTACCCAAGCACCCTGTCCATGGCTGGGATGCCCTCCCCCCAGATGCCCTCAGAGCACTCAAGCATGTCAAGCAGCCCCGAGCCCAACTCAAACCACCACCACCACCAGACGTCCCAGCTGTCCGGCCTCAAGGGGGAGGAGCCTCGCATCAAGGAGGAGGAGCTTCGACTTGACGACAGCAACGGCGACGGCTACGATGACTTCGACTACGAGGACGAGGAGCCCGACTACGCAAGCGACAACGACAACCACATCACCCAATAGGACGGCCCTCCCCGAATAAAAGCCAATCACCGCTGGTTCAACACACACACGATCCACGAATCAGGAAACAGACTCTTTTTTTTTTGCCAATCACCCGTCCTGCGTGTCACAAATCCTGCCCTTTATCCCCATGCCCCTAAACTAACACGGACTCTTGTTTAAAGAGCCCTGTCCCTGATACCAGCATATATCTGACCAATCAAAACAAAGCACACAGGACCTGTCACTCACATTGACTGTTACAGAGACGTGCGCCACCTAGAGCTTGCATTGAGATACTACTGCTACTATGAGCAAACTGCCACAAGGTGAGACTCAGAAAGCATCCTTTTAGAGCCGTTTGTATAAATAAAAATAAAAGGAGAGACTAAGGACCTGTCCGGGGCTAAAAGACGACACTTTACAAAGGCGGACCTGTTTATTACTATCAAGAGACACTTTTAAAAATACAGCTTTTTCGTTCTTTGGTTCTATAATATTCTCACTCAGGTACACGGTGCCAATAAGTGGCTTGTGAATGTGATTTGATGTTTTGTGCTACGAGTTTGAATAATAATAGGAAAAAGAGACTGATCTTTTTTCTCTTTTGTTGTAAAGCACCTGAACTACATCTGTTTTATTATTTTTTAACAGAGATAGCTTTTGTTTGACCTCTCAGTCAGTGTGCTATACGCAGACACCCTTCGGTTCATCCTTGTCTTTTTTTGAGGAAATTAGCGGGACAGTCCCAACAGGGCTGTATGAAGGACTGCCCAGCCTTTTCTTTCTTTCTTTTTTTGAAGTGGGGGAGGGGAGGGGCGGGGGGGTCTCTCTGGCATCGCGGAGCCAAAACAGCGCCGTGTTTTACGAGACAATCCAGCAGTTGTTTTTCACCTCTCTGCCCTAAAACGACAAACTAAAAACTACTGTCTGTCCTTGAAGTGTTGATGTTCCTCTACTTACTGTCATCCTGCTGTCTTCAAGTCGGTGTGGCTGACCCCAAGAGGGTGGGGTTACGGTTTTAGAGCAGCCAGTCAGTGTTTTGTATTTTAAATACTGTATTATGTTATTTTTTTTCCGTCAAACTGCCTCTAGTCTAATAATGTATTATTAACCATAATTATGAGGACGGTCAGCGTATCATTGGTTTTAGTAAGTTATGTACAGCTTAATTTATTTTTTCTCCTCTTCATGTGGGTTTGTACGACCATCTGAAGCTACGACAGTCAATGAAGCGTTATCTATTTAGCTGGTAGGTATTTAGACAAAACTTACGTTGTTATTTTCTCTTGCTTTGTTTTGCATTTCTTTATGTCCCCCTCGGTATTTTTTGTATTATCATTATATTATTATTAACCGCTTGGGATGGTGGGTGGGCGGAGTTATAGGACAGTGACTCGACGCAGCCCTCCAAGCTCCAGGATATATTTACCCCCAATGTCCAAAAACCATTTCGAAAAGCACTCACTCTGTGCAGTCAGAGAGAAGAAGAAAAAGAAGAAGAAGAAGAAGAAGAAGAAGAAGAAGAAGAAGAAGAAGAACATGAGTATTTTGTTAATTATTATAATTTTATTTGTTATGTTTATCATGTATAATGTGAAGTTTCCTTTCCTTTTCTACGGGGATCAGTTTTCTTTTTTGGGGAACTGTTTTTTCCGTGAACAAAGAGTTGTATCTCTGTTTACTTCCCTGAGCTCCTCACACGGGCGACACAGCGGGAACGAGTCTGGATCCCCTCATTTCAATGTTGTACATATAAATCAATCAACAACACACACACTTCTTCTCAACAAATCAAATCATATGCTGTTTTTTGCAGTTTATCCATTGACAGTGAAACAGAAAAAAAAAGAAAGCAAAGCAGAGGACGGAGTTTAGTTAAAGGTTTTCAGTTCACTGCCATCAAAGCATCTCTCTTTGGAGATTTTTTTTTTTTAAAGACTTTTAAATCAATAACACGGTCAAAGCTACATGAAAGCTGGTACTGAAGCAGAGCCCAAACAGGTGGCATTGAACTGTACTTACTGTTAAAGAAAATATTTTTATTGCAACCTGAATGCAAAATTGACAAAACATTGAGCAACCAGTTTTTTTTGTTTTGTTTTTTTTGTCGTATGGACACATAATTAAGAAGTATGCGCCCATACTTCTTAATTATGCTTATCATAACTGGCAACCCTTTCGTCATTCCAATTCAGGTTCACTTCTGGCACTCTCAAATTGACCTCAAAATCTGCCTCCTCTGTCCTCTCTTTTATTGCCACTGGATAAAACTTTGCTGCGTTCCTGTCTTACTCCGACACATCATCTTCAATCAGTGTTTACAGATCCGGCCGCTGTCCCTCTTTGTTTCCGCGTGTGAGGTGAACAGATTGTTTTTTTCTATAGTATCTTCTTATCAGGAGCGCTTTGCTTTGTTTGAGCTTCACGCGACACTTAACATGACTACTCTTCAGGCGTGTGCTGTCCCATTCACCCCATCCTCTCTCGTATAGTTGTCCGCTTCTTGGTGCCACGTTTTTTGTTTGTTTGTTTGTTTCGTTTTTTTTCCTATTGAGCCTTTACATTGGTCTTAACTTGCTGTATACAAGCGTAATCCGCACCCCTCCTCCCCGTCACCCCGCCGTGGTTCAGCCCGATGCTGGAAAGAGGGAGCAACCAAATCAGGAGGGTGGGGGAAGCAGAAGCGTGGGTGGGAGGGGCCTCAAGACGTCAATCATCCCTGCTGGCAAGGTCTATCGATCCGTCCCCCTTTACATGAAGATGAAAATATTATTTAAGACAATCAAGTCATGAGTGGAGCTCCAAACAAAGTGAGAATTAAATACGATGAAAAATATCTTACCATCTCAACTTGAAGAAAAAAAAAAAAGTCAAGAAAGATTAATTATGTAAATATAACATAGAGGTATAGATTTATATTTTGTTCATAACAATGTAAAATAAGTTGTATATTTCTTTTTCTCTCCCGCTGTCTCTTTTATTGATGTTATCCATGCCACAGAAAAGCCGGGGTTGTCATGCTCTCGCAAAAAAAATGAAGAAAAAATATCAAAGAAATAAAGAAAAACAGGAAAAAACAGTCAGTGGGCTGCACCACCATCTGTTCTGAGTTCACTTTTTTCAGTATTACTGCCAGACAAGGCTAATAAAGACAGAAATGTGTTCAGTTCTAACTTGTGCTGGTCATTTCTTTCCTTTTCATGTACGCATGCACACACACACGCACATACACACACACACACCCTTGTAACTGTATCTTAGTGAGGACACCCATAGACATAATGTATTACCCAGACCTAAACCAAATTCTAACCCTAAAACGACATCTTGAAACTCAAACAGTCCGTTGAATAAGTGAGGATCTAAATCTTGTCGATGTCCTCACTCTGTGGGTCTTTACAGTACACGCGCACACACTCACACCTTGTAACCCTAACCTAAACAAAATTCTAACCCTAAAACCACATCTTGACCCTCATACAGTCCTTTGGATCTAAATCTCGTCGATGTCCTCACTCTGTGGGTCTATACAGTACACGCACACACACACAGACACACCCTTGTAACTATCTTAGTGAGGACACTCATAGACATAATGTATAACTCCCAACTCTAACCTAAGCCAAATTCTAACCCTAAAACCACATCTTGACCCTCAAACAGTCCTTTGAATAAGTGAGGATCTAAATCTTGTCGATGTCTTCACTGTGGGTCTTTACAAGTACACACACACACACACACACACACACACACACACACACACATTACTCGTAAATTACAACATTGGAAGTCAATAAAGAAACTCTGCAAGTCCATAGAAAACATAAAATGTGAAAATGTCAATATTTCCATGGCAGCACATGCGTATCTTGTATTTAAGCAATTTGGTAAGACACTTTTGAGGTGATCGGTAAACTACAAGGTAATAAGGTGATATACAAGGAACAAATATTGTCTAGGAGTGATGGGTAGTTAAACAAACACACACATAAATGAATAAATCTATATTGATCAATCGATTGACTTATTTCTTTGTCAAAATAGGCTGCCTTTTCTATCATTATGAGGTGCCCAGATTACAAAGCGTGGAAATTGGGACGGGTCTGAGGGTCAGGGTCCGGCGTGGCCCGGGCGTGCAGGCACATATGGAGCACACATCGACAGAGCTCTTGAAAATGGTTCGGCACGAGCAAAGGAGCGCTTTAAAGTATTTCACCCTCAACTACATGGGGACGTGTGAACGAAGAGAGGATGGCTGTTTTCGCAGATCATTATTGAGAGACAGACTGAAGTTCCAGCACAGTAAATCTGTCTCAGTTTAACTCAAGGGCAGCCACCGAGTATGGAGCGAACTCAAAATTGTCACCTGTGAAGAGCTTTAGGTGAAAGACCCCAGTGTTTTCCTTCCCCCCCCTCCCAAATTTCAGTATCATCACATGGTACAATCTGAAAAGTTACCTTCACCACAAACACATTTTGCTGGTGGTTGGTGGTGTATAAGACTAATGCCTTATTGTTACTATTATTATTATTATTATTATTATGATTATAGTAGTAGTATCAGTAGTAATAGTAGTAGCAGTAGTAGTAGTGTTAATCACATTTTCACATTCGTTAGACCATTCAGAATGAGCTATTCATCTATATCTCAAAAGTAAAAACAATTTCTAGGTTCTAGGCAGATGCCAGACACTAAAGGATCTTTAATTGATGCTGTACTGGCAGTGACGACGTTCACATCATCATTTTAAAAGGTTAAGCAACAGCAGAGCTCACTCAGTGACCATCTGTTTCCGTATGTTCCTCAATCAACCCCCAGCTTCCCTGCATTTAAGAACACACAAATGCACTCTGGAGAAGATTGTTAGATGCCTTTTACTAATTAGCATAGCTTCACGAAAAGAGGCAATAACGCGACAGTAAGTGGAGGACTTGGTTGCTCCTTGGGCGTACTAGGGCGTAGTGAATTTTTCAGTGGCGCCCCAAGGAGAGGAGCTGAGAAAAGGTTTATGTGTGAATGGCTGAGGAGCACATGGGATGCCTGTATTGTCAGCAGTAGATAGAAAGAAAAGGAAAGAAAGGTGCTGCAGAAATGCTAATGTTAACACACGCACAAACACACACAGGCCCTAAGGTGCACAGTAGGAGTTTGGCGCAGATTAAAACACTCATCCAACAGCAGGTATAAGAATATCTATGATCTACAATCACACATCTATCTTTGGCTGTGTTAAGTCTTCACTGTAGCCCCCGTGTCCATATAGAACATTATACTGCTGGGGAAGTTCAAAACGTTCTTGAGGTAAGACCCCAGTTTGTTTTTAAAGTGAGTTGGAATGGAGAAAAAATGTAGAAATTGTGCACAGATGGATGATCTTAATGCTTTACCCTTTTTTTTTTTTTTTTACTAAAATGGTTTATTTCACTCTGTGCTGCCTGCAAAAAAATAAAATAAATAAATAAAAGCCATCAGATGGTATGAAGTTTAAAAAAATTGGTATCATCGCAGGCTATGAAAAAAACTTAATTACAGGTCTGTCTTTAAAGGTACACTGCGTAACATTTTGGACTAGACTGTTGCCGGCAAAACAAAACATGCTCCTAATGACCAGCTCAACACTGAAAATGCTATTACTCGAGTGGGTAATCAAAGAATGGAATTGGATGAGAACCTAACCTGTTTAAATCTCAAATTCCACTGCCTTTCGTCACATCTCCATGGAGACGAGCTGGAGACGTACCCACTCCCGGTAAAGTTTACAGTCATATCTTAGGAGAATTGATTCTCATAAATGTTTGTTTGTACATTTATGAGGTATTTTTCAATTATGAAAATATGTGTCATAAAATAAATGCTTGTATTTCAATTTTATTTATTGGGTAAAATTCTACGTGGTTTGGCTTTAAGGACATATTTTTACTCCTAAGGGGAAAACTACAGTTTTTAGGTTTGTGGGACAAATTTGTCTCTTAACATATAAACTCATGCACATATTTCACCTGGAAACCAAAAAATGCCTAAACTTCAAACTAACATGCACTGATTGGATGTTTCTCCATAGATTTATGTCGGACATTGTAATTTCAATGGCCATTTTCTCAAACTGCATTTTTCTCACATTGGTGTGACAATATCTGTACTTAAGTAGCCCCTATAGAAGTTTTTCAGAGGGATTTAAAATCTAACCCCTATCCGAATTTATTGAATTATGAAACAAATATATCGACAATATAAAGCCCTAAATTTTTCTTTCAATTTTTCCAATTTTGACACCGAAAATGTGGGAAATTTTAGGTATTTTTATGCCTAAAAGGCCTTATTTTTATATGAAAACATAAAATGGCAGATTTTTTTTCATCTCATATTTATGTCAGTCATATACAGCAAATGTTTCAAACTGATATCTCTACATTTAAAAAAAAGTTTCCCTATTCACCCACAGTGTCTCGTCTTAACTGTAACAGAATACTGTAACCAATACTCCACGTGAATGAATGAATCAGTACAAGAAATACAGAAAATGGGCTGTTTTCTATCATTATGTGGCCCGGCACATGGGCAGTGGTCGAACCGCACTACTCTCGATTGCGGGTGCTATTCAAATTGAGGGAAGACGTCTCTTGAATGACTTACAGTGGGTAATAGGATGTGCTGTGATGCTGAGCCTCTCGCTAAGCACAGTTAAAGACTGTGTCTGTGTTAATGTATTCACGAGGAGGAGGGATTACAGAGAGACAAGAGCAGCTGGAGATGAGAGAGGAGCACAGTCAGGACCAACAGGCCTGCTGCACATCACTGCTATAGCAACGCATGTACTAAAGGACATATACGTATAAAACTGTATTGCATTCTGACATGAAGATATTAAACAATTAATGAAAATATTACTTGTACTGTATTAGCAAGTTATATGATTGTTAACATGGCTAATTTATAAATAAATAAATCCCAAATTGGTGAGACACTTACTCAAGCCATAGTATTAATAGCCTGCTACATGATCAGTTTAGCTTTTACTTTACTTTGCTTTACTTCATTTGTCTTTTTTGGGTGAAAATTTGGTTTGGAAAAGGTCTTTGCTGCACATTAGGACACCACAAATATAACACACAATAATTCATACAGTAGGAACCAGAGGTTTACATACACTTTATAAAAACACACATTTGCATATATTTCTCACCAAATGAAACCAAAAGTTATTTCTATTTGCTAAATGCCAGAAGAATAAGAGATAGAATTTTCTACATGATTATATGTTACTTGTTAAATTAAACTTGTTATATGTTAAAAAAAAAAAGTGTTCATACATTTCATTAATATTTGTTTGCATTGCCTTTAAACTGTATAACTTGGCTCAAACGTTTTGGATTTCCTTCCACAAGCTTCTCACAATAGTTGGCAGGAAATTTGGTCCATTCCTCAAACAGAACTGGTGTAACTGAGATACGTTTGTAGGTCACCTTGTGTGCACATGCCTTTTCAGCTCTGCCCATACATTTTCAACTGATTTGAAGGCTTTGTGATGACCACTTCACAACACCCCACAGCATGATGCTGCCACCCCCGTATTTCACAGTTGGGATGGTGTTCTCAGGTTGCAAGATTCACCCTTTTTCTTCCAAACGTGATGATGGTCATTATGGCCAAACAATTAAAAAAAATTCAGACCACAGGATATGTCTCCAAAAAATAAAATCTTTATCCTTTTTTATTTGCAAACTCCAAGCTGGCTTTTTCTGTTTTTTAGGAATAAGGGCTGCTTCCTGGCAGAGTTCCCTCTCAGCCCATGTCGGTACAGGACTTGTTTCACTCTGGATAAAGACAAACTCTTAACAGTTTCAGTATCTTCACCAGGTCTTTTGCATTTGTTCTTGGGTTGATATTCACATTTCAGACACAGCACATTCATCTCTGGGACACAGAACCCGTCTTCTTTCTGATCTGTATGATGACTGGACATTTCCATCTTTTTTATACTTGCGTATAATTGTTTGAACCATTGAACCTGGAACCTTCAGGCATCTTGAAATTGCATCCAAGGATGAACCAGACTTGTGCTTCCAAGGACATGACATCGTAATCTGGGCTTTCCCAAAATCCAGATTAAAGGTATAGTAATCTTAGTGTATGCAAACATCTGACTTTGTAGAAAGTAAAAAAAATAAAAAATAAAACAACCTATGTCATTCTTCTGGCATTTTGCAAATAGAAATATATATTTTTTTAATTCTAATTGACCTAAAGTTAATTCTGGTTGATGTCAGACTGTGAGAAAAAAAATGCGAATGCATCAAGTGTATGTAAACATCTGGTTCCCACTGTGTATAGTTAGCAAAAAAACTTGCGTGAGCAGTACATTTACTCCGCACACTCCCCTCCATGCCCACACCCCACAGGCACACATGTACACACACTCAAAGTCACCACTGGTTATTTAGCCGCTTCACTGAAACAGGGACAAAACAATATTTGTACCGGTTATGTTTACACAGAGGCACCCGGTACCTCCTCCCTGAGCCCAGCAGCTGGTACTCTGGGTACATTTCATGTGTGTGGTCAGAGCGGATGCTCCTGGTCCGTCTCCTCCTGACCTGCTCGTACAGCTCCTGTGGGGCCAGAGGGGAAGGAGTGCCTGTAATAGCACCCATAAATATCTTTTTCAAATTCTGGTGCGCAGCAAATATATATTTTCAACCACGTATGCTAAATTTAGACTAAAGCTAATCTAATCCTAAAGTGACACATGAGTCTGTGAGCACTAGGACAGACGTGGAACGCACAAGAGCAGAGGAGACTTCAGCACATGGTCTGGTTAATGGTGTCAAAATGTGTCCACAACACTTTTTCATTCATTCACTTTTTATTTTTTTATTTGTACAGTCTTGGTAACATGTTATTGTCAGACTTTTTTGCTATAGGTTATACAACACACACAACACTGTAATGTGTTCATCCCACAAAAAGCATTCCATTAGCAAAGAACTGATGTACTTAAACACAGCAAAGTAAATCGGGAAGAGCCAAAACTGAGTTTGCAGACAGTTTTGTTGCAGAAGTGTGTTGTAGTGATTTGACACACCCTGGTGCATCGGAGAGGAGCGCATCTGATGGGATGATCGTCAGATGTTCGTGTGTAGGTGGACCATCACAACTTTCACTGTAAACTTGAAAACACCATGTTGTTTGAGCGAGGTGAAGGAGCCTGTAGGCGCTTTAACGTCACCACAAAAAATATATTTTTGAAAGCATAAAAAGCCTGTAAAACTGTTATTTTCTCTCCCCATCAACACCCTAATGCACACATGCAAATATTATGCTAATGCTATGTTAATTGATGGAGTAGCTGCAAAGCAGCCCTGCTGTTCAAATGACTGGTGAGAAAATAGGTGGGGTCAGTCGCAAGCTGTAAAAGCATCTCCAACACAAATAAACAAAACCCTCGGGGATTAACAGAACAAGGGCCAGTGATAAACGGATGAGAGGGGAGAGGAGCCAAACGGGCCACAGCTGAGGGAGAGGGAATAATGCAGGGCCATGTACCAAGAGCAGGCTCATACTCTTTATACAGGAGGATTACAGACAAAACAAACCAGGAGGTAAGACATGCACGCAGGAGTCAAAGCACATGTGATAAGGATAACACAAGAGAGACCAAGGGAGAGAGAACGGACTGTTTAAAGAGGATTGACATAAAATTGATACACTTTATTTAATGCTTTCATGCATCATGTGGGTCTACAGTACTTCAAATGCTGCAGATTTAGAAGTCGTTAAATGTCTGTCGAGAGACACCAACACACATCACTACAAGATCAACGAGAACATAAAACATGGCAACATTTAATAAGAATCAATAACATATTTGAATGAGAAATACAAATTCATGTATGAAAATTAATGAATTAAAGTTATTTTATACTGTGCAAAATGCCAACAAAAGCATTAAAAAGAGAACTTGATATTATTTAGTGTTTGTTGAAAAACTGGCTCTGGTTTTAAGGCCATAATTATCTCAGTCCTCACACCTGTAGCTCCAGAGAAACAGCCGACGAGAAGCGGCCAATTAAAAAATGTTTGAGCGGCCATTACCATTCAGAGACAACTGTTTGCCACATCTGGAAAAGATCAAAATGATAGATAAAAACCTGTCTCATTCCACTACTGTATTATTGCAAAGAAATATAGTTCACATTTGAAAATGTCAGTTCAGTGTATCAAATTATTCATGATGTGACACCAAGGCCCGAGAGTGTTTGTGAAATCATGTGAAGAACAACTTGAGCCTGATCCAGAGGGGACTGGGACGTGAGCTTTAGGTCCTGCACTTTTGTCCGAACTTCTCTGTCAACGCTTCAGGGATGTGGAACTCTGCCATTAACTGCAACCCTTTACATTTGACTTGAACAAATGGCCCCGGCCCCGGATAAAGCGGAAGAAAATGGATGGATGGATGGATGGATGAACAAATGGTTGAAAGATGGTCAGATTTGTGATTACAAGCATGAACGTGGTAAACATGGTATTTTTCTCAAATTTGAATGGCACAGTGATGCAGCGGTTAGCACTCGTGCCTCACAGCAAGAAGGTCCTGGTTCGATTGCCACCTGGACGGGGTCTTGTGTGGAGTTTGCGTGTTCACCTGGGTCTGTGTAGGTTTCCTCCGGGTACTCCAGTTTCCCCTACCACTAAAAACATGTACAGTAGGTACCCCACTGGGGCCAGGACTCCAAAGAAAAAGAGATTCTTAATATCAGTGGGACTTTCCTGGTTAAATAAAGGTAAAAAACAACAAAATTGACAGGGTTTTTAGGCCCACAAGCCAGCTCCAGAGCAAACACTCAGGAGATCGGCCTGAAATAAGCTCCCTAACATGTGCACCATCACTGACTTTGGCATTTTTAAAGCTCGGCTTTAAACTTTTATTCAGAGTGGCTTGAAAGCAGTTCTAAGTAACTCTTGCCCCTATACTGCAGGTGTTGTAACAAGTTGCGATTTTTTTACTTATTAATTGTTCGTGAGAGTAAATACTGCACTGATAGAAAAGACAAAGGGGGAGAGGGATATTGTACATCCAATTACACAATGGAAGAATTTTTTTTCACTCAAACTTGGCTGTAAATACTGTTTAAGTGGCGCTAGCCCCCAGTTAGTTTTGCCCGTTGGCCTGTTAGCTTCTTCTTCGTGATTCCATTAGTGTGTATTGGTGGCTCCGGTCCGGTGGCAGTCAATTTGCAATTGTGGTTTTCTGGCCAGAGACACCGGGGGGAGTTGAAAAATCATCCCATTAACACTTGCATTACCCCCAGAGAGACTACGGTAAAGAAGGTAAAGAAGTTACTTAGTATTGCTTTAAAGTTGGTTCAAAGTAAAACATGAAAGAAAAGTTGATAAGCATGACATGTATGATGGGAGATTTCTGCTTGAGCCAGCCACCATAGGTTGTATTTTATGTATTAATTTACTTTGAGGGCTGGGTGATATGTGTGTGTGCGTCCTTGGGGTGCTGAGGGTGTTTCAAATGTAAACAAACTGAATGCCTTCCAGTCAACTGTCCAGAGAGGTACAAAGTCTGTCACTCCTCCAGAACTGAGACCCCAAGTTAAAGTGTCTAATTGTTTGGGAGCGTGGAGATTTGTGAAACACTGTTACCACATTAACAAATACAGCACCGATGGCTTCTTCTTTTTTTTAATGAATCTATCTAGGGGCTAAACGTGCCGGATTCTCTTCCTCTTGCGTGAAGATCAACGTCTAGCGAAGCTTTGGAAGTGTCTGTCCACTCTGTGCCAACCAGCCACTAGCAAAACCCCAACCCCGCCCCCCAAAAAAACATCAACATCCCTCTGGAGCCCCATTGGCTGCCAGTTTCTCAAACAGCCCACCACTGACCCCTTCAGGCATGGAAACTGTTGTCCAGCCAAGAAGCCAAAAATCCCAGGGCATTCTTGTACATCACCCCATCGCCCCAAAGACTCTTGTTTTGCTGCTCAGGGGAAGCAATGGCGATAGAGGAAGCGCTCTAGTTAATTTGGGTGGTTTGTCATTTAATTTACTTGAAGACTGTTAAACACGTCCCCAATCTTTATGGCAAGCAAATTGTTGCAGGCGCCACTAGCTATTCTGCAGACAGCCATGTGTCCTGACAGTTGACTTTGAACTTAACTTGTTGCCACTTCATTGTGCCAGTTTTATTTTACATTTTTGGAGAAAAGGTTGCAGAGGTTGTGTAAAAGTTGCTCTCTCGCATGTCATGACAAATGACCAGTTCTGTGTTCGGGAGATGCAGTAAGCCCCAGGCCCTCAGTGTACATTGTCAGGAGTTTCATATTCAGCTAAATCCAGGACAAACAGTGGGCTACTGTGATGTTTCAGCAGCGTAACAAGAAACAACAGCAAGTTTTGGAATATAGAAGGACAAAGTCATTCAGGTCATTTGATAAAGGGTCATTTTTTTCCCCAATAAAGAGGAGTAACATGAGTGACGGGGAAATGCACTGAAATTTCTGATTGCATGGGCCCAGACTCTTTTTGTGTCATTTCTATACAGCTGCATGTGAATGTTTACTATTCTTTAAGCTGTTATTGACTGTGTCTTTTACCATTGATTTAAGTTGTGTTTTCCAAGGTTAACTGTATGTAAATTCAGCTTTATGTCCTGCTGCTTCCTGCTATACGTACTTGACTCTTCAGCTCTGTTGCGCATGGACTCTTTGTTGTTTGCTTGTTTATGTAATGTCTATTATAATATGCCATGTGATAATTAATTAGTTTTACCTATTTCCAGGGTATATACAGCTCATTGTTCGTTGGATAAATATTTTACAGTTGAGCTGTTAAGTTAATATGCACTGTCCTTGTAAATAAATAAATGAAGTGAAATTGAAGTTATTTTCAAGCCCGGTTTCAATTTTATAGGTCTATTATTTATTGGTTTATTTGGTTGAGACAGTGCATGTTAAAGCAGTACTAAGTAACTCTTGTCCCTAGAGGCCATACTTCAGGTGTTGTAGCATGCTACGTTTTTTACTCACTAATTGTCCGTGAGAGTAAATACTACACTGACAGAAAAGACAAAGGGAGAGAGGGATATTGTACATCCAATTACACAATGGAGATCATTGTTTTCACCCAAACTTGGCTGTAAATACTGTTAAAGTGGCGCTAGCCCACAGTTAGCTTTGCCCGTTAGCCTGTTAGCTTCTTCTTCGTGATTCCATTAGTGTGTATTGCGCCTCTAACCCGTAGGCAGTGAAGTTGCAATTGTGGTTTTCTGGCCAGACACCAGGGAAAGATGAAAGACCCCCCAATCACTCCATTAACACTTGTATTACCCTCAGAGGAACTATGAAAAATATTTATTAACGTAAACAAGTTACTTAGTACTACTTTAATGAACAGACATGGGACATGCATGTAAACACTGGGGCTAATTTCCATCCATCGTTCCCCACACTCTAAAAAACACCCTCATTCATCCTCAGTGTACATGTTTTTAGTGGTTGGGGAAATGGAGTACCCGTAGGAAACCTATGCAGACCCGGAGAAAACATGCAAACTCCACACAGAATTCCACACAGATTCCCCATTTGGCAATCAAACTCGAGACCTTCTTGCTGTGAAGCACGAGCGCTAACCACCCGGTCCTTGGGGCTGCTGTGGTCACTCACTGTTCCTGACAGGTTGTTGCATAGAAGAATGTGTCGAATGCAGTGGATAAATTGGGTATAATGTAAAACCTAAACCGTTCCCCTGATTGGAATAAGATTGTATTTGATAGACGTCACAGATTTAGACATGTGGCATGCGCTCAACTGACAGACAAAGTTCTCATTGCATGATGTTGTGTGATTAAAGTAAAATGTCTTTTTATACTTGGGTGCAGTTATTAGAACAAAAAAGTGATTTATTAAGGAAAAAAATGCGACAGTCTGTGATGGATTTTTTGTTGGCATTTGCGGCGTGTGAGGTTCAGAAAGTGCAGAGAAAGAGTTGGACTGCCGACAGTTTGAAGGAGCAGACTTAAGCGAGCACATGTTGAGTGAGGGAGCAAACTTGTGCGCGCACAGGAGTGGACACGACACATTCAGAAGGAGCACACAAGAGCTTTTATCAAATTAGTTTCAGTATGCAAGTTTTTCTTCTTTTTTTCCTGCCTGATCAAGTGGTGGGTGGTGAAACAAATGTGTGCAATTTCAATACCCCACTTATAGCTGGCCACTGTAGAACTACACCAGCCTTGCACACATGATAATACAGTGGGAACCAGATGTTTACATACACTATATAAAGAGACACATAGCATTGTTTTCCTCAGTGTCTGATATGAAACCAGAATTCACTTTTAACTAGAATTAAAAAAATATATATTTCTATTTGCTAAATGCCATAAGAATGAGAGATAAGATTTTCTACATGTTTTTATTTTACTTTCATTAATATTGCCTTAAAACTGTTACCGAACTGGTGTAACTGAGCCACATTTGTAGGTCACCTTGCGTGCACAGGCCTTTCCAGCTCTGCCCATACATTTTCAACTGGATTGAGATCAGGACTTATCCTTAAGTCACTTTGTAACCAGTATTGGCTGTATACTTTGGGAATTGTCCATTTGTAAGACCCATCTGCGCCCAAGCTTTAACTTTCTGACTGATGTCTTGAGATGTTGCTCCAATATTTCCACAAAGTGTTCTTTGTTCATGATGTCATCTATTTTGTGTGCACCAGTCCCTCCCGCAGCAAAACAACCCCACAGCATGAGGCTGCCCCCCCCGTATTTCACAGTTGGCCCGGTGTTCTCAGGCTTTAAGATTCCCCCTTTTGCCTCCAAACATGACAACCATTTTTTTCCGTCAGACCACAGGATATGTCTTTAAAAATTGAGGCTGAGGTTTTGCTGCTACATTTGGAATACTGTGATTTTATTAATATTTTGAATTCAAACCATTTACACATTCATTTTGGTATTTTGTATTTAACACATATGACAATAAACTTTAACCTTGAAATCTATGTTACAAGAAGATGTGACGTTGGACCGGGAAGTGTCCGCGCTGCTGCGTTAACCTTTAAATGAACATCTGCTGTTGCACGGGGTCAAAGGGATTTCCTCCAACATGGAGGTGTCCTGATGTGCAGCGTGCTAATATCATTCAGACCCAACCCATTAGCGCCCTTTGCTCACCCTCTCCTCTTTTAGCTCACCTCTCTGCTTCGTAATATCTCGCGCTCTGTCCTTTCGGATATTACACGGATTTATCGTGATGTTTCTGGGATTATGGCCTTGCTGAGCTCTGTATTATGAGAAGATTTAGGGCCATCACTCATAGAGATAACATGGGGATTGGCGTGATTGTTTAAAAGACATGTGTCAGCTGCCATCACATAGACACACAACCATGGCAGTGTGTTAAAAAAAATGTGTGTGCGTAAACTGCATAGAAATGAAACAGTCAGAGCCTTGATGTTGATTAGAATTCCGATCTAGCCTTCGTCACAATACAAAACGCTGTGTTGAAATGTCTGAGATGAATTGAAATCGAGGCCTTATGCAAGAGAAATGCTCATTGAATGATTTTTTTCCTTTTGTCTTGATGAAAAAAGGCAGTTCAAACAATTATGAGCAATCTGGGAAACTTTCACACCATGACTTTGGTGTATTCTACTATATTAATAAGCCAAATAATAGAAATAGAAAAGAAAAACATGGATTAGCTTGCTTTAATAGGAAACAGTGGTTGAAAAGGTTCCTCTGATATTTTTCACATAGACCTTTAAAATTGGATAAAAGCAATGACAGCTTTGGCTTCACCTCAATTGACCTTACTTAATTTAAAATGTGTGAATTTAGAAACACTGTGCAGTCACTCAATTGTCTCGCAAAAGCAATAGCCGGGAAAGTCATACTTTGATTTGATCAGATCACAGTCATACTGAACTGCAGCGAGTATAGAAACTGTACATCCTGGTATAGATTTACACAGTACTTTATATTTGAGTAATTTTAATTTGAACTAACACACATTCGATCACTCTTAAAACTAAAATCAGATCTTTATTCGCACTAGCGCACATATTGACTGCACTTAAGTCATTATTTTAGTTGGTACTTTCAACTTCTACTTGGAAATCCTTTTAAAACAATGTTACTCTTCTTTGAGAGTCTTACTTGAGTAGATATTTTTGGCTACTCTACCCACCTCTGATCAAGAGCTGTAGGAAGAAACCATCCTGATTAAACTGATTAAAAATACATTGAAAAAAACATCTAGACAGTCTTAAGAGTGGTGCTGGTTAAAGGGACTACACAGAGTTTAAAAATGTTAAAATTATGTATTTTCCTCCCCCTACACATTCCAGCAATGTCCTAATGTGTAGAATGAGCTCAGACCTTAATGTAGTCCATTGCCCTAAAGTGGTAAAAAATATATATATATATATATATATATATATATATATATACAAAAGGTCGATATATAAAATATACAAAAAAGTACTTCCATGTCTCAGGGGTGCTGGTATTCAGGAGACGTATTTTGTGATATTGATATTTCAGTGATCACAGTTGTCATAGGGATGAGTTTTTGTTATGTGCAGTGGGCGGGGCCAGTCACCTCTGATAATATTTGACTAAAAATTGTACTAAAAACAACCTTTGGCAACATGAAAACAGAGTCCAAGGGTTTATTGGTTCTTTTGTCAAGAAAATACTGTAAGTATGAATAATAGGTGCAAATATGGGCAAATCTAATTAACTTTAGGTTTAGGTGAACCAACAAATATGGTGCCTGCCTTTTTCATGCTGTATTTCCACTCATTTCACTACGTTCTCCAAAACCAACACATCATCACTTAGCACAATTATTTACCAATAAAATGTGTGAGTTTTGTCAACTTACCTTGGTTAGTTTTCAAGTTATGTAAAGAAATGCACCATGAAGTTAGCCAGACTTGGGTCTTTTTCAGACTTCAGAGAAAACAGGAAGTTGAGAGCACGACTGGTCTCTGCTGATTGGTCAAATGCCACAGTACTGGGCTCTGTGATGTAGGGTGATCTCTTCTGATTGGCTGAGTGAAAGGTACATGTTTCTTGATCCTTACTGATGTGCAGCAGGGAGGCCATATGTAAAGTGTGCGGAAAATATTAAGATAGACTATGAGCAATGTGCAGAACAATGGAAAACTGACCAAAATATATGTAAAACAGGCTAAACCTGATTTCATTTCTTAACATTGCCATAGTTTTGTGCTTTTCATCAGTAATATCAGTAAACCCCAAGATGGATTGGTGTGATCTTGATCATCCTGCTGTGGTTTAGACAAAGAATTATCAATGGCGGGCCAGGATAGTGAGCAACGCCATGACGGGGTAGCAACTGTCCCGCAGAGTTTCGAACATGATTTTAGTTGAGTTTCCTTGGTGTGCAGATGAGAGAGCTGTGAGATGTCAGTTTGTGGAGGGAGCTCGCTGTGGTCTGAGTCCTTTATGAGGCCTGAGGGACGAGCAGAGACCACACTCACCACAACACTCGCTGCAGAATAACACTGGGGGAACAGGATACAGCTGAGAGGAGAAGAAGAAGAAGAAGAAGAAGAAGAAGAAGAAGAAGAAGAAGAAGAAGAAGAAGAAGAAGAAGATCTTTATTTATAGAGGACACATGTAACCTTATTCAGGAGAAAGCTCAAGGTTTATCATGCCATACAGAGTGAACTTTTCATCGAGGAAAAGAAAAAAAAAGAAAAGTTGGAAATCTGGATTGTTCAATTGTATTTTGATGAGATGCTGTAAACTAACTTAGTTACAAATGTAAAAATCGCACTTTACATATGCGAAAAAATGCTACGCTTTTCTTTTCTTAAATGGCTATGGAAATCTGGAAAACCACTTAAAGCATTTGTGTATTTTTTGAGACATCCAACACGCTGTGATTGTTTAAATGTCAGCTCTGCAGGTTTAACTTGAACCGCCTCAAAGAAAACAGGCCGTATTTCTAGACACACTGACGGATTAATTGTCCAGAAACGACAAGCTGTAAAGTCTCTTAACACCACATTTCGAAACAACGCTGAGACAGAAAGGAGAAAAACAATGTTGTTTGATTGTAAGATTGTAGAAACTACTCCGGCGGCAAACCAGACAAATTGGTTTCCCCCGGAAAGGTTTATTTCAAAACTAAGTATATTTCTCTTTGTGTAACACTTTGTTAATGTAAAAAAAAATGCTTTATCCTTTTTCTTCTTTCAACAGCTCTTTTAAATGAAAAGCTCACCCAGATGCACTTAAAGCAGAACTAAGCAACTCATGCCCCTAGAGGCCATAAGCGCCACTGCACGTTTTTTACTCATTAAGTGTCCGTGAGAGTAAATACTACGCTGATAGAAAAGACAAAGGGAGAGAGGGATATTGTAGATCCAATTACACAATGGAGATAATTTTTTCACTCAAACTTGGCTGTAAATACTGTTTAAGTGGCGATAGCTAGCAGTTAGCTTTGCCCGTTAGCCTATTAGCTTCTTCTTCGTGACTCCATTGTGTGTATTGGGGCCTCTGGGTCGGAGCAGGGAAAGTTGCAAATGTGGCTTTCTGGCCAGAGACACCAGGGGGAGATGAAAGAGCCCCCATTTATCCCATCAACACTTGTATTACCCCCAGAGGGAGTACAAAAAGGATTTATTAAGGTACACAAGTTACTTAGTACTGCTTTAAGCACGTAAAAGCATAAACCAAAATTCAATTAATTTGATATGATTTTTAAAAAAAAGTATATTTTTTGACAATGCACAGTTGAAAAAATCCTCAGTAATTGGTCAAAATTGAACAAAGAAGTGTCAATTTCATATTTTTGATCCTGTTCAGGCTAAAACAAATTAAAGGCATGATCAGTGCTATGATTCTTCTATTTTACAATTTCCCACCTCTTACCTGCAGTTCTCCCACTGCATCTGCTTCATTCGATTCGTTCATTAGCGACCATGTGGTAATGCAATCAAATATCATTTAGGCACAGCTCGGACCTTATGGACATCTTCTTTCCTCTCTGTCTTTGCCAGTCCGTCAGTCAGTCTTGCTGCAGAGCGGTGGTCCACTGAGTTCATCCCTTTAGTATTGTGCCAAGCTGTCACTTCACAGACAGAAGTACGTCTGCTCTCAAATGTTCCAATAAATAAACATTATGTGTGAGAGGACAGGATAGTCGACATGTGTAAGTGGCGCTTGCGTTGCCAGATCTGCAGCATGTATCCAGACAGTGACAGACACAGAGGGATAGGAGAGAAAGAACATCCCCGCTTGTTATTCAGCTTAAGGATTATGTTCTATGTAAATGACATGGGATAAAACAACTTTAAAATCCCCCTTTATATCGTGTAACATTTTTCATCAAAGTTGGGCCAAAAAAAATAAATGCGCTCCACAATGAACATGGACTGAGATTGCACTGGATGCAGACCAGCGCACAGGAAGTGAACTAATCCTCCATCGTGCACTAAAAGTCAAAGTTCAGCTTGCTCCATTTGACGCCACAGAAGAAGAGTTGGCACATATTATTGCGGCTTCAGAAAGGCTCAGTTTAAACCGGTGCTGTCAGACGGACTCGTTTTGATTTTTGTTTCATAAAGGTCATTGTTTTTGCTTTGATACAGACAGACAGTCACTCATTCCTTGTGACTGGTTGTCTCAATGACACTCCTTAAAGGGATATTTCAGGATTTTTGACATAGGGCCTCATTTCCTAGTTTTCCAGAGTGTTGTTGATTTCTGGAGATATATTTTTCTTAAATTCATGCAGTTCTTATATTTGAAGAGCTTAGTGGCGCTAGGCTAGTGCAAGGCTAGTGCATTTCTATGGTATCAGCTAGCCTGCATTAAAAACAGTCTGACACACTCCACAGTGCACCTGAGGCAAATCACTTATAACGCCAAACTAACAATATAAATGATATAAATGTCTGTGTCGATAGAATCATGTTTGAAATATAACTGACCTTGCATCACATGAATTACCGAGGGACTATTTTCTCGCAGATCACTCCACCACGAAGCCAACGCTGCTCAAATATAAGTTATTTTAAATGCAAAATAGTTATAATAATTATATTAACACAGACCTTTATATGGTTAATCTGGCGTTATACGTGATTTGCCTCAAGTTGCACGGAGGAGTGGGTCAGACTGTTTGTAATGTAAGCTAGCTGATACCATTGAAATGCACTAGCCTAGCGCCACTAACCTCTTCAAATATAAGAACTGCATGAATTTAAGAAAAAAATATCTCCAGAAATCAACAACACTGTGGATAACTAGGAAATGAGGCCCTATGTCAAAACTCCTGAAATATCCCTTTAAATGAATCCCAACCTCATATGTTTCAGTCTAAATTTCAGGCTCAAAAGGACCATACATGTAGCAACCTTTTCCAGTTTTCCCTCCCTTTCTCTCCGTTCCACGCCAAAATGCCCCAGACGGGTATAATTGGTGTGTAGGAACAGTTGCGACAAATAACCGTAATTACCAGAAATGACTTGTTGCATGGAAACAGTCACGCGTCTCGGTTTATTGTGTGTCTGGTCAGATGTTACAGCTACTTTTCTGTGTACCCGCTCTTCCCTAGTCATTTTTACAACATTAGCGCCTATTGTTTTGAGCTGCGCATGCTGATGGGAAATGAACCCCTGAGTGGTTTGGCTGCTACAAAGAGGGGTCAGTCGCCTTTTGGATAATGATGATACGTATCATGCATACAGATTCACAGACACAGGAAAACTGCCTCATCGTTTCAGTGGTGCCCTTTGAAGTCCTCAAATATCATCGAGCATTTACAATCTAATTATGTGTGTTTACTCCACACGCTGTTTACCCCACACATTCTGGTTTACTGAGAGCAGGGGTGGGAGGATGGAGAGGGGAGACGGAGCAATTTGGAGAGGTTGAATGAAAAGGAAAAAAAAAAAAAGTCTTTAAAAACAGGCTCCGAAAACTCTTCACCTGGCATGTTGTTCCGATGGCTAAATTAATTGAATGCAGAAGACATTCTGGATACGAACGACTGCGATGTCGTCATGTCTGGGGTTGTGGAAGCCAACAATAATGGACTAAATACATACAAAATGTTCACAAAGAGGACATTTTCAAAAAAAAAACAGCGGGGGAAAGAAATCGCTGAAATACAGTGGAATACAGTGGAAAACTCAATTGTTCATGCGAGTGTTGATCAAATGCATGTCGCAGCTGAAGCTCAGAGTGTGTTGAGAGTTAAAGCCACACTGCGTAGAATTTTACCCCATAAATAAAATTTAAATACAAGCATTTATTTTATGACAGATATTTTCATCATTGAAAAGCACCTCATAAATGTACAAACAAACATTTATGAGGCTCACCCCTCCTAAGATATGACTGTAAACTTTACTGGGAGTGGGTACGTCTCCAGCTCATCTCCATGGAGATGTGAGATTTTGATTTAAACAGGTTAGTTTCTCATCCAAGTCCATTCTTTTATTACACACGGCAGTAATAGCATTTTCTGTGTCATTAGAAGCATGTTTTGTTTTGCCGCAGCAGTATAGTCCAAAATATTACAAAGTGCACCTTTAACTGGGAGGACTTCCCAAAAATCACTGCGTTGATTTAGAATTCACCTCTGTCACAAATGTTGCATGCCCAATGTAGACTCATGAAGGCACAAGAAAAGTATTTTTTTTTCTTTCCATTGTGATTAAATATAAGTTTCATGATTTGTTCTTATCATGTCTATTATAAACTATAATAAAAAATATAATTATAATATCATATAAAATCAATTTGTTAACACGATCACATGTGCCGTATCCATTTAAATTGTGGAATGTATTTGTGAATGTATGCTGTATTCAATGCATTTATAAGAAATTAAACACACACACACAAAAAGAGCGTGTGAAAGAGTTAGTTAGAAGAGTCATAGTAAAAGGGGAAATCTGTGGAACAGGCTGTAAGTGTTGTGTGGACAACTGTGTGAACATATCTGCTGTCACAGTGATACCATGTTATCAGTGTAACAAGAACACAATCTATAGGAGGTGTAAAGGTGTGTGCGTGGGCGGGCGGCCGTTTGTGCTCGAGTTTTACTGTGGGAAAAATAATAATGAAAAAATCATGTGTAGTTTTTTTTTTTTTTTTACGCATAGAGGGTCTGCTTGTCTTTCAAATATGTTGTATCTTTGAACTCTTCAGTAGCGTCATCACTCACTTGGCTTAAACGTCAAAGGGGGAATGGGATGAATGTGTCCTTTCAAACAAATGAGAAGTTTATCGAAATGGAGTCAATAGACGTCAGCAAAAGAAACATAGAATGACAACACAAAGGTAGAAAAGTAATGTATATTGTATGCATGATTTCTGAAATGGGAAATGTATTTTATCAGTATCAAATGCATGGATTGTACTAGGAAAAAAGAAGAAAACCAAACACAAATTTAATAATAAAAATAGATATCAACTCCACCTTTTGAGTGTGTTGCCTCCTTGTGTATCCTGTTTAACTGTGTGTGTGTGTGGGGGGGGGAGAAAGACAAAAAAAAAAAAACAGATTGATGATTTTGTGACTCAAACCATTTCTTCCCCATTTTCCTGCCCTTTGAAAGCAAAAAAAAAAAAAAAAAATCTTGCTGGTTTGACATTTGGGAGCAGTTTTTTTTTTTGAAGTGCGTCCGCAAAAGGTTGTCAAGGGATTAATCTCGTCTCATGCTGGGAGTAGAAAAAAAAACTGCCTTCCTCCGAGAATTAGACACAATTTACCCATCAAGACAAGTCTTTCAGGACGGCAGACAAGCATAAATAATATCTCTGCGGTCCAGATTCGCTAATTTACAAGCTTAGCATCCCCCAAATGTTATTAGCAGGAGTGACGAGGTTAGCAGAAGGCGCTGTAGGGAATGATTTGTTATCCGGGCAAGCAGCAGCAGCTGAAGCGATAGACAAAAAAAAGAAAAAATGGAGAGAGAGAGACGTACCTGACACCCACCATCCTGTCTATACCCCCCCCCCCACTCCTAAACTATACCAGGACTGCACACCTCAGGCTGGCAAATGTAAAAAAAATAAAATAAAAAAAAAATCTGGCATCTCCCTAATCTACTGTGCCCATTCTTCTATCACCCCTTTCTCCTCTCTCTATCTCACTTTCTTTTTTTTTTTTTTTCCTTACCCGTGCGCTTCTTCTTCCTTTTTCCTCTACCCACTTGCTCTCGAGGCTCCGAACTTCAAATACAACATTTGGGCAACCGTTGTCATCTTGGCAAGTGTTGAAGTCGCTCTCATCTGCAAATAGGAGGGAGAAGGGGGGAAAGGGAAGTTGGCGCTTTTTTTTTTTTTCTTAGTTATTGCGGTGCGGCTCTTAACATATCAGTCAAAGAGAATACAGATGTCTCTAAGGCGCGTCCAAAAAAAAGTATGTTTGTCGCCTTCTGAAGATCTATATCAGCCGCGGCTTTGTTCGGCCGACGTCAATCACGAAGACCCGCGCTCGAGCCAAGTTTGGGGTTAGTCTGTTGTGGAGAGAGTTCCTTTGCCACTTTTGAATTATAATACATAAAAAAATGAATGCTAATTTTTATTACCTGCTTTTTATTGCATTTTCTATCATTGCATTGTTTTGAAAGCAGGTGCCGAAAAGAAGTGTACAAGTTTTGATGCTGTTGGTTCACAAAATGTAATTTTAAATTGGTATAAAATTGGGGGGGGGATGAGAAGAAGAAAAAATTTGGGGAAAAACGTTTAATTATGGGAACATTGGGGGGAAACACAGAGAAAAAATGGGGGAAAAAATGAAAAATTGGGAAAAAATGTAGGGAAAAATATGTAAATTTAGGTGAAAAAAAAAGAAAATGTTAAAAATTGGGGGAAAGTAATAATAAAATAAATACCCTTTTGTCGTTAAAGGGAGACTCTTGGTTGTATAGAACCATAAAGGTTCTATATGATGAATAATTTAGTAAAAGTATCGGAAAAAGTATCGTTCAGGTATCGAAACCCAAGTATCGTTAAAGTACTGGCATCGGGGGGAAAAACAAAGTAGCGGTACCCAGCCCCTAGTCAAAACAAAGCAGTGAGAAATGCTGCTCGACACTTTGTATAATATTTCTTTAGATATTTACCCATAAATCAAATCATCATCTAGCGTTCGTGAGGCTCGCACTGTACAGTGACAGTCTCAGGGGAGGTGAAGTGCGAGACGTATGGAAGACCCCCTACTAGGCACATACATACACCCCCCCCCCCACTCTCTCTCTCTCTCCTGCACCCACGTCCGCCAAGCCCCGCAGCCCCACCTCTGACACTAAGCCCCCCGAATGCAGGGCTCTCATCCCGGCTAACGCGGACTGGCAGGTGAGGCTAAGCGCTAACTCTGCCGTCCCCTCCATCCCTCCTGAGTGTATTTTTCACTTTTCAGCTCCTCTCTCTCTCTATTTCAGTGCCTTACATCTACACTTGCCCCCGCCCTCCCCCCACCCCCACCCCCACTGCCTGGCGTCAGTTTTTTTTTTTTTTTATGTCCTCATAGTCTTCCTCTCGGAGGCTGCCGCTCGGGCTGAACTCATCTGTCAGGATCAGAAGGGGCTGGAGTGACGGGAGACTCCTGTTTCTCATAGATAAACAGTGAGGCTAGATCAAAATACCATTGGCACAGACACTTATACACCTACAGGAGAGGCACAAAGGAGCAGCATAGGGCTCAACAACTGCAGGAAGATTAAGGTGAGAGCTTCTCAGTACCTTAGGCCAAATTCGGGAATTTACAAAAGGTCATTTAAAATTAGGTTTATTTTATGGTAGCATTGTTCAAGGAAACTCATAAAGTTGAGTGTCGCGTAAGTTTTAACCAAAAGGTGACTTAGAAATAACACCTGATTAGTGAAATAATAAAATCATCACTTTGCACATGCTTCCTCTTTTTACTTCAGCCAAAGGTTTTGCGATTATTAAGGCAGCTATAATAGAAGGCAATTGTGCAAAATATGCTACAGTATGTCCTTCCTCAGTCGGGAAATGGGGATTCTTACCCAACGTAGAAGGTAACTAACACCTTAAATACCAGTAAAAACACACAACAAACAAACACAAGACCAAAGAATAATATAATGAACCAGTTAAGGTACATCTCATCTTCTCCACCAGTCATGCGTTGGGGGATTTGCTGTTTCCACCTCAAAAGTATGAGACGCTGAGCAAGCAAAGAGGCAAAGGCAAAAGCACAACCTTTTTACTCGGTGAGTGACTGTTAACAAAAATGGGCAAGAGCTCCTTGCGCTTCAAGGGCACGTGTCAATGTGCGACATAGGATATTTCAACAAAAGAAAAAAACTTGAGTTTATTGCTTATTCTTTACTTTATTTATCAAATTGTTTGCAGTCTGTTTTTGATATGTTCAGAACAAAAAGAAAACTTTTTTTTTTTTTTTTAATTTTTAATACGACTCATTAAGCAAATGTGGAAAGGCTTTGCAAGTTACTTGGAAAGGGCTGTTAAGCCACTGGAGGCTCCTGAGCTACTGATTGAACATCCCTGGCCGCCCTAGAGCATGTTTATTTATTTATTTGGTCGGGACAGTGCATGTTAATGGACACATGTGTCTCATGCATGTAAACACGCCACGCCGAAGTATAGCCATAGGCCAATTTGCATCTGGTGTCCCACATTCGTACTCTCAAACACACTCTCATTCATCCTGGCCTATGCCACGCCGGGACACGCCGGGACATGGGACATGTGAGTCCCACGTGTGTTCATTAACATGCGCTGTCCAAATAACTAAATAAGTGAACCACATGACAACAGTGAGCTGTGCCTCATCAGAAGAATATTCAACAGGTTCTGAATGCTTTCATTACAAAATGCATGCTTCTAGCCCATACATGTGAAACGCAAGGCCCGCGGGCCAAATCCTGCCTGCAAGATGAATTTTGTCAGCCCCAGTGTGATTAGTGACTATATAATCGGCCCACCGATTGATTGAAATACATTTACCATCAGCTAATGAAATACCCAGTCTGATTGCTTTTTACTGTAATTAATTAATTTTCATGTTGATGTTTTTTGGATTGATTTTATCTTGTGTATGAATTGTGCTCTACAAATAATTGCCATTATTCACTTATGAACTCCAGGGACCTTCATAGGTTAGGGATGGCTGTTTAAAAGCATATTAGGTCAAATAATAAAACAAAAAGGTCAAACAAATATTTATTCTATCACAACAGACTTTCCATTTCAGCCCCCGACCAACACTATGATTACATTGTTGGCCCCCATTACAAATAAGGCTTGACACCCCTGGTCCCTCCTTCACTCAAAAAAGATTCATAGAACTAAATGAAGGTTGGCCCATGGGGTCATCATCAGTCTTCACTCCGAGACCAACCTTCAGGAAGCAATACTGTCACGGGGTGGCAACAACAAGAAGCCATCCATCCATCCATCAATCCATCCATCTTCTTCTTCCAGCCGTCCGAGCTGCCCAAATCACACTGCGCCAGCCCCTATGGCTCCTCCTGCAGGTGGTGGGTCCGCGGGATGATGGCCTCACGATTAACCGGGCCTGTTGGTCTCTCATAAGGGGCTTCTGAACCGCTCTTTGTCTGACCCGTCACCTCGGACCTGTTTGCCCTGGGAGACCCTAACAGGAGCACGAAGCCCCTGACAATATAGCTCTCAGGATCATACCCCTCCACCATGTTAAGGTGCCGGTTCCAGGAGGGGACAACAAGAAGCCTGCGAGAGAGTTGATTTAAAAAAAGAAGAAGAAAAAAACGTCTTTAAAAGTATGCACAGCACTTACAGGTCTTTTCCCACAAATAACTGCTTGTACAATTCCCCCGAAGGACAGAACTAATTCTCTTCCACAAATGGAAAAAGCCAGGTAGAGGCCCTTCAATACACATCGTTTTCAAAAAGTTCAGGGCCCCTTCGCTCGCACTTCTTCAGGTCTGTTCAAAACCGCGTCATCTATTTCCTTTTTTCCTCCCGCTTCTCGGGCCGGCTTCACAATAGACCCCCGGCTCTGCCCTGCCCCTCTCTCTCTCTCTCTCTGTCTCCCCTTATCCGAACACCACCACAACACGATCCACCGGGGCCATCTGCACTGTCTCGCAACGCTGGTGGTGCCAACAAAGTCAACTCTTTTTTCTTTTTTTTTCCTTACACCACAACTTTTCTTGCACAACCTTTTACACATCTCTTCTTAGCAATAAGCAACAATGTGCGGAGCGGTAGCAGCCTGTAGTGGTGCTATGAGTGCGTGGGCGTCAATGTGTTTTTGTAGTTACAAGAAAGGCCAACGTGCATCCAGCTTGTCTATTGAACTGGTGTAATTGGGAGCAAGACCGTTAGCGTAGCCACCACTATATGTCAGACCAGCTGCTTTTAGCTTCTTTTAGCTTGTTTTGCGCCGTTTTCCTTTACATTGCCTCTCCTCACCTCCTACCCCGCTCGCTTCCCTGTGTTCCCGCCCGTGAATAAAATCGTTAGCTTATTCTTTCCCTCCGCCGCGTCTAGACTCCGAACTAAGGGTTTTGTAATAAATGTACCGTAAGGTGTTTTGGCGACCCCCGCGCCTCTCACCGTGACATGACCTGACCCTAAATGATGAGGTGTGGGGGGGGGGGTAAAAAAAAAAAAAAGAAGCAAGTCTTTGTAGCAGTGGCGTGTGTGTGTGTAAACAAGATCTCAAGTTTTTTTTTTCTTTCTCCGCTCCCAACAGCCTTGACTCCTGACTCGCCGCTGTGTGCGCTGGTGCCAAATGGAGGCAGCAAATGCAGAAAGGAAGATTCAGTTGAAAAGAAACGCACAGCGAAATCTGGGATGTTGATTGGAAAACAGGCCGAATTGTCCGCACCACCTCTTGTCCCCACCTTCTTTACTATATTTTTGTGTGTGTGTGTGTGTGTGTGTGTGTGTGTGTGTGTGCTTTGTATAAACACTCAAACCACACGCCTTGGATTTTGCATCCTTTTCATGTGTTTTCATTATTTAGGTGTCTTTACCTATCCCCTTCTATTTCAGATACTGGATACATGGAAATGTTACGACTAAACAGTTGATAATTGTCCACATCATCATCATATAGTTCCTGCTGTAAAGGGACATTTGGAGCTAATTCATCTGATTTCCTTCAGTCATTATTTTCTATTTTTCTGTAGATACAATCTGTCAGTGAACACATATATCATTCAAGGTCAACTTTTGTAACTTTCCCCCCCCAAGCACCATTTTGCAAACCACAATGTACAAGTTGAAGAAATACCAAATAAAATGCAGACAACAGACATTTCAGTTGCAGAACTTTTAACTGTCAACAAGGACATCTAAACTGAGCGACCACAATACAGGTGAAACTCTGAGAATATCGTTCAAAAGTTCATTTATTTCTGTAATTCAACTTCAAATGTGAGTTTAGTTCATTTGAGCAGTTGAAATTCTGCTCAAAGGGAGTGGGCCGAAGCAGAAGCTTATGAGCGCCCACCCCCGAAATCATATGTCATCATATCAATAAAAAATGATTAGGGCCCGGACTTTTATCGATTAATTACGATTAATTAATTACATATGGTTTAGTGCGATTAAAAATATGAATCGAAATTAATCGCACTTCACCGTCAACATTTCAGTTTCTTTATTTTCCTGCAGGCGTTGCTTAGGCCCAAACAACGTAAAGCTAAAAACAATTTGACTGTCAAACCTATTTAAAAAGATCATTCTCCAAAAAGTGTTTTAAAATGTCTCACATCTCCACTTCAGATGAGCTCAGATGCAGGAAACTACAAAGAAGCATCTAAAATATACCTCTAAAAAATAAATACAACCCCTAAATAAATTATGCTTAAATGCGATTAATTGCGATTAATTAAAAAGTCCATAATTAACTCGATTACATTTTTTTAATTGGGTCCCACCACTAAAAATGATATCAACATAGTACAAAAGAACATATTACAAAGTACAAGAGCGTGAGAACACAGCATGCACACGTACACACAATGTATCCGTTTGCGATTTAACTTTACACATTATCAGTCGTACATTTAGCAACATCATATTTTGATTTGGCAAAAGAGAACCTGTTACACTTCAGAGCGGCTGTTTTAACACGCACTGACAAAGCACTGTTGGAAATGATCTATAGTTAACAGAAATGAACAGAAAGCACGACTACAACAATGGTGGATGTCTGGAACAAAGCAAGTGACAAAAGGCGATTATTAAAATATCATTTCCATCCTCAATATAGTGATATAGTAGCATAGTATTCTTCTTCTTCTTTTGTTTTTAATGTCCAATGAATTATGTAATATGTAAACCCCTACATAGAATAGATGTAAGGCCAGTTAAAGAATATATGATATAGACTCATTACATGCAAAGTGACATACGCCAAAAGCCTTTGTTTTAACTTTGATGATAATGGCTTTACAGTCAGTGCTTAATTTGATCTCCCTCCAATTTCCAGTTTTTCAAGATGAAGGATCCAGGAAGTATTTAGGAGGATCGAGCAAAGATTTGATCTGATATAATGGTGTTTAATGAGAATGTTCCGGGCAAATGTTTTGGCCTGTTCCCCTCGAATCCATCACATCATTCAGTGTTTCCTGAAAATACTAATTTACAAATCAAGCACTGCTTACAGTCCATTTTCAAAATATTCAAAATTTGATGAGATATGAGGGTTCAAATAATGGCTTGACATATATCTCATTTTGCATGTAATGAGTCGATCATACAGTATATTAGTTTCGCAGTTTAAGTTGATTTACAGAAATGAATACGCTTTATAACCATATTCTGATTTTCCGAGTTTCGCCTGTAGATTTTAAATGTTTTAAATGCATTGTTACACTAGATAAGGTGACGCCATGACCCAGAAGGACAATAAAAAAGTCGGGTTACTTCGCAAACATTTGTGTATTCAGTCTATTTAATCAGACATTGAAGCTGAAAAGTACACATTCAACATCTTTAAGCCTTTAATGTGTTGAAGAGACAAAAATGGACTGATCTAACTTTCAGCACACGACTGTAAATGATGTCCCGAAAGCGCTAATTCTCCCGATTCTCCGATTATTTAGCACCTCATAAATTTACCGTTAAGTTTTTTACGCTATTTAACTTTTCACTTTTCTCATTTATTTCCAACATCTCGCGCTAAATCCATCCTTGTTTTAGCTTCTTCCCGACACCCGTCTCCCTCGCATTCTGTTTCTGCATCTCAAGATTCACGACGATGTAGACGGAGGACTGCGGGGCCACGGAGCGAAGGCTGTGAAAATCGCGCCACACTTTTAATGACTTATAATGAGATTCATAAAACATGCACAAACTTAACAGCGACAGGGGAAAAAAAAAAAAAAAAAAGAAAAAAAAAAAACACACACACACACAGACACGCACGCACGCAGCACCGCCCGCTACCAAGCTGACAGCTAGCAGGCTTGACATTTGGCCTCTCGTAATTAGGCAAGTGCCAGATCTCATCCCACTAAATCTCTACAAAAAAAATAAAAAATGAAATGAAATACCCAAAAAAAAAATCATTATTCTCTATGGTGTTGACTCCGCAATGTCCGACCCTTTTAAGTTTTCCCTCTCTGCGAAAACCGCGACCACTTCTAGAACCCTGTCGACGCCAAAATTACATTACAGTTTTGAGCGTGTCACCCCCCCCCCCCCCCTTAATTGCTTGCCCTCCAAACACAATCTGCTTTGGCAATACATAAGATGGTATGCAAGTTAACAGCAGCGACAGTGAGTTGGCAGCTGGCGTGTTGGCGTGTTGGAGAAAAAAAAAAAGGAGGCAATGAGGAGGCAAGGATGGAGGAGGTGAGGAGAGGAGATAGGAGATGATCACAAGGAGAGAGTTCCAGACAGATGCCACAGGAGCAGCGGCTGTCGGGACACACACACCATGGACGAGGTGGAGAGAGAGGGGCGGGGGGCGGGGGGGGAGGAAAGAGGATTATGTCAGACACTCCTGAACAAGAGCGGAGAACAAAGTCTTACAGGTGTGGGGTGTTTGATGTTTTCAATGCTAAGCCACTGCTTAAAAGGGCTCTGGTTTTTCTATAGCGCGGATGAATATATGCGCTCTTAGAGTTTATCAGCAAATAGGCCAATGTGTTTTCAATTGATGAAAGGTATGCATGTAACAATAGCCACATTTATTCCATTCCCTATCTTATTTCAACAAAGGATATATTGCACCGGAGGGGGCCGACGCACAGTCAAGATAATTATGTCAGTGGGAAATGCCCCAGAATGATTTCCCTCGACAATATCAATAAAAGAAAGAACAATACAGGCGGGGGGGAAAAGTCTAGATCATTGTATTTGTCTATGATGTAATGTTTGTCTAAGCTCGAAGTCACACAGGCGTTTTCCACCGTAACCAAACGTTTTTAAGCCGTCGTCTGCAGGGGAGAGCGGGGTGGGTTGGGTCATGCAGGGCTGGGTCTTGCAGCTTTTTAGAGGCCAGGCTAAACTGAGAGGTCATGGGCAAAGAGTGTGACGTCACTGTTTATTGATGTGAGACGGCAGCTGCCTGAGAGGTGAGCAAACCAGAGCAAACCAAACATACTGACTTTTGTACATTTTTGGTAGGGTCAGCTTTTACACCGAGGAACTTGACTTTCAGTTATCATAATTTTGAATATGGCTGACTGGGGAGCGTTGGGTCAAATGTTGTGGGGAGGGTTGGGTCATACAGAAGACACTGATGTCCAAAGCCTTTCATCCTTGACACCTTGTATTGCTGGGTTTCAGGTGACATCACAGCGTTCTAAAGACCTATAATATTAAATAAATTAAATTCAAATTAAATTATTAATAAATTATTTTGTTTTGAGGACATTTTTGGTCATGTACAGGGAAATCATGGACCCAGTGACTGATATTATTGATCATTTTTGTAATTCATACATTTTCTTTTTAGATACAACTTGTGAAAGTGTAATGCAGCTAATTCTAGAACCTGCAAACCAGCAATAGATACAGACGGCATCTCTGGAATCACCCATATATGGTCATTTTTTTATCATATATGGGTCAAAAGCTGAATTATGAATATAGTTTTCTACTAAATAAAGATACAAAGACATGGAGAGGAGCAAAGTGGTTCAACAGCCCATAAATACATAAATAATGGAGAATGCTAACATGTTGCTACATGCTAGCTAGCGCTCGATACGACTACAGTTTTTTCCGCTTCTACTGAAAAATCTGCTATGAGTAAACACCCATTTGGACCCGATTTAGACTTGACTTATTTATATGTGATAAGTAACTTTGTATTTCGAAAATGGCAAAAAGTGTGAAAAATTGTGCTTCCCTGAAGATTCCGTTTTCCCCCGCGGCGAGGCCACGCCCCCTTCTGACGCGATAGATACAGACGGCATCTCGTCGTGGCCTCGCCGAGGGAGAACAGCCCATAAATACATAAATAACGGATGCTAACATGTTAGCATCGCGCTAATGCTAATGCTAGCTAGCGCTAACTATGACTGACGTTCATTTGCTTTTACTGAACAATCTGCTGTGAGTAAACAAACATATGGACCCGATTTAGACTTGACTTTATTTGTATGTGATAAATAAGTTTCTATTTCAAACCCTGACAGGGAAGCGCCTTAATAGAACTCATTAATCCAGAGACTGTTGTTCTCCTGCTGTTCCCCTGTTTGTTTAAAAAAAAAAAAAAAAAAAAAAGTTTTCAGTGCGATCGATCAGCTTCAATATTCTAACTTTTACCAAATAAACAATACAAATTCTATAAGATGTCATCCTGTCTTGTAAGTGTCAGAATAACCAATCAAAATAGTGACCTAACCCTCCCCTCATGATTTAGAGGTGTCCGCTCTCCCTTACTGAGTTGTAAAGGTGTTTGGCCTCACCAGTTTTTTTTTTTTTTTTGAGCAATGGGTTTTATGTACAACTTCATTTCTTGCAACAGCTTTTATGGTGACATTTTTAATCCAAGCCATTCTTAAACACGTTTGCTTGGCAACCAGCGTCTCTCATGAGAAGGTACATAAGATCGAAGTCTCAGCACTTGTTTTTTTGGACCAGACCCTAAGTGGCTATCCAAACGCTTGGCTCTTTTGACTTGGCTTCATTCTGCAACCCCAAGTTATTGCAGCTCGAAGCGTCCCCTTCTTAGATTCACCATCAAGTGACAGCCTTATTTTTAATTATTCCTGTCAGAGAAAACTGCTGCTGGATTTGTTTACATGTATTTTTCTGTTTACTTGTTTTTATTAGGTCATGAGAGATCCCTTAGGCTGCTCTTATGTTTTGAGACTAGAGAAGCACGGATCACAGTTGAAGTCATGCAAATGATATCAATGTACTAATACTAAATTTGTGATTAATTTGACATTGACCCAGATTGAGATGACAATGACCTGCGCTGGGGAAATTGGACGGTTCTTGCTGCTTGTATGATTGGTTTTGAGCTAGTCTAGTCTATCACAGAAATCATTTACAAATCTTCTCTTTGATGCCACGCAGCAGGCACTATTATCCTGTGGCGAGAATAAAGCCTAGCCACAAGCTGATTTTCTTCCACTTTCTGAGAAGTTTAGACAAAGTTCCCCCCTCTTGTCGAGTGGAAGTCTCGCAGCGACAGCCCGTCACAAAGCTAATCTCAGAGATGCCATAGAGGGGGACATAAGTTTGACAAGGGCTCGCGTCTTACAAGCTTCCCCCTAATCCTTTCGCATGGGGAGAGAACTGTAAATATCAATAACAAATAGAAGATATAAGCATTAACCCAGCGCTGTCACCGCTGCCACCGAACCCGTGGCCCATTTTGGCCTTCTTCTTTATCTGGCAAGGATTGGGCTCAAGTTAATCTCTGCGGAAAATGATGACAGTCAATTAGCGGAGAAGAATATAACTGGGTGCTAAATGCTGGAAAGTGGGGCGTGCTCTTGTACGAGGAGTGGTGCGAAAAAGATAGTTGTGCGCAGTGTGTTTGTGTGGGCGCCCCCTGGAGAGCAGATGGGGTATGAGCGTGCCAGAGAAAAGTAGGAGAAGCTGGTGTGTGTCTCAGTCATGCATATGCACACACACATGTAAGTCGGGGCGGGGGGGGGGGCTTCACATGTCTGTTCTTTGGAAATTTGGTAAAGCCGTTATTTGGACAATCTTTATGGATATGTTGTGTTGTAAGTCTATCTCAATGCTGGTTGGTCATTGACATTACTATCAAACACTGACAAGAAAAATCTAGAGGTCGACCCATATATCAATATTTGGGGACTTAACCATATTACAACTTCCCTTTTTTTTTTTTTTTTTTTGCATTGGAAAGATGCATGAGCTTAATATAGAGACTGCAGTTACAAGTAAGACCTGAGGTGGCAGTAGTGAGCATAAAATGGCCAACTTGCATCTAGTCTCTTTAAATAGAAATTTCACTAAAACTCAACTCATGTCAATATGGACATGCTGCACTTCCTTTTGAAACACAGAACCTGGAGAATTCAAAAGCGGAGTTAGTTTGAACCTCGGAAATTGTATTTTGATCGCCGCGCAAAATGCCATGGGTAGCAATACTCTGCTATTGCTAATGGCAGCATGCTAATGTTAGCGTCAACTGACAGAAACTATGAATCACGTTTGTTAAGCAATGATATAATTGCTCTACTTCCAGGTCCAACGTAACTTTAGCCCCCATGATGGGATTTCGCTGATTTTAACCTGTTGTAGAGCCGACTACAAGCAGCCTATCTTTTTAAACATCTGATCACGAAGAAATATTACATTTACTCTGGATTTTCAATACTTATGCATTAATTATCAAATTGTTTTTTCCATAGACAATGAAGGCTTATTTCGAAAATATAAAAATATCTTAATTATACCTGCAGAAAGAATGAGCTATATTGGCCTTTTATCTGTTGTTATTTCAGCAGGAGATTCAGATGAAGTTGCGTTTTTTGCTGAGTTTATCAATGGAACTCTCTGCTGCTTATTAGGTTATTGTGTGTGACGTCACATCTAACAAAAATAAAATCGGCCACTGCTGGAGTGGTCAAGTATATATATTTTTTACAGGATTATAGACAAGACATTTGGAAAAATCAGCCAAAAATATAAAGTTATCGGAATTGGCCAATAAAAATCCCCCAAAAATCATCATTGGCCTTAGAAAAACCCATATCAGTCAACCTCTAATCAAATCATTTAACTGTTCACAATGGAAGACCCAGTGAAGAGAAGTCTTACAATCTGAGCAGTGACTAATTCAACAGAGCACATCATTCTAACAGACCAAATGACAAGCAATGGATTTAGGTCTTAGGTTTTGAGAGTTTGAGAGTTAGAGAATGAACTCAAATGGCCTGAACTGAATAAGGCCTAAACTGGGATGGTGCCCCTGGTCCTAAAACAGCTCCTCCCAGGACACAGAGGATCCTGGGAGGAGCCTGCCAAACTTCATCCAAATCCACCCAGACCCAGCCCAAGGGAGGAGTGCGATGGCCAAGTTTGTGACCACACTGTAATTCAATCAAGTCTAGTTTGAAATGAATGACGTTTATACTTTTCCAGGCTGCATTATGAGAGGAACTGGTCGAAGTTTTGCGAGTGACCAAAGAAAACATTGTCCATCTTGTAAAACGTGCTACCTAGGATTCCCTGTTTATGGCTGCTTTACATCTGTTCATTCTCCGCACACTGTGAAAGAAAATAACCATCTCCTTATCAGACTTTCGAAGGATGTAAGTGTGAATCTGAAGAAGAGAGGCGCTCTGCCCGGGTGCTCTCTTTGGGTGAAGAGGTCGGGCACCGATGGCGAGCTCAGGGTTTCTCGTGAAGAGACCAATCACCTGGCTGGAAATGTATGCCTCTCAACAAACAAAATTACAGGAGGAAATGCCCCCTCAATTTTAGTACAAAAATGTTGAAGTCAAATGAATCAATCGATCAATTATGGTCATCTGCTTGGTTAGTTCTGTTCTCTCACTGACTAAAAAGGACCGCGGGAATGCAATAAACCTGTCACCAGCATTTTGATGAAACTCTTGTATATTACATCTTAAGTTCAAGGCACACACCCTCTGCTGCCCTCAAATCCCAATGCGGAGATGGTAAACAAACTGGCTTACGCATATCTAACAGTCTGGAGCAGCTCAACAGCAGCAGCGGCATCTGCACGAGTTTCAGAGCGAGGGCACCTTTGTTAGAGCGGCTTTGAGCGGGCAAACAGCAAATGTTTTCACCCAGCGACGCAATCGCGAGTTATTATACACTGCATTTATGACTTCTGCTCCATCTCCCTTCTGTCTCTCATGTAAACCGCGCCTGCTTCTGGTTTTTCTCTTTGATCCGTCGCCCATGCCTCCTCTGTCCGTGTGTTAAATCAATTATACCTGTAGCAAAGTAAAATATATATCGCCGTTTCAATCACACCCCGGAGTCTTCTTTTTAAGCCAGGCCCGTTTGCAGAAGTCAAAGTTCAGGCTGCGGGTCACATAGCTCCCGACAATCTCGCGTCTACCGCCTCATCGCTCTCAGTAATAGCCCTTATGTTTCCTCTGAATGGTCCGTGATGGAAAGGCATGTTTTTTATGTACCTAAGAAGTGGGTTGGTATGATTGTATGATTGATTCAAAGCCCTCTGACGCCGCGGTTCTCTGACTCGCGCCGCTTGTGTGTGGGCAGTAAATGAAAAATACCAGCATGTAGTTGTCGGAACAAAATGCTCTGACCCTCAACCTCCGAGGCTTTTAAAGCGAGCCTTTTTTCAATGGGAGCGCTCATTGTGTGGACACTCAATGGTATGATTACTCAGGTGTGTGCATAGCAGAGTGTGCGGCGGCAGACATACATTTGGGTGTGGTAGCCGAGCTCGCTCAAAAGGTGTAATGTAGTGATTTTAAGCAAGCGTGAGCGGTAATTGTAAGATACATTTTAAGTGAAGTGGAAGAACAGCCCGAAACTAAATGAAAAATGTGTTTCCTAACTCAACTCTCTTATCATCACTTGTAAGAGAGTGGAAATAGTTTGATCAACACACACAGAAACAACTGGGAACAAAGGCACACATTGGAGTTTAATTTATTGCGAACACACATAGCTACAGACGGCATCTCTAGAATCGCCCATATATGGTCATGTTTGAAAACAGTTAAAGGGGGAAAACAATTTGGAGAAAAATCTAAACTTTCCGTAATTATTCAAAAACTACTTTAACAAATGCTGAATTATGAATACAATTTTCTATAAATAAAGAAAGACATGGAGAGGAGCAAAGTGGTTCAACAGCCCATAAATACGTGAATAATAGAGATGCTAACGCGATGCTTCATGTTAGCATTGTGCTAATGCTAACGTTAGCTAGTGCTAGCTACAACTGCCGTTATTTTGCTTCTACTGAACAGTCTGCTTTGAGAAAACATCCATATGGGCCCGATTTACACTTGACTTTCTTTATGTGTGATAAATAAGTTAATATTTCACCAGAAAATGGCTAAACGTGATGCTGTCTGTATCTATGAAGCTTGTGGAGAATTGAAGTTTAGTCTGGGTCAATGCTTGTCATTTTTTTTTCTTTGCAAATGACATCTTTTAACCTCTTAACCTCCTAACCCCCGCCTTTATCGAGGACATTTTTTTTCTAGATCGGCTTTACTCAAATCTCACGTTTTTGTAACTTTTTTGTCAGTATTTCGACACGCTTTTAGTCGTGTGTTTTGTTGCCAGTTTTGTTGCTTTTTCATCACAACTTTTTTGTGGCTATTTTGACACTTTTTCAGCACTTTTTTCGTCACGTTTTTGCTGCATTTTAGTTACTTTTTATGGTGCGTTTCTGTTGTTTTTAGTTGTGTTTTGCTGCTTTTCAGATTTTCTTTGTCACGTTTTTATACCTTTTTGTTGCTATATATTGCTTTTTTCAAGAAGGTTTTAGATCGGGGTAAAACCAAACTCTGTGACAAAAAAAGTGACAAAAAAGAAACGAAAACAAGACAAAAAACATGAAAAAAAAAGCTTCAAAAATGTGACAAAAACCCAGTGACAACATGAGAATATCGCTACGATCACTTTTGTAAGTCTCAGCTTTCGAGTGATGCGCTACACCTTTGTTAAGAAGCTTTTAGATTTGGGTAGAGCTGAACTGGAGAAAATGCGCTCGGTTCAGGCGGGAGGTAAGAGGTAAAAGACAATACAAATATTCTTCATGAGCAAATCTGCACAGCTTCAGTTTCACCATCACCCACAGTCGCACGCCGCTCAACTAGAGCGTTAAAGGTCTATGCAGCGACTGGGCATTGAGCAACATGAAGTCAGCAGCTCACACCAGGCAGATGGAGCAAACAGCAGCAGACTTCACCAAATGGACCTGTGTTTATGTCTTTGATTCAGTCTCATTTATGAGCGAGGGAAGGTCTCAACTGTTTTGATTAGATTATTGATTCAGATTTAAGGGGATTGCAGCAACAACTAAATTAATGGAGTCCTGGAACTAAAGCTGCTATAGATTGTTCGCTAACCGAGGTTGAAATGTCTCTTAAGGCTTCATGACATATATCAATGATAGGAGACTTCTTGATGAAAATCCAGAATATAACTCCCGCAACATAAACAGTTTTCCCCCACCGCCATCAGACTCATGAACGATAGCAAGAACTTTGTGTCAGACTCATGAACGTCAGCCATTTGCACTGCTCTATGCACTTGCACTTGTGGTATGTCCACACTCGGATCTGCTGCTAACACTTAATGCACCTGCACATCTGTGAATACACTCACACTTTTTGTTCTGTGTCAAATGGTTGTTGTCTATACCATAGTTTAAATTTTAATCTTCTTACTCATGCCCTTATAGTCTTTTATTATACGGCTCTTCACAGCGTAAGTAGAATGCTCCATTGATTTGAATAGGATTTCCCAACGTTCTACCGGTCATTATTTTCTGATAGAGGACCTCTGAAAAAAAATAATGACCGCTGCCAATGGCAAAGGAGTTCGTGCTTTCATATCACTCCGCACGTACGTAGCAGCGGGCACTATCTCTGTCCCCGTCTCTGCGAGAGAAGTTGGGGGAATTGCTCGTGAAGTTAACGGGAGTCTGACTTTCAACTTACCCAGAGATTCACCACCATTCCTCCTTTCCAACTGCACCTTCAACTAAGTAGCTAGGCTAGCTACTAGCCTTGCTGCTTCTAGCCTAGCCAAACGTTGCCAAGCAACGCGCAAACTTTTGGGAACTATTTGCCGCGGAAGTCATTAAACAAACCTTTCAGCCTTCATAAAAGTGTATGAAGTTTATGTCGGTACTTATTTTCCCGATAATGACCAGCGTTCTATACATTATCCCTTACATAATACCAGCAGAAGTTGGAAATCCGTGCAGTAATATCGTCACTTTACTGTGTGGATGCTGATGTCCTACTCCTAGTATTATGATTGTAGTGCAACACTTCATGTAACCATATTTAAATAGGGAAAACGTGGAAGAGCTTGGTAGCTTCTATCTTGACCTCGTTTGGAGCTATAGTGGAGAGCAGGAGAGGCTAAATGCTAACGCCGTCTGTGCTGTGTTTACGTGATTGAAGGCACCATGGAGACCAGACAGGTACTAAAGAACTTGTCTAAGCTAAGGTAAGAACATATATCAGTATGTAAAAACGGTGGCCTATTCCTTTAACCCGCACCTGAACCGAGCACATTTTCTCCACTTTAGCTTTACCCAAATCTAAAAGCTTCTGGAAAAAAAAGCATCAAAATAGTAACGGAAACAAGGATGAAAATGCAACAAAAAAGCGGCAAAAAAGCAACAAAATAACGTGAAGAAAACGCGATGAAAAACATGATCAGTTTTGCAGGTCTTGGCTTTGAAATGGGGCATCACACTGGCCAAACTCTCCAGTCATGAAGCGCGTTTAGATTTGGATAAAGCCGAACTGGAGAGGAGGCTTAACTCCACAGAAAGTCGATGAAGTGTCATATCCGCCTCATGGCTGTATAAGGTACGATCCCAAACCACTGTGCCACGTCTCCTCGACAGCTCTGTGATTTGAACAGATGAAGTCACAAGCTCACACTGAGCAGATGGAGCCGGAACAGCAGCCTACTTTACCAAATGGATGTCTCTGTGTTGTGTTGAATTGTACCGGGAGCGAGTGGAGCATGCAGTGACTGACTCAGGATTCGAGCAAGGGGGGGGGGGGGGGCTAACAGATCGGGAAACTTTATCAGAACTTCTCGAAAAGTGGAGGGAAAAAAGTAGATATTGTAACTGTTAGACATTACTGACTAGATAAATCAATGAATTGTTCAACATAATGGGCTAGAAAAAAAAGTGTTCAGGGTTTCTTGCTAAAAACAAAATGAAAGAACTAAACTACTTTTAGCATCATGCGAGATAAAGGCACATCAATTATCAAAAATAAATGTATTTTCTCAGAGGGCGTCCGTGTGTGCATTAATTCAAGATTCCGTGTTTTTTCCACGATCAAATATAGCTAATTTTAAAACTCTCTTTAGATGTGAACGTGCAGATATAAGGACACGCCCACTTAAAACCGCCCGCCGGAGAAACCAACACAATCTATCTATTTATTTTGTATCATTTATCCTTCGAGTCGTTTGTTTTTTTTCTCTCCACTCGGTATAATTCCTTTATTCTTCACACCCAAATCGAGAGCCTCTGTGTGCCGCAGATAAATAGAAATTCCTAACTCCAATGGATCATTTGTCATGGTGCGAATTCCAAGAGTGCGGGCTGGAAATAGCTCGACTGTTCAAGCGCTGTTGTTGCCCGGGGCTCGATGGCATGTAGGAGGCTTTGGTTATATTTTCTGTTTGCATTTTTTTTTTCCCTTTTTCTTTTTTTTTTTTAACTAGGAGGCTTATTTTGGAAGCGAGATATGCACTTTTTTTTTTTTTCCCATTGCAAACATAGCAGAAAAAAGAAAGGAATTCAGTATGTGTTCGTGGCCAGTATTTTTGTATGACATTACATTTTTAATTGAATTGAATGCAATTTATTCTTAAGAAAAAGTTTTAATTAAGTGCCATATGGACAGATTGTGGAGTGGAGTGGCCTCGGCAATATTCCCTCGGGGACATGTGCTGCATAATTACGAATATGAACTGTAATGACACACGGATTTAATGCGCTGTCTAAATAGGAGACATAGTGCGAGTGAAGCCATTATCTTGCACTCGGAAAGGACCAAGTTTATTTAGATCTCCAGGGAGGAAAGCGCCTCCGAATGAGAGGATGTGGGAATTCCAACACCCAAGACAACAATAAACAAAAAATTAGGAAAAGAGCATTTGCGGTGGTGCTACTTGTGTCTCTCCCCGTTCTTCGCTCCTGTTCACCCTTGAGTTGACCTGATGGAAAACAAAAGAATAAAAGTCTTTTAAAAAAATCTTACAAAGAACATAAATATAAAACACCATTAAACTTGCATATACACAAATACATCGGGACAACAATACCCATTGGTAAAATTGAGGCTACGTGGAGGAAATATTATACAATTTACCTGAAATCTTACAATTTAAGTCCTAAATCTGAAACATAATTGAGAAACAGCTTGACCAAAGAATTGCCTTTTCAGTAAAGTAAACCTTCGCTTTCTTCTTTTGGGCTCTCTTTCATTTTGGAATTTAGCACCACTGTAAATACTGCACTTCTGAAATGTCCCGCGTAACTATACATACACTATGAATATACATTTTCTCGTACCAAGCCCAAACACCTCTTATCGCAAGGATTGCAATATTCATACTAGGCTATATATTCATATTCATATAATAAGCCACAGTTACTGAATTTTGGAAGTATTAAAAAATATGTGTTAAAACAGCAGCTTATATATTTTATTTGAAATTCTCTCTTTGAAGCTACTTTTTTCTCTTCTGAGGAACCAGAACATCTTTGATGAAAACCTCTATAATAAACCACATTTTGCTGTAAGTTTCTGACACAATGAGAGAATAAAGAATGGGTATAGGGAGAGGTGTGATGTTTTGCAATGGGTTACGGCACCATGAAGGCGGCCACAAAGAAATAAATAACTAAATGACTCTGACAGTTGCTACATTGCAGGCCTACAGTATGCAGCAAGTGGCCCAGTCTACTGTTTACGATAGCTGAGACATTAATAAAGTCACACAAAGGTTTCTTCATGTAAATCTAATAATCAGGTATATGAGGTATTGAAATCCGAAAGCACCAAAAACAAAAAAAAACCTTTTCATCTCACATCTGCAATCAGGAGATATATTTGATGTTGAATACTCCTCCTCACAAGTTCAACTCAAAAAAGACAGAAAGCTGACGGCTGGATGTGTCACCCGCCCCTGATTATGTGTAGTAGTAAAAAGAAAATGTTATCATTTCAGAGTTCAGGCTCTTTCCAGGTGAACTACACCTGCAACCTTTTGTGGCACTATCACTTTGCCGTGCGTACTATGTGGGCCGGTCCAAAACCTCAAACTCCCGAGCTGAAAAGAGGGCCCAGCACGTCACAAGTAACCAAGCCTCTTAAAGGCTGTACTTGGATACATTATATTTATTATTATTTGATCATATGCAGCTGCAAAATGTGCAAATTTGTATTTCACTAGTATTTTCACTGTATTTTGAATGACAATATATTTTCCTCTAAACAGGAGTATCCCTTTCTAATTGGCACCTTGAGGTATATTTACTGAAGAGCACAGGCGCCGATCTGGTGGGTGCAGAGCATAGTCCACAAGGAACACAAGGGATCAAAGCTGTCAAATTAAAGTCACAACAAGCAAAAAAGCAAGGACAAAAACGACAGAAATCCAACCAAAAGTGGAATACTGATAAAACAAACACCAGAAAAGCTAGACAGCAAAAAAAACAAAAACAAAAAAAGCATTGAGAAAAAAACAGGACAAACTAATTTAGCGCACAGCAGCAAACTTGAAAACAATTATCCGGCTTTATCTCCGTTGTCTGTGTACAAGAGAGGCCCGTTTTGTGCGCTCGCTTTGTTTTTCTCAAGGACACGTTCATTATTTCAGAGCCATTTGAGGCCGCCTTTTCTCCAACGTTGCGGTCAGATCCAGCGGCGCACTCTCTGATGTGGAGTCTAAAAACACGTTTGAAAAGGAGGGAGAAACCTGATGAAAGCACTTGTATCGCGCTAATGCATCTTCATTACGTCCAAATGTGTTTTATTCCTGCCTCCTCCACGATCGGGGGCCCGGTGGATAAATATGTGTTCTGTTGTGCAAAGACACTGTTCTCTGGAGAAATGGATTAGAGATCGATGTAGCACCTGAAGTGATGACGGGGGGTGGGCGAGTGGAGGGGTTTGTTCTGATCAGACCTTTGTAAAGTAAAAGACAAGAACATGAGAGGATGTGCGGTTCAAGACAACTCTGAAGTGGAGCTGCACAAGGTGGGCTTTAATGAAAAGAGTTGATGTGTCTTTTGTGTTTGACCTAATCGTATGCGCCATTATCCAAACAGTGGCTCAGTCTTCTTGGAGAATAAGGCTTTAATAGGGAGAAGAAGAATCCCACTGAGAACGAACAAACTCGCTAAGCAGATGGTTAACTATAACATCTGTCCATGGACACTGGTCTTTTAGCAGCCGGCTACGGCATAAAAAATCTTTAAAATAAACCGAACAATCTTGTGAGGTAAGAGTTCCCGCTTTGTCACTGTGCTGCTAACTTCCATTTGTTAACCTTGTGGTACAAAGCTGTGGCTGCGGCTCGGGTGGTGGCGCGGGCCGTCCTGTAGCTGAGAGGTCGGGGGTTAGAATCCCGGCTCCCACAGGTCTTTGCGTCCTTGGGCAAGACACTTCACCCACTTTTGCCTCCTGTGTGTGAGCACATCGGTGTGTGAATGAACGGGAGAGTGGTTCCTTGATGTAAAGTGAGTGCCTAAGTAGGTGTAGGTGGAAAAGCGGTGTATAAATAGAGACCATATGTATTTTTTTAACGCAATATTGTTCCTTTTCTCCTGCCAGGAGATCTCAATTGTTCAGCGAATCTGCAAGACATGCATGGTTTACTGGGGTAAGTTTCATTTGTTTTGTGTAACCCTCTCTCACACCCATACATGTATTTTAATAATTCTGTGAAACTCCTACATATTTTATGCAAATTGATTAAATTAACTTTATGGACAGATGACATGTCACTGAGGATTTGTTTAGTACAGTTAATGCAAAAAGAAACAAACTCCAAGATGGTGTGTTTTTGAGTATAATTGTAGTATAATATATATAATAGTATAATTGTATGATTTTTTATCTCATTAAACAAACTAAACATTTATCTGATTTTCATTCAGTTATTTGTGTGTATCTTATTTTAGGATTATACTTGATCTAATTCTCTTATATTTCGAAAATTCCCATGTTCATTTATATGCTTTCTGTCCATCAACAATCATACAGTATAACGGAGTAGTAATTAGTAAGTAGAAAGTTTTGTCTTTGGGTGTAATCATTTGGCATTTTTTCCTACTTGTGTACCTGCGTTCAAGGATTCTTTTGGAACCGTTCAATGTGAACGAAGATGTAAATGTTTTCTGCAAGTCTAAGCATTCTGTAAAATTGAAAGGGCCACATTTTAGTTGTAAGCAAACATTGCTGTTTTGAACATCGCTCCATACGTACTCACTTTATTCCTGCCATTGCTGGTGGCTTTGTCTTTTTATTCCTTACATACCACTTCATTAGTTGTGTCTTTTCTATCTTTGTGTCAAGCAGATTTGATCTACAATAAAGCGACCCAGAAAGAAAGAAATGTCAACTTCATTTACACATTCATTTATTCATGCTATTCATTCCTCAAATGTTAACAATGTTTTTTTTTGATGAAATCGTGCTTAAAGATAACTCACCTCCGATGTTATGTCGAAGTTTGATTCAATCAATATCAGCAATTCATATTATTTAAGACAGAAGGAGAAAGACGATGCATAGGTGAAAAGTTCATTGGCAAATAAATAAATACATGTAATAAACAGAGAGAGACAACAGACCTGCAATTGAACAGGTTAAAAACAGTTTGTGTTTCCTTTGCATTTTATACTGTTTGTACAAACGTTTGCTTATTGGTGGTATTTTTTTTTTAAAGAAGATAATTGTTCGCATACCATCTATTTGTAGCCTGTTAGATTTAATTGACTATTTCCTCTGCATGCACTTTAAGATCGCCAATGTCATGGAAGGACTAGAGAACGGAAAAAAAAACATCACAGCGTTTCTTTACATCGGGTCCCGCTTTACCTATAGTCTGCATCTATTTCCAAAGCCTCACATTTAGTGCGAGCGGTGTGCTCCTCTGAAACAAACAAACACACACTTCAAATGGCCTTCGAGAGCACTGCATTCCACATTTAATTGGAAGCGAAAAAATCCACACGCTCCCCCGTACCCTCCAAAGAAAACTTGTGCCACGCCAGCCAATCAAACGTCGCCGAGAGGTCCCCGAGGCCCCGCCCCCCAGAAATAGGCACAGATAACCTATTGTTGCCGTTCAAACACTGGTCACACACGCATGACCCTCACAGAAATCCGACAAAACCTCAGATTGAGACGGAGAGTATTACTTGGGCTACCAGTTGTAAACATGTTTTGTCCGTGGAAAAATTGGACGGCAGGTTCTGAGGGTGTTTTCACAGCTATTTAATCCCAAAAATTGGACGTGCAATAAGGAACTAATGGATACTAATGGATGGTGGGGAAAAAAAAAAAAGACAGTGAGAAAAAACCTGGGGCCAAATGAAATAAAAAAAAATTGTATCCCAGGTAACTGCTTTAAAAAATATAGCATTATGATACTGAGCACAGCTTCCAAAAAGAGACATGAGTGAAACATGGAGTGCGGAAACAGCTATAGATAGATAGATAGATCGATAGATAGATAGATAGATAGATAGATAGATAGATAGATAGATAGATAGATAGATAGATAGATAGATAGATAGATAGATCATGTGGAAACACGTTATATTAAACATTTATTTTGTTGTTTATAGATAGATAGATAGATAGATAGATAGATAGATAGATAGATAGATAGATAGATAGATAGATAGATAGATAGATAGATAGATAGATAGATAGATAGATAGATAGATAGATAGATAGATAGATAATCAAGCAGTGTTTTTCCATAGAACTGCTGACTTCCCCTCTTCTGTTTGAAAATCAAGCAAACGCTTAGTGTCAAAGGCCTGTGTTCTGTCTCTCTTTTCTTCTGAAGGAAGTGCTCCTCCATTCACTATAGGCTTTAGACAAACTTTATCACAGCGAGAAATGAGACCGACGTCAGCAGCAACAAGTAGGCTTCATTACAAGGGTACAAAACAATTCACTCAACTCAAAGCATGCCTTAACAACTGGCTATACAGGCTAAAAAGGCAAGCATGTTTATCACTTGGAAAGGAAATGCAAGAAGGTTCCCCTAAAAAAATGTGTTCTGTTTTTTTTTATTTATTTTTTTACAGTAACTATGTGAAATATTGGGATTAAACCCCTTATAGTAATTGTGCGCATTTATCCCCCTTTCAAATCCAGATCTGATTTATTAAGAGGATGTGGTCAAAGAGAGTTTTACTTAACACCCCAGCACACTCACTCAGGGGGAGGGACATCTGTGCTGAACGCTGACCAAATCCACCGCCACTTTACTCACAATACAATTCTGTTGGAAGTGTTAGAATTTGTTTCCAGTTGATGGCACAGTCTCCATTTTGAGTTGACTTTGATATCATTGTGCGAACAGTGAAATGTCTGGATAAGTGTTGCGTTTAGGCCAGCCATCTGTACCGAATCCAACTCCAAAGCACTTTTCGAAACAGCCCTGGAAGCCGCTCTGGGGAGAGACAGAGAGAAAAGAGAAAAAAGCGGCGAGACGAAGGGATGCGAGGAAGGGATCGGAAAATGGTTCGTTGCTGGCATCTACTGGAGACGAGGGGGAGTGAGGGCAAGTCCACAGAACAGCCTCGCGCTCGTTTGTATTTGGTGCTTTCTGATTATGTGGAAACATTCCATTATTAAACATTCATTTTGTTGTATTCATTTATTTTTGACAGTTATTAGGTGACATGTTGTGCTTAACACAGAGCTTAAAGCTATGGGTTTACTGCGCTTTTAAAACTTCTGCCTCTTAGCTGCGTAAACCTTCTCCTGTGAATAAAAGTATTACCGAAACCATGAATCTAATGGAATTCCTACAATCCACTAATTTGTTTTATTGAAGTCTTAACTTATGACTTTTCTAAATCTAATACTGATGGCTTATAACACATTCTTTTAACCCTGATTTCTTTCTCAATAAACATGTACAAAGCCATTGGGGTCTGAAAGCCTTTGGTACGACAGTGTTTATCATATGAATTTTCTTTGAACTATTGCCCGCATTAACTTTGATCTGACCCAACCCAGATGGCTTTATCAGTGCTTCATCATTCGTGTTATATTTTGTCCAGTTCAATTTTGTTGTCATGTGTTTTCAAAAGGTGCAATTGAAGCTTCTGACTCCACCCAAACAAACTCTGCAACAACCCACCCCTGGGACCTGGAACAGTCTTGACCTGCTTCAATGTAAATAAATACAAATAGATGTATGCGATAATCTCAGATTACTCTGGGGAAAACAATCCAAATACATTTTTAGCATCTGAAGATTTTAGCATAGCCTACTGCATTTGTCATGGAGCAGTGTTTCCTAACCAGGAGTATGGGCAAGCTATAGCAGTAAAGGAAAAGTGTGTTCAAAATGGGCAACACCTTAGGGCTACACAAGTCCTAGTTGTTGAGGTGTTGGTGACATCACTGTGGTCTGTGAGACAAACAAAACAACAAACTTTATTCTGGATGTATCTAGTCAGTGAGCCAGTCTATCCATTTTATTTTATTTTATTGACCTTTATTTAACCAGGATAGTCCCACTGAGATTAAGAATCTCTTTTTCAGGGGAGTCCTGGCCCCAGAGGGGAATCTATTGTACATGTTTTTAGTGGTAGGGGAAACCGGAGTACCCGGAGGAAACCTACGCAGACACGGGCAGAACATGCAAACTCCACACAGAAAGGCCCTGTCCAGGTGGGAATCGAACCCGGGACCTTCTAGCTGTGAGGTGTGAGCACTAACCGCTGCGCCTCCGTGCTGCCCAAGCTTGGAAGATCATGTTATACCTTGAGATAAGCTCAAGGACGAACCTTCACAAAGTGAAGACTGAACTTGAACGAATGCTTGCGTTCTCTGTCAACAGGACAGGATCTCATTATTGTTTCTCTTGCTTCTCTGGAAGTTAGATAGAACATAATCGTTAATGTGAGTGGGAGCTGAGAACACATAGTTGAACCCACCAATATCAAACACTTGAACCTCACTTGTATCCTCTATGTTTGGCCCCACTCACTATATTGCAATCACGACTTCACCACAATCTGAAAACAAATCAGTGTTCATTGTGCGTGAACAGCGGGCTAACGGAGGATCTTCAGTGTGGAAGAAGAATTGCCATTTTACAGCGTGCTGAATTCTCATATAATTCTTGTAATTGTTGCCTCATAATACACCACATTCATTCTCATTCAGCTGTAGCTCGTTCACTTTTCAAGTTTCAGACTTCATCTTTTTACAATGACACACAAAGCGGGCCCTATCAGTATCAGACGCTTCCCCTTTTTATGTTCCTCACTCGACGGCTGTGAGGATGACAGTGAATTCCAGACGAACAATGTCTTGCTTTGAGATACGTCAAGCTGCTTCACAATGCAATCTTTTTGTGTTAAGGGCAAGACTGAGAGGCAGAGATGAAGTAGCAACAAAGGCGATTGTCTAAAAGATTTGTCCGTCAGCAATATCATATTATTATGGCTTACCGCAAAAGCGATAGAGATTATAGAACTAGAGGGGGTGAGGAGAGAAGACATGTGTAAGTGACTGAACTGTGATAAGTGGCAGCCATTTTTTTTTTTTATCCTTGGGGATGTTTGAAGCCGACAATCCCCTTTGTGATGATAACGCATGTTTTTGCAATGCTCTCGTTGATCCTTTTGCTCTAAACCATTGTATTATGTGCGACAGACAACAAGCATCTGGGAGAGGACTATTGTAGTCGTTACCGCTAATCTGGGACAATATCTGCAGGCCGGGTGCGTTTACGAGCAGCTGTCGGCGTAGTAGGGGAGCATCGCTAATCTGCCTCAGTATCTTTTAGCTCTGCGTTTAGCTCTTTGATCCGCTCACATTATGCTCTTCCTCTCTCCCTCTCCTATTCCATCAGGACGAGGGAGCAGGGAAGTTGGGCAAAGCTGTGCAGAAATGCAGAGTTGTAGAGAGAAATATGGAAGATAAGATATTTCAGAGGTTTATGAATAAAATAATGTTTTGGCTGACAGGTCTCTACAGCAAACTTCAAAGGCCTCAACAGCCTTCTATTTACCCTTCCTCTGTACATACCTAATGGTTTGTCTCCGTCAAGTAACTCGGTTGGTGATCACCCACAGACCAGAAAGTCTCAGCTTCATCTTAAGACACTATGTTGTTTTTAAAGTGCATTAGAAATAAAGTTGGATTGGACTAAGAACATGCTGTTGTCCTTGGAAAAGACATTTAAGTGGCCTTAATTGCCTCCAGTGTTTGTGTAAAATGCAGAATGAGGTGGCAATGGAGGAGTGGTTCCGAGATGAAAAAGTGCTTTAACAGGCTCAAGTTGTGATTCTATACGCACGATAATGAAAAAAGAAACTGCCAAAATGACCCAGATCAAAAGTTTGCATCCCCTGAAGATCTTGGCCTGATAATATGCACATATGTGGACACAACCTTAAGGTAAGCATCCTCACCTGTGACCTGTGTTTGTAATTATTGTGTGTGTATAAAAGATTTCTGAGTCAAGAATTGTCAGAGGAAAGGTAGTATAAACTGTATAAAATGGAAAAGGATTAGAAAAAAAAAGATATCCAAGGTGGATGGAAAATGCAGAATTCTGTTGAAACCAAACCACGGTCAGATCGACCAAAACAATTAACTAACTTCAGCTGAAATGCAGGGCTCTCAAAGTGGTGTCGCGGTTTCAAGATGCACAATAAGGAGGCACTTGATGAAAAATGGGCTGCATGGCCAAGTCACCAGAAGAAAGCCATTACTTTGCAAATGCAAGTATTCACTTACAATAAGCCAAACAGCACAGAGACAAGCCTCAACATTTCTGAAACAATGTCATTTGGAATGATGAAACTAAAATGCAACTTTTTGGCCACAACCGTAAATGTTTGGAGGAGTCAAAAAGGCCTTTGATGAACAGTGCAAAATTCCTAGTGAAACACAGAGGTGGATCACTGATGTTTTGGGGAATTATGCTGCAACACTTCAGGGAACTTGATCAAAATTGATTGTAGGATGAATGCAGCATGTTATTAAAGAATACTGGTGGAAAAGTGTCATCAGCCTGGAAGCTGCACATGGAACGCTCTTGGACGACAACATGACAACGATCCAAAGCACAAGGCCATGTCGGCCTCTCATTGGCTCCAGCAGAATAAAGTGAAAGGTCCCATTAGTGGCTATTTCAGTCTCCTGACCTCAATATCATTGAGCCATTCTGGGGAGAACTCAAACGTGCAGTTCATGCAAGGAATTGACAGGAACTGGATTATTTTTTCCAAAAAGAATGGCCCATTTACCATCCAAAGAAATAAAGAGGCCCATCCACAGCTACCACAGAATAATCCAAGCTGTCATTGATGTTAAAGGGGGCAATTCACGGTATTAAGAACTGGGGTATGTAAACATTTGATCAGGGTCATTTTGGTAGTTTCTTTTGTCATAATAAAAAAGGCAAACTCAGTTGTTTGACCATAACTGGCTTCACTAACTATGAGTGAAAAAAACTTTTTGTTTTATCATTCATCTCAAAATTGCCAACATATCAAAAATTCTGCCAGGGTATGTAAACTTTTGAGCTCACCTGTACATTTAGACCACTTAGCATTACTATATATTTACAGACAAATCATGTCAAGAATGTTTTGCAAATGTATTAAAACTCTGAAATATCACATACATAAGTATTCACACTCTTTGCTATGACACTCAGAACTGTGTTCTGGTGTATCTTGTTCCCACTGATTGTCCTTTGGTCAAATAAATGGTGATTGATTTGGAAAGGCACACACCTCTCTATAGCTGGCAGAGCAGAAACTCAGCCGAGAGGTTAAAGAAACTGTAGACCTGTAGTGAGACACAGATCTGGGAAAGGGATACTTTTAAGATCTGCTGTGCCAGCCCTACTATCCAACTTTCAATTTATTCCTTTGTGGATCTGGAAAAAGCGTCCCTCATGGTGTCCTGTGGGGGTGTTCCAGCGATATGAGCTTCTGCTATCTGCTAAGGGCTGTCCGTTCTGTATGACCACAGCAGGGGCTTGGTTCTCATTGCCGGCAGTAAGTCAGATCTGTTCCCTGTGCATGTTGGTCTCTGCCAGGGCTACCCAGCTTTGTCACCGGTTCTGTTCATTACCTTTATGGACAGGATATATAGGTGCAGCCAGGGGCCGGGGGGTGTTCGGTTTGGAAACCACACATCTCTGTAGTTTGCAGATGATGTTGTTCCGATGGCTTCATCAAATCAGGACCTTCTGTGTGCACTTGGTTGATTGCAGACGAGTGCGAAGTGACTGGGATTAAAATCAGCATCTCCAAATCTGAGGCCATGGTTCTCCATTGGAAAAAAGGTGGCTTCCCCTCTCCAGGTTGTTTGGGAGTCCTTGCCTCAAGTGACTCCCCAACATGAACAAGATCTCAGGGTCTTGTTCATGAGTGAGGGATGGATGGAGCGTGAGATCGATAGACGGATGGGTGCAGGGTCAGCAGTGATGCAGTCGCTATATCGGACTGGTGAAGAGGGAGCTGCTCTTGATTTACCGATCAATATATGTTACTGCCCTCATCTACTGTATGATCATGAGCTCAGAGTAGAGCCGCTGATCCTTTACGTCGAGAGGACCCAGCTGAGGTGGCTGGGGCATCTGTTCCGGATGCCTCCTGGTTGCCTCCCTCGGGAGGTGTTCCATGCATGCCCCATTGGGAGGAGGCCCCAGGGCAAGGCAAGGCAAGTTTATTTACAGTGCATTTCATGTCAAAGACAATGAGCAATGTGTCCCAGATCATCACCAAACACACAGAAACACAATGAAAATACAATAAAAAGCAATAAAAATAAGTAAATAGATACAATTTAAAAAAAATTCAATTGCCATGGGCAGTAGTAAATATGATGTAATGGATTTAATATGACCGTTGAAATTCAAGTCTGAGTCAATGACTACCCCTAGATTTCTAACTTGATTTTTTGGCTCTAAAGAAAGAGCCTCAAGATGACATAACAACCTCTCTTTGTTTTGTGGGCCAAAGACAATGATCTCTGTTTTATCTGTATTTAACTGGAGGAGGTTGTTTTGAATCCACAAACTGATCTGTTTGATGCAATGATACAGTGTATCTTCAGGCCCATGTTCACCCAGGACATTCTGGAGGAATGATCCCCCTCGAACCACGACCCTGCCCTGGACAAAGCGGGGAATACTAGAGGCCTACTGTAATGTAAATGACTGAATTCAAAAGAGAGGTGATGATCAATAGTGACAGGTATTGCACGTAAGGTTATAATGTTCAGAAGAGAACCCAAGAGGGCATTATTTGTATCAGGTATAAAGTAAATTACAGTCTTTAGCAGCTTTGACTGTTTGGAGGAAAACACATAGTCGTGGTGTTACAATGAGGGCGTGTGCGAGCTCCAGCCGGGAGAAAGACACAAGCTGCACACAATTAACAGAAACCGAAATATCTCCATGTGTTTAAGCAAGCCATTAATCGCATATAAATAGAGAGAAGAACCCTTTGTGAATAACGAGGTTAGACGGTGTGCTAATTACTGCTTCTCTCCGCACTGGTAATTAGGTTGGCACAATGAATGGGAGCAAGCGACACTACCCTGAACCCTTATCCCCACACCCCAAACACCCGGCTATTGTCTGCGCTTGCACCTTGACCTTCAAAACGATCGTAACAGGAGACATTGACAAATGGGCGTGTTTTACCATCTTGTCTTTTTCCTCCAAGCCAAGTGTCTAATGGAGCAGTAAAGGTTTTGTTTGTTTGTTCTTGGGAACATGTTGTTGCACTGTTTTTGAGCAAACACAGTTATGGTCTAAACACATAAAAAAGGAACACGCAATTTTTAACCAGTCTTTCTCTCTATTGTATCAATCAATTTGTGGGGAACTATGTCTCTCAGTTGGCTTGGAAAGCGTTTGGGTCCCCCAGGATCTGGAGGAAGTGTCTGGAGAAGTATGGGTCCCTGCTTAGATTGACACAGCACTGGATATAGGTAAGAAAAAAGGGAAAGCCAGTATGGTGAGATATACATGACTAATAATTGCTCAGATTAAACAAGGACTTTATTATTATTACATCATTATTATCATTATTATTAGGATTATTATTTTTATTATGATGATGATGATGATCATCATTATTATTATTATGCCTATCTAGTATATTATTATCATTGCGTAAACAGAATGCTAATTGAGATGAGGATTCCTTTGCCTGTTCTGGGAGATGTTTCTCTCACTGTCAACATCCTCTGCACAATTCTTATCCATTACTTCAGTTAAAGCAATTGTCTGCAGCGGGAAGTGGCAGCAATGACCTTTTTATAAGAAATGAAAATAAGTGTGGGCGCGGAGGACGATATTGGATTCTGTTGTTAATTAATGTGTGTATTATGCGGGCGGATGGATCCGGGGGAGTCAGTTAATTGAATTATAGCCTGGGACTTGGATAATGCACTGTTGTAATTGTTTCACTGTAAGACAGTGCTAACATTAGGGAGACTGAAGGCAAGCCTGATTCTGCTTGAAGAGGACTGGAAGAAAAAGATGAGTTGTTTGATTTGGGTTTGAGGCAAGATTGCGAGGCTAATTTAACCCAAGAGACGGCCAGAGCAAAAATACTTCTTGTAATTATTGAGCTCTCCAGCACAAATAAACTGAAATTATTAGAAACAAGTTTTAAACTGAATTAGGCCCATCTGAAACCATTTTGTATACAATCAATTGTCAGTGGATACATTTTTGTAAAATCAGCACTGTAAGAGTGCTTTGTTTCAAATGTAACCACTGGTGTTAATATAGCCTAAAATAACCATTAACTGTGCATAGCTAGCCAATGATTTTTCTTGATGAATGTTGAGGATATAGCCTACTCAAAGTGTCTGCGTTTCCATGGCTTTGCTGCCATCTAGTGCGGTAATGGGCTATGGTACGCAGGACAAAATAGATCCATCCATCCATCCATCCATTTTCTTCCGCTTTATCTGGGGCTAGGTCGAGGGGGCAGCAGTCTCAGCAGAGATGCCCAGACTTCCCGATCCACACACACCTCCTCCAGCTGTTCTGGGGGGCCCCTGAGGCGACACCAGGTCAGCTCGGAGACATAGTCCCACCAGCGTGTCCTGGGTCTTCCACGAGTCCTACTCCCAATTGGACATGCCTGGAACACCTCCCGCGGGAAGCGACCAGGAGGCATCCGAAACAGATGCCCTAGCCACCTCAGCTGGCTCCTTTCGACGTGAAGGAGCAGCGACTCTACTCCGAGCTCCTCCCGGGTAATTGAGCTCCTCACCCGATCTCGAAGGGTGCGCACACACAAAATAAATCGTCTAAAACCCTTTAACAACCCTTTAAGCTATATTGTTGGAAATAATTTCCTATTAGTTATTTCTAATTCAAACACATTGTAGCGCACATTTAGTGGAATTGTCTGTTTTAAAGTCCACTCCATCCATTATCATAAAATACAATACATTTTACCAATTTCAAACCTTTAAGCGATCACGTGATATCACGTTCTAAAGAGAGTTTATAGATTGAGGAGGGGGGCAGCTGAGAGTTCTGTGGGGGTCACAGCTCTGCCATTACTTGAACAATCCACATGAAACAACAAACGGCTGCAATGCTCATCGTCTCATATCAGAATATGTAAACAAGTGTCCAAACATTTTCATAAAATGTGCTCAAAAGTGGAGGTGGTGTCCGTATTTGAAAACACGAGTGTCAGCGAGATCAATATGGCTAGTTTGGACCCGGTCCGTATCTTTTCCATTGTATCTAGCTTTGAGTCACAGAATGGGACATGACAGCATATTGACTGTGTGGTAAATAGACTTTAATAGCAGCACAGTATTTAAAATGTCAATCATAAACTTGTTACAGAAACAAATTAACTTTTACAAAACCAAAAGAAAGTTCCCCTATATGTACAATCTTTCACATTTGACAATAGCACATAGCATTACATTAGTGTACATATCAACATATGCTACAACAGCATCGTTTAAAAGGAAATCTCACGAGTGAGAGCCGCAAGTGCTGAGATGTAAGTGCTGATACATGATATCTTTCATTTGTATAATTTGAAATATACATAAATTCAATATCTAGTAAGTGCTGTCTTTAATGCCATCTAATTATTACCCATTAATTAATGTTTGACAGTGAAAGGGAAATTATATCCAGAAAAGATGGGGGAAAAGCAGATAAAAAAAATAAAAGTGACAAAGAGGGATAGTTCCATATTCCAAGGACTGAACTTGGCCCTAATGTAAGGTTGCGTGATGACAGCAGCAAAAACCTCTTAAGTCACATCCTGTGCCCATCTTCAATAAGGTTTTATTTCATTATTTCTTTCTTTCTTCCAGCAAAATAATTGTGTTAACCATGTTCTGGTGAAATTGGTAGTCCCTAAACCATATTTATGCTCCGACATTACATCATGGACATGTTTACAGATTCTTACTGCAGCCTAACTTTTCTGTTTAAAAGCTGCTCCATTCACTGAAGACGACTCAGACTTTATCCTTAGAAAATAAATTATTAATTGACATGACATGGCAAAGTTTAATTTACAGCTTTAAGCAAGGCCAAATCCACAATGTACATAAACTGAACATTGTGGCCTTATGTAACTTTGGAGACATGCACTAACAGGAAACTAACAGGAGACATGCTCCAATAGGAAAGTCAGACCGGTTGGAAGAACATATTTGAATTTATCGTATATAAACATCTACAGTGGGAGGAAAATGTATAGGAACCATTTGGAATTTTTCACATTCATGCTGTGGTCGGACCTTTACCAAAAAAAAAAAAAAAAAAAGCACTACTGGCAAAATATTCTGTGGACTGATGAAACCAAAGTTGAATTGTTTGAGACAACGTCATGTGTTGAAGAGAAATGGAACAGCACACAAACATCAAGCTGTTTTGTTGTCTCAGGGCCTGGACAACGCGCTATCATCAATGGAAAAATGAATTCACAAGTTAAATCAAGATATTCTGCAAAAAAGCTTGTGGCCATCTGTCCAACTGTTGAAGCTCAAGAGAGGATGGAGCTGCAACAATGACCCAAAGCATAGAAGCAAATCAACTTCAGGAATGGTTGCAGAAGAATAAAATACGCGCTCTGGAATGGCCCAGTCAAATAAAGATATAACATGTAATTGTTTGGGTGGTATTAGTTAAAGGCGGCACGGTTTGCTCATTCTTATAATTTTGATAAAGATCAGACCACATTTTATGACCAATTTAGACAGAAATGTGAGAAATTCTGAACATACCATTTCCTCCCACTGTATTAATCGTTAAGCAAAGACCACCCAAATGTCAATGTGTGTGGTATGGATCATTGCAGGGAATGAACTGGCATCTCTATACTTGCATGTAATCTCGAGTCACCATAACGATTAACATCTACCTTATAAATACAGGTTGTGCAATATTATCAATTCCATCTGTGCTACATAGACATTATTGTACTTTATAAAGTCTTTGCACTTTGGTGTGAGCTCTATAGTAACCTGCTCCAAGGCACATTTCAAAGTTATTCATACGGAAAACTGTATAAACAGTGGCTTCATAAACTTCATTACCTATTTTAGGATTGTTGTATGTCCGTAAGCAACAGAAATGTCAAAGTAGCCCTTCTCTTGTACAGACTTGGTTAGGCACCAAAAATTATTTAAAAAAACCCCAAAGGTGATACTTGGCAGATAGAAAAACTATTCTTCTTGCATGACAATGAGTAAAAAAGTATTCAACAAATGAAATTGCAGTGTTTTGGAAATAATTTGAGAACCTATTCCTATAAAACCTTGCATCCTCATGGTCGGACCGTTGTCAGCGGGGTGTTGATTTGGAGCCACTCCCTTAGAAACAAATCAAAGGGGTAAACAACGAGGTCGACATGATTGACATACCCCGCACCATATCTACATTCATCAATTCAACTCGTAGTTTGTTTGCCCCTTCGTTGCTTGTTGCTGATGGTCGTGACCATAGAATTCCTAGATGTCCGACCTTGAGGATGTGTATTGTATACAGAGTCAGTATTGGTGACTAACTTGAACAATTAACATATTCCTGCGGGAATGTTGAAGCCTGACCAACTAATCTGCCACACAGTAAAATCCCTAAAAAAAAATTGTTCTGCTTTACTTTGTAAACAAATTCCATGTTCTCAAAGCTGTGGCTTCATCCACCATACACGATCAAAGTATTCAGAGCCCCATCTATTCCTATGGTGAAGTCTGATACTAAAGGCTCCATTTTATATATTTTTTAATATATAGCTACATAATTTTTTTTAAATAAAAAAAACAGAAACTTATAAAAAAGGCAATACTTTTCTGTATTGTGGGCAAAGAATGGAATATAAAAAAATACAACTATGTTTGAGGTCAATTAAATGAATCTGCAGTTATTTTAGGTTTTTTCTAATACATTACTCTCAAAACTTTCTATTTTAAATGTAACAGTGTATCCAGTGTAGATTTAACCACAGAAAAGATATATATGATTTTCGTATCAGACTGCTGCATAATCTGAACCATGTTTGCACACCAACCATCATGAGTAGAAAAAACAAAGTCACAAGATCAAGGGCGTGTCTACTTGTGCCACGAGTGACAAGTCACAAGTATGCAACTATTTCCCCATTATGTAGCGAACACAGTAAACAAAACAAAAGCGTTTAAAAAAAATAATAATCTAAAAGGCACATTCGAGGGACTGAGAGCAGTCTTTTCTCAAACACGAAACTCACATCATGAACATGATTCATGGCCTTGTTAATCTTTCTGCCTTTTGACCCATAACAAGAGCATCTTCTTTTGAATATTTGGGGTGCTCAAGAAGCATTATAAGAAATAATCTTATTGCTGGGCACACATCGACGTGTGCAGTCTAAACGGGCAAACATTAATCATGATGATCATTTCTCTTTGTGCATCCACAGCGCAGTCTGATGGTAGAGCTGTTTTTTTACTCTTGGCCACACAATGCTTTAGCAGAAAAACACGGTGGAACATGTTTACATTTCCAAACAGGATGCCTTTAGTCTAGAAGAAAAAAGTTGTTTTAACAAAGAAAAATATCGATGGAAATAGATTATTGATGATCACCAACTTATTTGTGCAAGCTTCACATTATAGCAGGATTATTTCGGGCACCTCCTTACTTCATCATGGCAACACGCGATTGCAATTAATGGACAAGATTGTTGTGATCCATTTACCCAATAGATTCATCTTGGAGAGAATTGGACCTGAACAGGCCAGACTCCCTTTCATGCTCATCCTTGCAAAGACCTCCAGAGAGCGCTGCTTTGTCTCCACGTGAGGCCAGTGCGGGGTGGGAGCAGGGGAGGAAGAGGAGAAAAGAAGGATGAAGGCAGGTGTCTTTATTCAGGCAAGGTCAACACGGCCACTTCAGGCTTCATCTTGAAGTATTGATTGAAACGCAGAACTGCATAACTAGAATGAAATGCAAAGAATGAATACATTAAGAACATTCCATATAAAAAACGTGTAGGGTACAATTCCCTATGGTGTGTTTCAACAACATGGCACTTCTCCTGAGAACAGACACCGCTCAAAGCAATCTGTGCTGTTGTGTGGGTGGGGTTGCAAGGACTGACGAGGTATGCAAAACATAGTACATAGTATGCGCAATGTACGAGTTACACTTAAATAATTCGTGTCACGACTTGTCATTTTAATACGATTATTGTGGACTGTACATTTTGAAATGCAAAAAGCCATTTTGCTAATGTTACATGTGAATAATTTATGGAATCATTAGTGAAAGTGAAATTATTTCAACTGTGTGTAAGATTTCTTGACACTGAGTGACACTATGTCACACTGCTCAAAGTAATTACATTTTATTTTAGTTTATAATTAGATAATACAATGTGCAGTAGTAAAAAATGTGAAGAAAAACTTTAAAAGCCACCGTTTTTCCATACTGAGAAATGTTCTTACGTGAGCTTAGACGAGTGGATGCATAACTGTCTGGTCTTTTTGTGTGACTGAACGCACGCGCAAAGACCAGAGATGTTGTTAGCATTTAGCCTCTCCTCCTCTCCTCTATGGGGCCAAACGGGGGTGAAGTTAGAAGCAACCAAGCTCTTCCACGTTTTCCCTATTTAGATACTTGAATCTTGAATCTTACACAAAATGAAACAGGTCGATTTTCTAAGTGGATAAAAAGGGGTACTGTATTGTAAGGCTTACGCAACCGACAGCCGTGTAAGGGATAATGTATAGAACGTCGGTCATTATCGGGAAAATAAGCACCGACAGGGCGAACCGGACCCTGACGCGAAGCGAGCCATATAATAAGCAGTAATAATGTCAGATTTCTTTAGGAGTTAAGACATTACTGCGCGGACGTCGAAGTGCTCCTAAAGTGTTATTACAAGAAAATCGACATGTTTCATTTTGTGTAACTATACTTGGATCGTGTAACTACTCACGTAACCGTATTTAAATCAGGAAATGTGGAAGAGCTTGGTCGCTTCTAACTTCACCCAAGTTTGGCCCCATAGAGGAGAGAAGAGGCTAAATGCTAACAACGTCTTTGGATCAGACAGGTACATCTAAGCTAAGGTAAGAACACATCTCAGTATTCCTTTAAAAAATAAAAATAAAACTCACCCCAAGAAATCAAAGTCAATAACGGAAAACTTTGCTTGAATCAATGCCCAAAGTCCCCAGAAGAAATGAGAAGCCTGCAAAAAAGAAAATAAAGATAGACATTCATAACAAGTAAACAAACAACGGCTTAACATTCATCTAAATGTCTCTATGATTTCACAACAAACTACTCGAGCCACCGCAGCTCTATGGCAACTGTAAATAGCTGACACACAAGACAATGACTTGCCCCTCCCTCTGCCCCTTTTCTGCTTGACAGTAAACAAAGCAGACTCCAGGGACAGGTGCCAAGCTTGAAATAGGTTATTGCTTTTCATAGAGCGAACCTCCATCCCACATGTTGCCTTGCCTAACCCACATTATACAAGAATGTGTTTACTAAAAGAACAATATAAGCTCCGGACATAAAATTCCATTTGGTAAGGATCTATAAACAAAACAAAATTTTCATTTTTTATTTGTTTATTTCGGACATCACATGTACATTGGGCAAACCAGATGCAATGATTTTAGTGCGTTAGCAAAAGTGCTAATTTACAGCACTTGTCCATTAAAGCAACAACAGTACATATTAAAACATGATATGCATGACACACAAGTCATGACAACAGAATAAATCATACATGTTAATCATTTTGTTATTTATGAGAACAATGTTGAGTGGATTTTAAGTAGTGTTTTAATTTCATCTTAAATATTGTATCGTTTGTTTTTAGTTTTATGTGTTTTGGTAAATTATTCCAGAGCCTGGCTCCGACAGCTGAGAAGGCAGACAGACCAAAGCTCGATCTGAACATTGGAACAATACAATTACCATTGGTTACACCTCTTGTTGTAGCTCTGTTAGTACAGTTTATATGCATGGCTAATTCTGAATGGGGGAGTGAGTCAGAATTCAGACACTTAAAAAATAGTTTAAGAGTGTTAAAATTAATAAAATTCTCAAAATTGAAGAATTTATACTTCTGTATAATTTCACAGTGATGCTTGTCAAAGACCTTAAGAGTTGTTTTGTATAGAGACCATAAGGGTTTCAATGTAGTTGAAGAGACTTGGACTCGCAAACACATTGAGTCCTCCCTGTGAGGTAAGATTTGAGCCACAGTATAGTTTCAGGCGAAAGATTGAATTGATGTAGTTTGTGTAGTAAGATGGTATGATTGACTGTGTCGAAGGCCTTTTTTAAGTCTAGGAAGACTGCCCCGATGACATAGCCTTTGTCTAATGTTTTTTTAATTTTATCAGATAAATAGCAATTAGCAATTTCAGTTGAGAACTTGGGTCTAAACCCAAATTGTTGTGGATATAGTAAACTGTGATTTTCGAGGTACACAGCAAGCTGATCAGCAACAACTTTTTCAATAATTTTAGAGACCATGGGTAGGATGGCAATTGGCCTGTAATTTGATGCAATATTTTTGTCTCCATGTTTGAATACAGGAATTATTACTGCTGTTTTCCAGCAATATGGAAAGATGTTAGTTCGAATCGAAAGATTTACCATATGAGTTATGGGTTCTAACAGATAGTTGAGATATTTTTTAAAAAGCTTAGTATTTAATTTGTTTATGTCTTTGGATGAAGTGGTTTTCATATTGGTTATTATTTTACATATATCATTTTTCGATACTTCTGTGATTTTGAAAGTATCAGTGGAAGTAGAGTTTTTGTTTTCATTTGATAGTTATTTTATTAAATTTACTGTCTAAGGCATGCACAGATTCAATAAAGAATCTATTCAATGAACATGCAATAAGTCTATCTTCATAAATTAAATTATCACCTTCCTTAAGGCACTTTATTTTGGTATTGTTGTCCTTGGATGGATTGGTTAATCTGTTAATTTGTTGCCACATTTTTGAGCCATTTCCTTTGGCCTCATCTATTATTTGCGTGAAATAATGAGTTTTCGCTTTACGCAGTTCATATGTAACTTTGTTCCGCAGACTAATGTAGAGTTGATGGTCAGTATTGGTTTTAGTCAACAAGGAACGTTTTAAGGTTAGGTCACGCTTTTTCATTAACTGGAGGACATCAGCACTGATCCAAGGGAGACAGTTCTTCTTCGGTTTTGGTTTCCATGTAGTTGTGTGATGATTTATTAAATTACTTAACGTGGATGTAAAACTGTTTGCACAAGATTCAGGATCCGAAAGTTCCATTACATCGTTCCAATTAAGATTTTTAAGCTCTGATTCAAAGTGAGCAATTTTAGATTTTGGAATTCCTGTGACTGCATTAAGTCGACCTACTTTTTTGTGGTGCATAAGACGTTTCTTAGAAAGTTTCCTAATAGCCAAAAGCCTATTGTGATCAGATAGACCAGTAAGTAAATTGTATGTTCTGGTTATTCTTTCAGGCTTATTTGTGAATATCAGATCAATAAGAGTTTTGCTACTCTTAGTGATTCGAGTTGGAAGTTGTACAAGCTGCTTGAAATGATATTTTTCCATTATTGTTTTCAGTTTAGATTTAGTACCATTGTCCTTCCAGTTAATGTTAAAGTCACCAAGTACAACACATTCATTATTAGGATTGAGAGCAGACAAAAGGCTCTTAAAGTCAGTGTAGAAACTGGAATCATGTGATGGGGGGTTATAAAGTACAATTAAGTTAAATTTCATATTAAATGAAAGAGTGACATTTAATCCAAGACATTCAAGATTAAATGTAAGTTTCTCACATACATAGCACTCTTTAATATAAATTAGTACACCACCTCCTCGGCCCATGGTTCTGTCTTTTCTGAAGCATGTATATCCTGGTACGTCGATTAGGTTTGTGGGTATAGTCTCAGTCAGCCAACTTTCCGAGATGCACAAATAATCCAGGTTAGAGTCAACAAGGAGAGAGCGTATTTGATCAATTTTTGGAGTCAAGCTCCTGATGTTAAGATGTCCTCCCATTATTCCTTTGGGTTTACTATCCAGGTTCCAAATGACTTTTGCATGATTTACCGTTTGAAAAAGCTGTAACTGCTTCTGTTTTATAGCTGTGATATTGGAGCGTTTTGAGGGTGTAGGCGTCACCTTATGAGAGATATTTTTATTAGACTTTTCATTATGAGGTTGTGGATAGGGTTGAATATTGTCAGAAGCATTTAGGCCACTGGGTTGGACCGTATCCACACAGTGACGTCAAACCAAATAGTGGCAGCCGTTGGCGCCATCGCCTCACACCAAGAATGCGCTAAGTTCGATCCTGTGGACTTTTCTGGTTAAATAAAGGTAAAATCAAAAGGATGGTATAGTGCAGCACAACGATATGGTAAATGCAAATCAGAACACATGGATGCAGTGATCAAATGTGTGTGGCTAAAACAAGACAATAGAAACTTATTTGGATACATTTATAACTTTAAAGATAATTCACTAAAAATCAACCTAATCTGTGTGATGTGTTTTTGTCATGTTGAGAGAGGGAATAAGTCACAGCTCATGAGATATTTAATGTTTTGCTCCAAGTGTCAAGGAACAAGATTTTCCATTAAAATGCTTAATAATTTGCAAAAGTTCCAGGTACAAGTTTGTGATAAAAATGACCCCGAGTGCCCCGTCTTCCGTCAGTAGTTTCAGTAGCTGAGAGATCCATTAAAAAAATGCCCCTACCATGTAAATAAAATAAAGTAGTAAACAGTTTCTTTCATTTTTTCTTCACTAGCGTCATCCAGCGTGATCCAGCACACTGACTTAGTTTTAGTGGATGTGCCTTTACCCACAACCACTGATCATTATGCCATTTCCATTTGCAAGGGCATGGGTGGCATAGTTCTTATTCATACAGGGACAGTGCAGAGTTTTACACTGATGACAAAGAAAGGTGCATTGTACCAGGTTATAGCAATGATGCGGATTTCACCTTGCTTGGCCTGCCAGACACTCCTCCTTTCTGTTTAAAAGAAGGACCGACAGGGCGGTTGCTTCCAGCCACGTCACCACCACGCACTCTTCCAAAACATTAAAGATGGCGGTGCGGCGACACTGTTTTCTTCTGCTCTTTCGTTGGTTTTAAATCATTTGGAAAATATAAAATCCCTAAAACTGGAGCAAGAAACAGCGTTCGAAGCGTTTCTCGTGAAAAGGGACGTTTTTGAAAAGGCTTCCTGCTGCTTATTACTTAATCAATCAATCAAACTTAATTTATAAAGCGCTTTCCATACCGAAAGGTATCACAAAGTGCTTTACAGATTACACCATTCAAAACAATGCGCCTGGGACAACCTCCCATATATATACACTTTATATATTAGGATTAAATAAATAGATTAGTCAGTTATAGGCTAAGCTAAAAAAAAAGCTCATGGTTTTCGTCAGGACACGAGCTGCTGAATTACTGCAACGTATCTAGCATTGCTCTAATTGGTTGATGCCGTCTGTCAATCGCGCCCACCAGGAAATCGCTGAGATCATGCTTGCTCCCAGACTACATGTCTTTGAAATATCTATGAAAAAGCGTGTAGTTTGGCAGGCCAGGCAAGATTTCCACTGTTGTCCCAGGAAAGGGTGTTGTTACAGTCTCTATATTGGACTGCGTATATGGGCACATGACCACGTCTTAATGTGTTATAATACATCATCATTGTATGAAGTATTTGACCAGTGAAAACACCCAGATTTTTAATAGACAAACTATTATTCCATCATCAAAGCACATAAATGCATGCTGCCAGATAGATAATGCAAGATGATAGATATTAAAAAGCATACCAAAGCAAACTTGTTGACTTGGACGTAGAGTAACTCCACCTCACGGTCTGTCACGTCAATGGCCTGACCCCTGTGTTCCTTGTAGGCCTCGAGATAGGAGCGCAGCCACAGCAGCTGAAATGCCCGCTGAGGATAGTGACTGTAGTCGACCTCATTTATACCTTAAACATGGCAACAAGGCATTTAAATCAGTTTGGGGTAAAAAAAAAAAAAAAAACATATGCTGGAAAAAGTATTTATCTCATATCTACCTGCAAACTCATTGAAGTGATTCCCAATGTCGAAGGCTTGGTAATTGTACCCAGCATATTCGTAGTCTATAAACTTTACGTTTCCTGGAAAAAGAAAGGACGTCATTAAGACAAAGACACCGAAAGCGGCATAAAATGATGATGCGTTTGCCGTTTTGTAAGAGAAGTTGTAAAGGCTGCATAATGTAATCTGTACTGTACTGTTAATAGAAGGGCGAGGTTGAAGAGTTTGCATTTTGAGAAACAAATAAATAAAAAATGACGCATGGTGAAAGGAGCAGATAATGTAAGTACTATGAGCAACAGTTTTTTCAGATGTGGAAACGTAGCTTTGTCCTAATTAGGCGAATTGTTGTGAAGTCAAATCTCGAAGATAAGGTAAAGCTGTACTAGCATTATCTGCCTTTTTCACAGAAACAGACAAAACAGACCACAGGCATTTTTTACCTGACATGCACGGCACAAAGCATGATGCAACACATAGAACAAGTAAACAAACAAAAAAATGAAATAGGATAACGTCTGGTATAGCAGCTTCTCAGAAAATTGTAAATACATACAGAAAATAAGGGCAGCCAAGACATTCTTATTTGCTAGAATGAGGCGACATGCAGAGTGCAAATGTGTAAAGGTTAACAAAGAAAAAGAGAAAACACGGGTTGTGAATTGAATGGAAATCCAGTTTTCTAATCTACTCGTATGCAACTCTCTGTCAAAGCTTAGGAGCCTATTTACCTAAAGCTTCCGTGTACTCAGCAGCTACGTGAGACATACCAGACAACTGACTTGTTTAGTCATCATGTGATGGCAAATACATGACCGCATGCATTACATAGTGAAGAGCTCCAGGCATGTAGCCGGTTCATACGCTACTGTGTTCATGTTTAGTACTACGTATTTCTATTGCCTCTATGTTATTTAATAACTTTCCCTTATTCATGTAACTGCAGTGAATTTTTAACAGGTGTTGAATGAGCAGGGAGTGGAAAAGGTGTTAAAAGGCATTGGTACAGAAAACAGACAGTGATGTTTCACAAAATCCAAACCCTTATTTTTCCAAGCCCTACATGTACTGACATCATTGCAATAAATGCACAACGACGTATTACGTTAAAGATATTTAGTGTAAATTATTTTAACATAATGTCTAAACTGTTTTCAAGGTGGTGGACTACAGAGAAAGACACTTTGAGGTGGGTTACCCGGCGGCGTGTCGGTCCTAGCGGGACACAATGAACACCTCCAAGCAGTGGCTATTGCCCCCCTGCGCAGCAGATGAAAAGATTGGGGCAAACACATCTTTCACACATGCTCACTCTCTACTGACATCAACCATGTTCTTGAGGGAAGGCGAAGCTGGGTCATTTCTCTCACACATGGAATTGGACTTTCTCTTCCCACTCCCCTACAGAGCTCTGTTCTCATTGGTTCACCCCGGCCCCAATGTCACACCACTGGTGAAATGACAAATTTTAACAGACTTCCTGTTTGCTGTGGTGCCCTTGGGCAAAGTACAGTTCTTTAAAACATCCAAGTTAAATAAAAGCACAGATAAAACAGCTTTGGGCCCTCAGGGTGCTGAGAAAATATCAAAATATAGTATCTAAAAATCTCAAAATATTGTAATCTAAAACTGCAACTAACGCAGTACTACAAATTGTGGCTTAAAGTAATGTTACCCATTAATTATAGTTAAGCTTGAAGTAAAACAAATTCAAGCTTTGAGCCATGTTTTTAAAAATGTATGCGAGATATGCCACTCAAGATTCAATATATGACTTAATCACATACATGATATTTTAAAGGGAAATACTGAAGTAAAGTAATCTGCTATTCCGTTTCATTTGTATTCCATTGTATTATTGTTATGGAATTATTGTTGATTGTTCTTGTCTGAGCTGTTGGGACTGACACACAGAGACAGGGATGTGTTTGTGAAATGTTCTAAGGCTTGGTACAAATTAATTGCCCTTTTGTAATTATTTATCATTTATTCTATCATTATTTCAACAGTAGTACGAGCCTGACATACACCGTTGTATGAACTCTGGGCAATCAAAGGCACAGTAAGTAGTAGCCTATACTGATGTTTTGAGCTCATCTTTTAGGTCTGAGAAGCAACTGCATGTGTCTCCATTATTCCAGAGCAGCCACAGCCTCGGGTTTCAGTCCAGGGGAAAAATGCCAAACTTAGGGAGCAATAAGACAGCCCCACCCGCATCACTTAAGGACAAGAGACATCCTGCTCTGGAAAACCCACTGATACATCATAGAATAGTTTGAACTCGGCTATACAGTAGCATTTTTTTTAGTGTTGTAGTCAATAAATCTCTATTCTGTGTGTGTTTTTGTTTAATCGGGACAATAATTGTGGTTTGGTTAGTGTGTTGAACTTACAATTGCAACAGGCCAGAAAAAGACCAGATTCAAATTCACCAAACTAGTAATATTCATGCAGTAATTTGAAAGAGGCAGACAGTGGACCACACGCCTTAGCCACCTATTTTTTTTAATAGTCTGTAGTAGTGATAAAGTGTGACTTTAACAAGGTTCATTCCCCCCTTGTAGCTGATGTGTATAAGGAGTGGTTCTGTTCTAGTAGTACAGCTCAATGTAAACACTGACAATGAGTGAAGCACGAGATCAAGGCTCACCAAGAGCCTGGGGACCAGCCCATTTAAAACAGTTATGCAATGACATTCATAAGACTTGACTTCCGACATACGCACCAGCTTCCTTGTTGTAAATGATGTTCTTGCAGAGCAGGTCATTGTGGCAAAGGACAACAGGGGAGTCCAGGTGAGAAAGGTGCTGCTGCAGCCACAGCAACTCTTCTCTGAGACAGTGCGGACTGGGCACTTCTGTGGTTAATCTGAAGGGAAACAGTGAGATCAAAGACTTTGAGGCGAATAAAATTGCTGGCAAGCAGGATACAAAATAGGAACAGAAAACACATGACCGTCCCTCATGTCACGCAAAGAAATACAAGTTTTCTTTTTGAATCTCATTAAAAAATACTGTCTACTAGCCATTGTTGATGCTGAACATCCCATAATGTTTGCACTGTAATTTCTTTAATGGCTTCGCAGAGAGAATTAGTATTTCTTTCCATGTTTGGATCAGTTTGATATGTTCACTTCATTTTACAGGTATTTGGGTTGTTCTTGGCATATTCTCAAATCCAATGTTATTCCTGTGTATGAGGGACTATTGATTATTGTCACTTCTACTTTGCATGACTGGTGCTTGTATGTGATACTGTAGGCTTCATCCTGTTTTTATTTCATTTATTTATATTTTTCAAAGCAATCTGAACTTTTTTAGGGAGCACTGATGTACCGTCAGTTAAATGCCCTTACCTTGTGTGACGCTCAGGATCTTTCAAATATTTGGGTATAAGAGCAAAGTATTTCCCCATTTTCATCCACAGGTCAGACTGGGGAACCCAGCCATTGTGTGCATGGATTGTGTGGTATCTGGCAAGCTGCCTGGCAATGAGTCTAGAAAAGGATTATAGATTCATTATGAACAGTCATTTGCACAATAACAAATCTTTTACACAAATACAGCATGAAAACAAAAAGGACCTTCAGGTTATAAATTACCGGCAAACAGGTTGGCTGCGAATGTGCTCAGGCTCCAAGGCAGTTCCTTGGAGAAATTCATAACACAGTCCGTTGTTGAAGGTGCAGTACAGGGCAGGGGCACAGCGGTGAGCCTGCAGCACTCTGAAACTCTTCACTTCGTTGTCCCTGTCCACCAGCAGCTCTGTTTTGTTTCCATAAATACGGACCAAAACCACATCCTGCATGACTGCGCCCACATAGCACCCCAGCAGCTTGTTGGTTATTCCATCTGTGAAGAACTGAAATAATACCAAAAACAAATAAATGTATACAAACATTAAATTAACAGTTCACGAATATCTAAGTCATTAGGACGACTTCAGTTGGACGAAACATAAAGGTGCGCAACTCAAATTGTTCATTCTATTAAGGTTTGACGATTGCTAGGAGTTTGATTTTTCACATCATGTAATGACATGATATGTGCTGAGTTCCCATTTTTGCTGCATTGATGAAAACACTGAGCAGGGGAGCAACCAAGTAGAACCACACCCCCGGTTTAGTCCTGGAAAAAAAAAATCTGCACTGATCAGGACTTTTGTGTCATATTTGGGGCTTTTAGGGCTATAGCACAACTGAGGAAGATAGATAACTTTTTGGAGACACTCTTACGTAATCGGGTACCAAAGCACTTTGTTCCAAAATAAATGCAGCGTTTCTGGTTCTGGCTACAAACGACCAAACTGAAGGATAGCCTACGTACCTCTGCCATAGCGGAATGCGTCAGCTGAACAGGCCATTTCAGCATTTATTCCCAGGCTAACACGGTGCACAACAGATATTGGGGGAATAAAGTGCATTCGATTTCTATAAGGGTGTAGAGCAGCGAGTTAAACAAGCTTTGTTCGTGTGGTGACGGGCCACAGGCTAAAAGCACTGGACCAAGTGTGACCCGTTCTGACGCAGATGCTTTAAATGGGGCCTTTTGGGGGAAAATCTATAGGGAAAAAACGCAGCAGTGATCACCAGTTAGTAGCAATTGATTACAATAACATGCATTTGGATTACTCTGGTACGATTACATAAGAGGCAACAGAAATAATACCAAGGTAACGAGGTAGTGATGCACAAAAATACGTCATGTAGATGCATAATATTTAGATCAAATAAGGAAATATACACTATAATATGAATCACACCTTAATTTTGATCTCAGAAGGCTTCCAGTTTGGTCGCAGCTCCTTGATGAGTTTCAGCGCGCCGGCTCGGTAGTCATTGTCATTTACTGTCACGTCTATTTTGGGCACAGCCGGGGCCTCTTCGGGCACGTGGATGTACATAGCCATATTTTACGCTATTTCTTAGTCGGGGAGAGTCACAGAGGTTGTTACAGTATCGTTAGCTGACGTGAAAAGCGTACAGTATCGATGCGTAACAGCAGCAGTCAGGATATAAACCAAGAGTGGTCGACGTGGGACAACGCCTCTCTAAAAGTCCCTCCCACTGTCGCGGAAGAGGAGCAGGGAGCGCTTGATAAGAGAACGGGGCGCGCCGATTTGGTGCGTAAATGTTTTGCGTAAAAGTTTGAACCTTCAGTTTTAGTTGCCCCCACAATGCATTTTAATGACGGGAATCTTACGTACACTTTGAAACGCATGCCAGCGCTTAGTAGTCCATACAGAGAGCAGTGAATGAAATGTGAAATGATAGTAATGTTATGTAATAATGATATGAATGAAACATAAACTGCCTCGCGCCGTGTCATATCGGAGTGTCCAATTGTGGTAAACGAACGCACCCTTGAGACAAACGCAACGGACGAGTGGGTAGATCCGTGGTTGGGTTCGGTCATGGATCTATTATATTAAACATACTGGGTGTCGCCTTGTTTTTAAATGTCACTACCACGGAGACGGTGATGTGACATAGACAGCGCAGTGGTCACTCTATGTGGTGGAAAGTTACACGACCTCACATTTTCCACAATCTTTCTGGTTCAAGATGCTCCAGATCACGTGGTCATGTAAATTTTGTAGCAGAAAAATTGTGTCTGTATTTTGTAGTTAAAGCTACACCGCATAAAATATTACCCAATAAATGAAGTTGAAATACAAGCCTTAATTATATGACAGATATTTTCATAATAGAAGAAAATAAAAAAAAACCCTCAAATGTACAAACAAACATGTACCTTTGCTGTGAGCGGCTCAGCTCTCCTGAGACAGGACTGTAAACTTTACCGGGAATGGGGACGTCTCCAGCTCGTTTCCATGGAGATGTCTACTAAAGGCAGCAGGATCTGAGATTTAAACAGGTTAGGTTCTCTTCCAAATCCATTCTTTGATTACCCACTGCAGTAATAGGCCTAGCATTTTCTAACTGATTCTCTCTGATGCTCTGTGGGCCTTGAGCAAGTCAAAGTTCTGTGGAATGTTTCACTTACAACCAAACATTTAAAACACAATGATATAATAGTCACCATGGCGGTATGGTGGCGCTCTGGTTACTCCGGTTTCCCCTACCACACAACACATGTACAATAGACCAGGATGAATGAGTGTGTGTTTGGAATCCGGTGTGACGTGTACATAAACATGCGATGTCCCAACCAAAATAAACAATAAAACACAGGCATTTTCCTATCTAGAAAAACTTCAACAACGTAGTACTCCTGACACGTCCTTAAAGCTGATATGGAACATCCTAAGCAATTATGTCATAGTCCTTACATAACCCCATACCCCCCCCCATTTGCATAAGCATGTATTGAGTAAGAGCAAAGCTGAACTATCAGCCCTTATCACCAAGGTGAACCAGCAAACTGACAGGTTTCAGTGAACTTTGATCCAAAAAAGCATAGCAAACTAGAAACCTTCCAGCATGGCAACCAAATTGCAACCAGAGCGAAATGAAATGTATTTTGACACGCAGTCCGGAATGTTGAGAATTAAAAGAATGCGTGTGTGTACTCTGATGGCCGGGCCACAGAGGGGACAAAACTTCGATGTTCACTTGATATGATTGAATATTGATGTTGACGTTATTCTGTCCCTTTTGGACCTAATATGTGGCGAGGGACGGGCCTGGAGAGAGCACTGGTTCCTTAGTTCTGCCGGTTTCTCCCATGTTCCTGCGTATTTATATTTTGGTATGGTTCAGCTTGTATAAAGTTGCCTTATGTCTCATTTGAGCAGGTCAGTTTCCTTTTGACATTCTCTTACATTAATGTGACCTCTTTTATCGACCTATATGTGTGTGTGGCCAATAATATATATATGTATACTCACTGCTTGGTTTCTGATACCCATATCTATCATGGGTGTCAACTATGGGGGAAAAAAGCTTTCATTAGAAGCAACAAAAATACAGCTCACAAAAATAGTCAAGAGCTGTTCAATACAGGACTAAGGCAAAACATAAAACTGTAATGTGATGGAGAATTTTACACTGAAGATAACACTGGTTTACAGCTAATTTGGTGTCTAAGTTTTGTGAGCTGATTTAGGGTAATTGTTATGTACTGAATCCAAAAATCACACGTGTTTCAACCCGGTAACTGTATTACATCTCGGCCAAATTTGGCTGTCCACAAATAGGGGAACACTGGAGTTGGTTGTAACATCATTTTATTGGTTTCACACAAACTACTCTTACTCCTCTGAAGTGATGGAGAATAGGCACTTGAAAGAATTTAGGAGACGTTTTTGATTAGAGAAAAAAGTTTTGCCTTTCACATACTTACAAAAAACTTAAAACAACATGTGGCGATAGTTTGTTGTACTCTTTCACAGACTGTGATTCTCCTGGTGTGAAGATAAATCTCTCTGACTTCTTCTCTTTCCTGTTCTTTCAAAAAGGCTTTTGCAAACAGACACATCCCACGAGCAACATATCCTCCACACAATGAAAGACGCTATAATATCTATTGTTGTAGCGTCCGCAGAGACACCGCTGTTGCTGTTAAACTAGAAATATGAACCTCTATCACTTACACAGAAACAAAAGTGTATTATTTTACCACAAGTATTACTGTACATGTCCCTTTCTCTAAAAATGAAGGAGAAACCTGACCAAGCTTTTAACGTGTGGGCAATATTTACAATTTTTACCTTGTTTGGCCTTTGACTAATTAATATCATTCAACATACACTATCCTTTACAGTCTACAGATGTTTAAAAAAAAATAAAAAATATACATGCTGTAGTAAATCATTTATTAAACCTCAAATATATATTTGTATATATTTAGTGCAATTTGAAGACAGTCAGTGTTGAAAAGTCTTTAAATATTGAATTGTCCATAATAATGTATACCTTGTATTGTGTAATACAATCTCCATAATCTGAGCCACAGACTTCAGTCAAAGTAGTCTTCAATGTCAATGTCGGGATTGAGCAGGTCCTCTCCGTATGGTGTCAGGTCCATCTGGTTCAGGATGAGGTTCTCAAAAGTCTCTTCTAGGTCAGTTTCTCCAATCAGCACAGCTCCCACCATCCTCCCTCCGCTTAAAACCACCTTAACCAAACATCACAATGCAAATGATCTTAGAGCTGTGCCACTCCACAGAACTAGTTTGTCGCACCGAAAGGCTAGAAGCTGTATAGATAGAAAAGACAGTCCCACCCGCCTAAAGGTTCCCCAAGTAAAAATCCCATTTAAATTTGACTAAGACATCTTTGGAAAAACAAAAAGAAACGTTTAAAAAAACTTTGCAGCTAGTCAGCCAGGTGTATAAATTATAAAAATTATAAAAGCATTTCACCGTATATTCTTATACATTTTTGGGATTCTCTTTCATGTAACATATATAAAATATATGGTCTGTAGTAAGCACATAGCTGATTAGCCTGTGACATGCCTTTATCTAGCACTGTCAGGCCATAATTTTACTGAAATATACTGCACAGGCCTATTTTGCAACTATTATGAATAATGCTGACTTTTCTGAACAGCGTCAAAGTCAATGCAAAGACAAAATGAGTTTTTTTTTTTTTACACGAGTTCTTGAGAGTTTGGGAAATTCCAGTTCCCATGGAGATCCGCCATCTTCGCAGCTGTTGGCATACATTAGCTAAAAACAGTATAAAAAAGTGGAACAACTCTGCTAGCTGCTGAGTTACTGCTGGTAAATACATATAACTCACTGTGGTGTCCAAGTGTTTTAATTTGAACAATAATTCCAGTATTCTAACTTTTAAAATGTCCATTAGTTTAACAATTGTTGCTATTCCCATAGTGCTTAGCCATATGACATCACATTCCTGAACTCTATAGAATGGACAATAACAATAAAGAACTGGAGTTTAGTTCCAATTAATTACTATGACAATGTCCTATAGGGGTAATGCGTGTGAGAAAATTGAGTGGCTGCAATGTTATTCTTGTGTTACTCTTTGATTTGTCCCTCAATTTGAGATTTCATCTTATGTTATGTTTGATTTGTCCATTCTTTTGAGGTTCCATTTCTATTGCAATTGTGTGAAATAGAACGCCCTCTATCGAGATCTTTGACGCCGCCTATTTTAGCTCCAGCTAGACCTGTTCTGCTTCTGCTGTTTCAGCTCCATAGCAACCGGTCAACTGTGAAAGAGTGTTTGACTTGTTTTAGCCTTAATCAAGTGTCCATAAGCTCCAACAAGAGCATGCCAAAAACAATTCACAGAAGTTGGTCTGACTGGACAGTGCAATAAAGAGTAAATGCTATTTTTTCTTTCTCTTATGTATTTTACCTTGACGTACTCTTGTCCTTTGGTGCAGCGCACAAGCAGTTCATGATCAAGCCCTAAACCTTGGGCATTAAATTTTCCCAGCAACACCACCTAAAGTGAAACATGGTTGAGGTTTCATAATTTCCAGTATGTAAATGCAATAAACTTGACAGTTAATTGTAGCGTACCTTGTAGTTGAAGAATTTTGTAATATGTGAGAAAAGTTCAAAGCAGAAATCCAACTCTATGGTCTCTGAGAGAACATGTGAGGCCATACAGCGACCAGCGTACCAACCCATCTGACGAGCCTGACTCCACAACCGCATCTGTGGCAAATGACAAAAACTGATGAAACTTAAATGCATTACTAAAACATGAATGACACTGAGTGACTACGAGCCTAATGGCAAGCTGAAAATTAGGTTACAATCACATTTATTTATGCCCTTAGCGATTATGTGAGGAACACTTCACGTGGCACATTTTCTAGTGAGAGATACTGCTGTTATGTTACTCTTATCTGTGAATGTAACAAACTAGTACAACATTTCTTTGTCAACCACTGATCTGTTATTAAAGGGATATTTCAGGATTTTTGACATAGAGCCTCATTTCCTAGTTATCCAGAGTGTTGCTGATTTATGGAGTTTTTTTTTTTGTAATTCATGCAGTGTTTGAAGAGTTTCGTGGTGCTTGGCTACTGCAAGGCTCGCGCATTTCTATGGTATCAGCTACCCTGCATTAAAGGGGCTAGACACAAGTTAGCCATTTTATACTCACTACTGCCACCTCAGGCCATATGTGTAACTGCACCTTCTATATTAAGCTCGTGCATGACGGCACTTCGGACCGAAGTAACACCGTTTTAAGTGACAGTGCAGGATTTTAGAGGCAGTTGTGGTGAACAGGTCTGAGCTCATTCTACACATTAAGACATGGCTGGAACATGTACGGGGAGGAATATACTTAATTTTAACATTTTTAAACTTGTATAGTCCCTTTAAAGACAGTCTTACCCACAGTGCACCTGAGGCAAATCACTTATAACGCCAGACTAACGATACATGTTTGTGTCGATAGAATAATTTTTGGAATACAACTGACCTTGCATCACATGAATGATCGCATTTTGAGACACTATTTTCTAGCAGATCACTCCGCCGCTGCATAGCTTATACAACCACGAAGCTGATGCTGCCCAAATATAAGTTATTTTAAATGCAAAATGGTTAAAATTATTCTATCGACAGACATTTATATCATTAGTCTGGCGTTATAAGTGATTTGTCTCAGGTGCAGACTGTTTTTAATGCAGGTTCGCTGATATCGTAGAAATGCGCTAGCCTTGCACTAGCCTAGCACCACAAAACTCTTCAAATATAAGAACTGCATGAATTACAAAAAAAAATATCCAGAAATTAGCAACACTCTGGATAAGTAGGAAATCAGGTCCTACGTCAAAAATCCTGAAATATCCCTTTAAGGACAAACTGTATTTTACGGATTTTTGTAATGAGTTGATCGGTAGCACAAGATTGATGTTAAACGTATAAGGAGAAGTAAAAAAACAATAATTACCTGATGCCATAGTGGACTGGGTTTCCAGCAAGCAGTACACACGTCCCCTGCAGCGTAGACATCCGCCTCTGAAGTCCGCATCTGATCGTCAACCTTGATCCCGCCGTCATCAGCCAGAGCAAACTAAAAGACACAAATCCCTGTGGTCATTCATTGTTGATTGAAAAACAAAAAGTATAAACAAAATTACACTAATAACACAGGTATCCATCCATCCATCCATGCATCCATTTGTAAAAATGGCTGCTATGCGCAACCCCCATGAGCTGCCACCTTAACGTGGTGGGGTTGTTTGAGTACCCGAATGATCCGAGGAGCTATGTTGTCCGGGGCTGTATGCCCATGGTAGGGTCTCCCATGGCAAACAGGTCCGAGGTGACGGGTCAGACGAAGAGCAGCTCAGAAGATCTCTATGGACTATGAACCAACAAGGGCCGTGACGTCGCCCGGCATGGCGCAGCCGGGGCCCCACCCTGGAGCCAGGCCTGGGGTTGGGGCTCGAACTCGAGCGCCTGGTGGCCGGGCCTTTGCCCACGGGGCCCGGCCGGGCACAGCCCGAACTGGACTCTCCATTTTTCTGGAGTTGCGGGGGAGAGGCGGCGGGCTGGGGTGGGTTTGCTCATATCCCCCCCAGCTCAGCCGTCACGTGTTGGAGTTCACCCTGGTGAACGAGAGGGTCGCGTCCCTACGCCTCCGGGTCAGGGACAGGTCTCTCACCGTTGTCTCGGCCTACAGGCCCAACATCGGTGCAGAGTACCCGGCCTTCTTGGGGTCCCTGGGAGGGGTACTTGATGGTGCTCCGACTGGGGACTCCATTGTTCTACTGGGGGACTTCAACGCCCACGTGGATAACGACAGTGAGACCTGGGAGGGAGTGATTGGGAGGAACGGCCTCCCCGATCTGAACCCGAGTGGTGTTCTGTTATTGGACTTCTGTGCAAGCCACGGCTTGTCCATAACGAACACCATGTTCGAGCACAAGGGTGTCCACAAGTGCACGTGGCACCAGGACACCCTAGGCAGGAGGTCGATGATCGACTTTGTAGTTGTGTCGTCTGACCTCCGGCCGCGTGTCTCGGACACTCGGGTAAAGAGAGGGGCTGAGCTGTCAACTGATCACCACCTGATGGTGAGCTGGCCAAGCGTGTTGTGAGGGTCTGCTGGGAACGTCTGGCGGATCCCTCTGTCAGCGGTGTCTTCAACTCCCACCTCCGGAAGAGCTTCACCCAGATTCCGAGGGAGGTTGGGGACATGGAGTCCGAGTGGACCCTGTTCTCCTCCTCCATTGTCGATGCGGCTGCTCGCAGTTGTGGCCGTAAGGTCTCTGGTGCCTGTCGCGGTGGCAATCCCCGAACCTGGTGGTGGCGCCCGGAAGTAAGGGATGACGTCAAGCTGAAGAAGGAGTCCTACCTGGCCTTGTTGGCTTGTGGGACTCTGGAGGCAGCTGAGAGGTACCGGCAGGCTAAGCGTGCTGCAGCTCGTGCGGTCACAGAGGCAAAAACTCGGGTCTGGGAGGAGTTCGGAGAAGCCATGGAGGAGGACTATCGGTCGGCCTCGAAGAGATTCTGGCAAACCATCCGGCGGGGTATAAGTCTGGGCATCTCTGCTGAGACTGCTGCCCCCGTAACCCGGCCCCGGATAAAGTGGAAGAAAATGGATGGATGGATGGGCTGCTATGCGAATAACTAATAACTAATCCATCAGTAGAATTACAGCTCTATACTTACATTATTACCATTAAGAAACGGATCTGTGTTTGGAACAACACCGGTGGCACTCACAATAAAGTCGCAGCCATATGTCTTGCCATTATTCAGTGCAACATATAACGGCCAAGACTCATCTGAAGAGATTTGCAGAGATGACAATAGAGTAGTAAGTGCATAGTACAATTTGATTTAAGTACAACTTCTCACCAATTTCAAGATTGAGTGTTTTCGGAGAACTGAGCAGGTCGGAAGAGGTGAGGATATTCTCTACCTCACACTGATATTCAACCATTACTCTGTGGCGCCCCTAAGTCCAGAGCAGTGAAAAAAAGAAATAATTTATCAGCTTAGTTTAACACTATAAAGTTCATCCAGATAACTAAATATAATTACACATTAGGGACAGACATTCTAGGTTGCACCTTAGGGCTGTATTATTTTCTGAAAAGTCCTTCATTCGCAATTTATTTTTTACAATAATGATTTAGCTCACATGTTTTTAAAAACAGCAGAAGGTATTCAAGGCAAGTTTGTTTGTAGAGCGCAATTCAGACTAGGGCAGGGGGATATGGTCTAAAAGCTATATCACGATATAAAAAACACATCACGATAACGATATATTTGACAATATAAGTGACAACAGACAAATTACTTCAAAATCCCAGCCTTATGCCTATTGGGAAGATTAATTCATATTGCATTCTTTTTTTAGTGCCATGCTAATTTCCTTGCAAATATGTTCTACTCAAGAAATGTACATCCTTCATTTCATTTTACACAGTCAGTGTTTGCTGCTCAGATGCAGCTGAACGTAACAGCAGCTGCAAACTCCATCTGCGCCTGGTCATGACTTCAGTCCAAATCAGCTAAAGTGCGCATGCAAATTATAAATGATATAAAAAATAACAATGATATAAAAAATATGGCCTACCCCTACCTGCCACCAGATAGACACCAAAAGATGACACATTTCCCACCTGTTACTGACAAAACAATCGAGAGAGGTTCCCTCAGACCGGAGAACTCAGATCTCTGGTCTGAGTTCATGTACATGCTGCCCTGATGAACTACCTATTAGATTTCTAAAGTCTGTGCTGAGCAGCATAAAACCACGACTTGCTCATTTAGTTAACATTTCACTTGAGACTGGAGCATTTCTAAAGGCCTTGTAAACTTCGGTCATTAAGCCTCTTCTAAAGAAAAGCAGCCTTGATGCCACAGTATCAGAAAGTTGTATATAAACAGTTTTTTTACTTTCTCCTGTCAAACAATGTGTTTGATACTTTCCAGTCAGGCTTTAGGGCCCACCACATCACTGAGACATCTCTGATCAAGGTGAAAAGGTGATGTTTCTTTTTTATATTGTGTTAGAGATTTTAGGCCTTATGCCCTAGTGGCAGGGCTGCCATTTGGGTTGTGGAAATTGTTGCATTAGTGCAATAATGTATTATTTAAAAACATTACAAACTCAATGCACTTAGATGTAGAAATTAGTTCTAAACTCTACTAACACACAATTGTGTGGCCCTCCACACAATATACACTTCAATATGTGGCCCTCAATAAAAAATGTCTGGACAACTCCTGTTCTAAAGTGAACCTGTTTAATACGTCATTACAGTATGTTGTTTATGTTGTGATTTATTGTCTAACCTCTTCTGCTCCTTGTAGAACTATTCCGTCATGCCAATCTGGGCCAAGGGCACTACCATGCTCAGTTGGAGTGGTTGTTTGCCTATGGTTTCTCTCTGTAAAAAAAAACACCTCAAAATAAATATTATGTAGTTCAAGGATATCTTCTTATATGTTGTAATTTCTCTACCGAACCTGCAGTGAAAGTATGAGATGTCCCTCCTGCTTTCTCCTCTGTAGTAAAGCGAGGCCTCTTGCAGGGGACAGATTTCAGAGGTTTGTCTGCCTCTAGTGACGGGATAAGGAACTGTGCTGCTCCAGGATCAAAGAAGGTGTTTCCTATGGCTTTGTCTTTTATAACCCAGACAACTTCACATCCTTCCACTTCATGTCTGTTTAAGGTAATGACAAAATTAGATTGATTATTTTTGAACTTTTAACAGATAAATGCTTTTTAACTCTCTAAAGCCACTCTGAAGAAACAATTCTCAAGCTTGAATTCATCTCATAACCTTACCCTCACCTGAACCGAGCACATTTCCTCCAGTTTTTAATTACAGAGGTTTCTAAAGGCTTATTGAAAAAAAGTGGAAAAAAAAATAGCAGCAAAAACATTACTGAAACGAGGATGAAACGCAATTTTTTATTTTTTAAATGCAAAAAGGCCACAATAGAGCAACAAAAATGTGACAAAAAAGCGATGAAAAATCTATGTAAAAGTGGCAAAAAATGTGACGCAAATGCAACAAAAAGCCACAAAAGAGCAACAAAAAAGTGACAAAACTGCGATTAAAATAAGTGACGACAACAAAGCAAAGAAAAAAATCTATTTGGATTTTGTAGGTCTTAGCTTTCAAATGAGGCATAACACTGGCCTACTGTAAGCTCCAGTCGAGAAGCTTTTAGATTTGGGTAATGCTGAACTGGAGAAAATGCACTCGGTAAGAGGTTGATAAAGAAATGGCTGTACACAATCACATGGGCTTACACTAATTCCAAAGCGATGCCTCCATTTCCAATGACAACTATTTTCTTTGCTTTAGACAGGCGCCTCTGAAACTCCTAGATACAAATAATGTTGATGAGTTGTTCTTGCAGAATTAGGAGCACAAATATAATAGTTGTTTACTACTGCACATTAAACAAAGGGCAATGACATTTGAACTACATTATATTTGTAAATATTGAAAGATACAAATGATCATGCTTTACCTGTGCACTATCTGTGTCTCTTATCCCAAGCACATATGGATTGTCTTCAGTGAGAAGTTTCGGTCTGGCTCCACTACAAATACAAAGCTTTTCATACCCATAGACTTTGCCATCAATTGTCTCCACACACTGTAATTGCAACAGAACAATACATCATGTTGCCGGTCTGGATACATTTTTATTACTCATAATACATTGGTAATAATACCCATTACTATCACCAAGTGCCTTGAAGGTGGCAGTAGTCAGCAAACATCTACATTTTTTACAACTTGCAGTCTCTGGTTACCTACATGCAATTTTACATGAAGAGCTTTGACAGCTGACTGTATGAATGTAAGATTGGGATATTTTTCCTCCAGTACAGTGAATGGTTGTTCTTCCACACCAAATTCCTCTAGTGTCCTGGACACCTGTTCCAAGATCACACAAGACTTTACAAGCAGTTTACTCACACTAGTTACTAGTTGCGTTTCAACAAACCTGTTTGTAGTTTGTTACTGCTTTGATGTGAGGCCCTGCAGTGATCAGAGCCAGTTCAGCAGAGGGAAACTGTGACGCCAGCTGAAATATTGGAAATTAAGAGAGGTCTAAATGTATTTGAACTGAGACAATATTTGAGGTTAGTTTACCTGTTCAACACACGTTACACCGGCGATACCACCACCGACCACCACAAATTTAAACAACTTCCTCTGTTTATCTTCCATTGATGTATCTGGCTAAGCTACCTTAGCTAACGATGCCTTTAGCTGTTCACTAAAAGAGCATTTAATGAAACATGGCTGGGCGTTTTTCCGCGTACGAGTTTGTTTAAGTTTGATAATAATACACTAGCTAATACCAACACATCTTTCACACAAAATCGTTGTGTGTGACAAATGGATCACATTTATTTCACCAGCCTTCAGCATTGCCTTCTGTTGTCCATAAAATACAACACCACTGATTGTGATTGGATGAAACTCCCCTGTCACGCTCTGAACGTCATGACGCAGACGCCTCAGACTTTCCCAGCATGCACTATGAGATACCTCAGCAAAGATGGCGGAAGGAGGAGCGGCAGATCTGGATACTCAAAGAGGGGAGATCACGGCACTCTTGAAAACACAGCTAAGAAAAGGGGACACATGGTAAGACTACAGCTAACACATCCTCAAAGAAGCCATCTGTCCATTGATTATCTAGTTTGAAGTTGTCATTGCTTTGAAATAAAAGAAAGTAGCGGCTACGGCCGTGTTGACAGCTAGCTTCATAAATGTTGCTAACGCACCCAGTCAGCTTCACGAGTTTAGAAGCTGACTATACGTTAAGATTAGATCACCAGATTATTTACATTCACTGATCAACAACACATGCTCCTGTTGTTTAACGTTTCCAGCATGTTGTGCGATGTCAGCTTTAAGCCGTGGCGGAGCTCACAGGCTGGTTGGTTTCGTTTCTAGATGGCTAAGTGGCTAATTGGCTAGCATGTCAAATGAAAGTGGGCTGCCCGTGGGTTCCGGGCGGCGACGTCTGCAAGCAGGCACCTGTCAAAATCATAGCCAGCTGGCTCGACATACTGCAGCTTGACGATCACAGTATTTCTGTTCTAACCATAAACGTCTTTCCATTATTCATAATAAGGGGTGAACGTGTTTTAATGATGCGCTATAGTTTTATATAAGTACCTTAATAGTCAAATTGATTTATCAGAATTAACTTGAGCTCCATCAAAGATAATACCAAATCTATAACAGAATTGTCATCCATCACTGTGCTTCGCCTTTGCCAACTTTGTTTCATTTTTATTTTTTTTCTATAGGTATTTGGTCGATAGTCACTGGTTCAAACAGTGGAAGAAATATGTGGGATTTGACAGTTGGGATAAGTACCAGATGGGTGACCAGAACGTCTACCCGGGGCCAGTTGATAATTCTGGCCTTCTCAGAGGTATGCCATACAGCTCTTAATTACTAATTATGAGCTATCATTTAACCATATGCATAATATCAGAGCACTGAGAAGTGATTTTACCGTTACATAAGAGTTTTGTTTATTGTTTTTCTAGAAGTGTTATGGAAGTTTAAAGGAAAGTAAACAATGACAACATTGTCAACTGATTCAATAGGCCAGCCTTTTGCAGCTCATAGAAGTCTCTCCAGCATACCATTTGGCCGTTGTTGTTCTGTGAAACTGAAGGTCACTGGTCTGAACACCTAAATTATGGTTTAGTGTTGACCCTCCACTCTGTCCCACCTATAGATGGGGATGTGCTGGCTATCAAAGAGCACCTCATCGATGAACTTGACTACATCCTGGTCCCGACTGAGGGCTGGAATAAACTTGTCAGCTGGTATGGGCTGACAGAAGGACAGAAGCCAATAGAACGGAAGGTATGTAATAACATTATGTTCACACAATTTTAATTGCACATTTGGTACAATTTGTCTAAATGAATGTAGAGTTTTTGTTCCGCGTCTTCCCTTTTAGTTGCTTTTCAATGTAGGTAGATGAGGTTAACAATTGAGCTTGTCAGTGCAATTTTCGCCTTTGTGATTGTGGGTAAAGTAGCATAATTTACACAGATTTAGCTGTTGTGTTCAACATTTTATCTCACAGAAATTTAAAAGGGCAACATTTGTGCATTCATATATGAATACAGTAGTTAACATTTACATTTAAAAATCTTTTAAAGTTCTAATGGTCATGGCATCATGTCAGTGTGGTAGGAGCTCTCTGCCCCTTTTACATATGCCAGTCTCTATCTTGTTCCTGTGCCCATGTTTGGTTGATCCCTCCCTTTTTGCCATGTATGTTGTGGCATGTATCGGGTGGCAGCCGGGTTTCTATTTTCAGGCAACGTTCTAGATGACTGAAAAGCTACATGGAGCGATCTGCAAGACACAACATGCAGGAGGTTCAATACTGGCTTTCTTTTTTTTCTTGGCTTGCCATCTTGAGAAGTAATTGGGCACAACTTAAGAACAGTATTGTAGAAGGATTGTAGCAGCTGGCTTGTGAACATTTGCCGCTGTCTTCGTCTATCATTCCTGGTAGAGTGTTCAGCGTGTCCTTGTTTTTTTTAAATGGAGGAGTACTGGCTGTGGTCCTTTATGAGAGTAGAGGCAGTGTGTTTGTATCGCAGTGTGCTAACATGTGTTAGTTAATTAAATCTTGGTTACACAAATTGTACTCATGTTAGTCGCTTACAGGCGCGCAAGTGCTGAGCACAAGGGCAGGGTGGGCCATAGGAGAAGTTTGTGTTGGTTGAGGAGGGGAACGAGAGCTATGTGTGTTCAGTTCTCAGCGTCACTTGTAAAGCTGGTATATTGTGTAGTTGTATGTGTGCTAAAGGGTCTTGGTGGTGTAATAAATAGGCTGGGACCCCTCAGCTGTCTGTGCAAAGTGCTGCTAATTTAGGCGCCTCACTCTGACCAGGCTCCTATCTGGACGTCAAATGGCAGCCACTGCAACATGACAACACACTTTACTTTGTTATCTGTCTGAAACTGAAACTGTCACAGTAGATTGACTAGTCATCATATCTCAATACTCACTATTGAAGGCTTTTGTTGTTCATTGTTTTGGCACACTACTGTGATGTTATGATGGAAAGCTAAAGTGTGTTACCTATGATGCAGCACTAATGCCGGCTGAACTAAAAAATGTGTCGCATTTGGTTATGCTTGACTGATAGTTATAATAATGACAATTCTAATATCATTGTTATTGTTGTTATTATTATTATTATTATTATTATTATTAATATTATTATTATTGTTGTTGTTATTATTATTATTTTGCCATGTTTACCAATACCCGAGTTGTATATTGTATGATGATACAGAAAATCATTGTGGTTCTTTCAAAGGTGGTGGAACAAGGTATGTTTGTGAAGCATTGTAAGGTGGAGGTGTACCTTACAGAGCTGAAACTGTGTGAAGACAGTAACATGGACAATGTGATCACCAGACGCTTCAGTAAAGCTGACACAATAGGTAAGGTTTTATTGTTAAGGAAAAAAAAATATTATACCCATCAGGCCATTTGCCACAGCTTATTTCCATTGTTTTATGTATTTTGTCTACATACAAATGGTATGAATGGCATGAATCACACATTACTCGTCTGTCTGTCCGTCCATCCATCTATTTTTTTCCCGCTTTATCTGGGGCCGGTCCATCCGTCCCTCACTCGAGAACAATTTCCCTAGATACTTGAACTCCTCCACTTGAGGCAAGGACTCTCCTCCACCTTGGGTTAATCATAAGAATTTTAGAAGCAATTAATTGATCAATCAATTTGCTAATGTTTAGACCTACTCGATTGTAGAATAAGCAATAATGATAATTATTTTGATAATAATTGAAATCACGATTATTATTAACGTATTAATTACGTATTAATTACGTATGAATACGTATTAATTATACGTATTCATTTCCATTCCTTTTATTTTTAAGTACAAAGTATAACAAGTATGTTACAAACAAAACCCCCTGTGCCCTCACACCTGCCCCCTGCTGGTCTTCACCCATGGCCTGCATTAACATAGAAATCACCTGCAAGTCGCTGGATGATTGCTGGGGCAGAGAAAAAATATCATCTCACATTGCAATACTTTTTACAAAGTATCAATACTTGATAAAGTATGGCAATACTTTCAATACTTGTGTTTGGAGGCTTTTTTTTTTTTTAATCGTGCACTACTTTGTTTTCCAACAATGACATTTTGTATCGAAGTACCTTTCAATCTTAACACTTCAATAAATGTCAATGGCTTTTGATTTATAAACTTTGGGCGCATGACTGTTTTCTTTTACACATTTAAAGGTAAAAATATTATGTAATTACATCATAATTACTTACTGTATCGCGAATTCGCGATATGTATCGAAGCGGCCCCTGAGTATCTTCATACATATTGGATCCTGACCAAAGTTTGTCGTCCCAGCCCTAATGATTACGTCATCAAGGGGTGCTGTTTGTTGGCTCATGTCGGGCTGAAAGTTAAATCTGTGGCACGGTAAATGTGATACGTGTCTGATTTAGTTCCGAAGTTATTGTCGATTGAAATAAACATAGTTCATTCGGTCAAACATGACCGTAGAATCGATTTTAAGGGTTCTTTAAATCGATATGGGGCTATTCAAAGGAAAATTAAACCCAGCCCTACCCGATGGAGGGTATAGAGCTGGTCCAGTATGTCGCGACCTAAACAAAACCGCGCTGCTCCTCCTGAATCCGAGGTTCGACTATCTGTCAGATTCTCTTCCTCGGTGGAATGTGATCCCCCTGTAGTTGCGACATATCCTCCGGTCCCTGTTGTTAAATAGAGGGACTGCTACCTCTGTCTGCCAATCCAGTGGCACTGTCCCCGAAATATTGCAGAGACGTGTTAGCCAACACTCAGTCTCTGCATCCTCATCAAAAGACGTGATGGTGGGATTTAGGAGATCCTCAAAGTATTCCTTCCACCATCCGACAACATCCCCAGTGGAGGATGTATCCATTAAAGGGGGGAGGGTGTAACCTATCTATCTTTAAAATCAGCTATTAGTTCACAGTACTTGTGTAAAGATTAAATTTGTTTTATAATACTATTCTTTATTTTTGCTCCCTTTAGATGTGATCGAGAAAGAAATGAGAAACCTGTTCAGTATACCAGATGAGAGGGAGACAAGACTCTGGAACAGGTACATGAGCAACACCTTTGAGCCTCTCAACAAACCGGACAGCACCATCCAGGACGCGGGGCTTTACCAAGGACAGGTCAGAAATGTCACCTTTATTATTGAGCAACAGAAAGTTTTTCATCGGGTAATTGAAGAGCAGGATTCCCTTTGAGAACAAGTGTATTATACTTTACCTTGTTCAGTTTTTTGAAATTGTTTTAATTGTCTGTCCACACATACCCATATATTTTTTTAAACGCAGATATCTCTATAAACAATGTCATTATACTAAGCTTGTCACAATAATTACTATATCGACTACGGTAAGTAAAATGAAGCACAATGAAGGCAGCGTTGAAGACATCGGCCGTATCCCTGCACGTATACAGATCATTTATAGATCAGCGCTGTTTGGGAGAGAGGCGGGTTGTAAACAAAACAGCGTGCTACAGAGCTTTACCGATGCTGACACTTAGGGTTTCAGCCAAACGAATGGAGAGAATAATAAGATTCATGCGCTGGTATGTCCAACGTGAGTGAGAACTGTCAGAATGAAACAAAACCACCACCCAGTCAATGTATCAGAGCTAATCAGTGCCAACTATCCAGATACAAGCGCGATTGTCCTGAAAACATTATTCAGTAGGCGACGTAGGCCTTCATGTTTCCGTTTCACACTGTTCAAAAGCCAGAGAAATGCTAAAGAGGTTTGACAGACAAGGCAACAAGTTTACCATAAAAAAGCTGCTTCACACCATCAGCCGCAAGTGCAGGAGGTTGTTCTGAAAAGGAAAGGGAATAAACATGGATCTATTTTTGCATTAATATACAGTATTATCTGAATCCATACATTTCATTCGTTAGGAAAGATTTAACCAGAATAATGTAGATGAAATATCGATAATATCGTTTATTGAGACTTTTTTAGAGATGATACATCATCTGTGATATGGCTGTGCAATATTGCGATAACTATTATTGCGATATTTCACTAAACCTTTTCAGCATAATATATTCTATTCTAATTAAACACAAATTAACTCATTAGTTTCCACACCCATAATTCTCGCTAGGGCTAAAGGGGGTAGGAATAACGTAAATGCGCTAATCCACAGCTTAGGTTCTGCTAGACTTTTTTGTGCCGGACACCTTAGTCGGCTGGGTCGTAAAATGTCGGCCATTCACAAGAAGAAGTAGAGAAAAAAAAGGAATGTGGCTTATTATAAATAACAAGAGTAAATTAGAGACACTGTGGCCTCGGTTCATTCAGAAACAGCAGCACCTCAGACACGCCCACGACTCAATTGAACACACACAAAGTTGATTTTAAACATTGAATTCACGCACAAGTGGTTTACCTATTTCAGATGTCACACAACAAGAAAAATAAATCATCCTTCGTGCTGATCTCCTCTTCTCATTTCCCTGCTCATCAGACCATGCTTTCACCACCACGTGACGCATGCATTGTCTATGTGCACGGCATAAAGTCGGCCTGCTCTGACACTCGTGATATAAATTGACATACGCCCATAACATGGGCAACTGCTGTGTACGCGCAGTACTGCTGTTGGTGTAAATTCTCTGTTAGGTGGCAGAAAACATAAAGCCCAACATTTACATTCACATGAATAGTGATCCATTCACAATTGTCGCCAGGGCCTAGGAACATTGCATTATCAATTTTGTGATCCATGAATTTTGAACTACAATCTTATCTCCACTTTTTTTCTTCTCTCAGGTTCTTGTCATAGAGCAGAAGAATGATGATGGCACGTGGCCTCGAGGCTCAACTGCACCTAAGTGAGTCAATACTGCATCTGTTATAAATTCATAATAATCAGTGGGGGCTTTGGAATATTTTTCCGCTTATTTCCCCTCATTATATTACAGTCATCAAACACATAAAGCCTCTAAACTATTTATTTTGATAGGAATTTACAGCTTTTTGTTATAGTATTTTCTCAAACCTGTATCACTCCCCTGCTGTGTCTCCAATGCTCACATGCTCTTCTCTAAGACTTGAGTCCAGTTTCCTACATTTTGCTCAACCTTTTGTTGCTTTCACTTATTTCATCTTTTTTTTAAATTTTTTATTTAAATGGCTCACGTTCTCTCCTTAAAGAGCCCCTTAGCTTCAACTCTAACTCATAATCTATTCTTTATCTTTTTGAAGGTCATCTGGTGCTTCCAATCTCTCTGCTTTGCCAAAGATCTCGCCTTCATCTCTCACAAACAATCATAACAGCAGCTTCAACAGCAGGAAGTAAGGCTTAGTTGAAGTTTACCAGAAAGAAAGGGGTGGGGTTTTGTAGCAACAGCCAGAGGTTAAACGCCTGCAGTAATCAGATTCTCAGGTTTTCCCATTGAATCACTGGGCGCCATTTTTTTTTTTTCTCAAAATGCTTCCTGTCTCTTTTATACCGCCCTGCTTGCCCCTCCTTTAAGAAACCGTGAACTCTGAAAATTAGGGGTTTAATACATAAGCTAAAATATGCGTCTTTATGAAAGTGACGATTCAAATTTTAGTCTACATTTTCTATTTTATAAGCTCCACAGTGTGTGTGGTGTCTGCACGTGCCCAGAGTGTATGTGTGTCATCACTTACCGCTAAACTGAAGGCTGCAGACGGCACAAGAGCTGCTAAGTTACATCCTCCAAAAAAAATACATGAAGTCACATCAAGGGTTTGTTTTGGGTTTTGGGTTAACCTGAAGACGACCAGGCTGTGTTGAAGAATAGAGTCAGTGTACACAAAGGCATAAGATCCAATCGGGATCATGATCCGTCTTCTTCTCCACCTGTCCAAGTCAGGGTAAAAGCATTTCTAAAACGCTGCACACCTTTTTGGACCTTTTTTATTTCCAATTTGCGCATACATTTAATATATGGGAGGTAAAATACAAATATAGACCAAAATGTTTTTATTTTTTTTTATCTAGTAAAGAAAGACTGTTGGTTAGATTTGGCTGTAGCTGTGGGGAGTGAGCCCAGATGAAAACTCAGTGCTGTAAAATAATGAACTGGAGCCACTGCCTGTTTTCTGCCACACTCGGCTTGTGTCCAGTGGGTCGTGCTGAAGTGCATGTGGGAGCGCATGCGTGAGCGCCGTTAGTGGAAAATAGACTCCCCGAAACTTAGTTGAGTATTTGTGAATGAAGAAAAGTGCGCGTGGCTCCTCTGTCTGTTCAATACAAAGTATTTACAGCGCGTTAGTGGCAGAATCTCGGGTTTTGAATGTTTAACAACACTGCATGTCTTTCCTTCGCGCACGTGTCTCGCCGCACACACGGCTGCAGAGGCCCTGCGCTCCTGGGCAGGTCGCGGGGATACATCCATGAGAGCGGAGAGAGCCTTTTTAGTGTGACTATTTGGCGAGCATGATTAGCTCGGTTTCGGTACCCATCCCTGCCTAAGATAGTGACAGGTTTTCGCACATGTTGGAATGCTATGGGCCGACCAGAGATCGCTCTAGTTTCAATTGTATTAACTTCATACGCAGTCACATTTCAGCTGAGGTCAACAGACGATTTCTTTGACTCCATGGCTTAGTTTGTCCTCTGACGTGCACTGTCAGCTCTGGGACCTTTTAGGGTGTTTGCCATTTTCAGTATGAAAACCACAAGGAGGATGGAACCAGACTATTGCCTATTCAAGTTGTTAACAGTATTACTCAACTAGCAGGTCTTTGTTCTGCTGCTGTGAAATGAAACTCAATCCAGTCAATGATTAAAAGCTGCAGGATTTTAGGGCATATCAATAGGATTGAAGTTACAGTTTAAATTATAACAATTACAATGACACAAAGCCTGCAAATCGTATTATCTTACACAATTGTTTGTTGACATGGAAAATCTCCTCATTTCTTTCTTTCTTTCCTTTTTTTTTTTGTTTATACACCTGTACGAACATCGTCTGAAGTTGTGACAAATAAATGCACTCTGTTACTGTCCTACTGTCCTGCACTAGCTTGGCAGGTAGAGAACCATCATCCAACGTTAGCCTGTTTACTTATTCAGTTATGTGGTAAAATGCAGTTTTTATACATATTGTTGACATGTCAGCTCATATACATTGTGTCTCTTGTTCACAGTTTTACCCATTCATTCATCTGACATCAATCGCCATGCGTCCAGCCAATAAATAACCCAGCAAACAGGAACGATGATGTGGTTATCTACCTGCCTAGCTAGTGTGAGGGCAGGATAGTAACAATGTGCATTTATTTCTCACAACTTCAGACAATGTTCGTACAGGTGTATAAACAAAAAAGAAGAAGAAAGAAATGAGATTTTCAATGTCAACAAACAATTGTGTAAGAAAATATTATTTGCATTGTGACATTGTAATTATCATTTAAACTGTAACTTCAATTCTGTTGAGATAATTGTTGCTGCCCTAAAATCCTGAAGCTTTTAATCATTGACTGGACTGAGTTTCGTTTCTATTCGCAGAAGCTTCTTAGCTCCTGCGGTCAGAAAATGTAACAAGTAAAGCCAAACTAAACATGGCTCCAGTAACACTCATGCCCCTCCTAAAATAGAAGCAAAACATCCTCAAATCAACCAACTCAGGCCAGCCATCGATTTAGAGCTTCACTATATGAATACTTCCTGGGCGACTGAGAGCCTCGACAAACATACTGCCATAATACTTACTAAAGTTTTGTACTGTGTAATCATGCAACCATAATCTTATAAACAGTTCTTTTTTTATATTTGTCATTACTAAGAAATAAAGTAGAAACGCCATGAAGTTTATTTTGCAGCCCTGATTCTAGTCAATTACACAGAAATACCACATGTTATACAAGTGCATTTCCATGGAAATACCTTCAAATACTAGTTTACATTGTAAGGTGGTTGTTACCCTGTCACAATATGTCACGGAAATTACAAAGAAATTACACAGCCACTTGTAATATTACCACTTTGTACTAATACTCTAATTAAATAGAAATGAAACCGTAACTACATATAAAATAGTAGTCCCTTTTGGCTACCAAAATGTCAACACTTCAATTACCAAGTACAGAAGATGACTCAAGAACCTTCATTGAATACAGATATTTTTGATAATAAAGCACTATTTCGTAATTTGTAATTACATGTTGTTTTGAAGTTATAACCTTTCATGCTATGCTATTACCGTGCAGTAATATAAAGTGCTTCTGTTTTATTTTTTTTATGACGTATGAAGACAATATCTGGCAGACTTCATGCTTTTATTATTATTACCAAAATTAAGCATTTTTCATTTTCCTTTTTACTGATACAGTTATTCGAACATCCTACAGGAGAGATTATAATATATTATCACTCGTACGGCTGCACAATTTTGGAAAAATATTTAGTCGCATTTTTTTGTAATAATTCATTTACGTCAATGTCCAGTTTTTGGTACATAGTTTAAAATGCATGCATTGCATTTGTACGAACTCTGCAATGTTAACTGCGAAACTAGGACAAGAATCCCATGCACTTCTGAACATAAAGTCTAAACTACAAAGAAGTCGAGGTTTTTATACAACAACAACCCTGTGGAATCAAGAAATGTGTGGATTGCATTATAAAGTTTTCCCAATTAAAACTGCAGTTTGAATGCGATTAATTGTACATCCCTAATAAGCAGACAAGAAACATCCATTGATTGTTGTGGCTTTTTATCTCTGGCTGTTGTACGGTGTAAAGTGATGTCCTAATGGTGCCGTTTCAGCTGTAAAAGCTGGCTGCACAAATGGGCGGGGTTTATTTGGGATTGATCTGGACTTTCTTTAGCGACAGCAGTGCTCTCCACAAATGGGCCGTTTACCTCCTTGTGTCTAATTGTCCATGAGTGTGTGACATGGTGCTTTTGAAAGAAGAAAAAGCAACAGTAAAAAGGTATTTATTCGCAAATTACAGGATTATTACATTTGAATATAAGTGCTCAAGTATATAAAAGTCACGTGTGTTCCACAAACAATTGATCTGAATCATTATTGAGGCCCTGTGCAGGATAGTACTGCTGACGTAGGGTGGAGCTTTGCTGTGGTAGCCTTTACTGACCCTGCTTCTACATAATTGTTGTGATTAACTGCATCTCTGTGAGTGTGTGTGTGTTAGATGTAGCATTAGACAATACCACCAAAGCGCAGAAATAATGGCCAGAAGAAAAATCAATATTGATAATTCTGTTTCATGAGTTTCCTCTTGAGCTCAGTCCGGTTGTTCTTTCACTCATACGTGTCCAGTTTTTGGATAGTGCACCGACACTGATGGGATAAATGGAGATCCACATTTTCAGTCTCTTGTCCTTGATTCTGTTGTGTCACCGCCACCATTCCCTCTGAATTATGCATGGCCCGCCTTTCAAACAAAGTGTTTCTGCATTACATAACGCGTGCCTTTTTGATTTTGCGGTACTGGCCGAGCACACGGAGCCTTGTGAGTTCGTAACTGTTTTTTTAGGAAGAGTCCTCTTTCACTCAGGTAGATGAGCCCTTCCCCCTTCTGTCCCTCATCCTCCTCTTTATACCTCGTCTCCTACAAAGCTCATTGCAATGCACACGTTCACCACTGACCTTCAGGATATTTGATCTGCTTCTGCCCATATGTATGAAGAAATGCGTTGACGTTTTGTAGTGGCAGCTGAATAATAATAATGCACATGTGAGTGCAAGTAAACATGAGTAAGGCCTGTACTGCAGCCTCAGCTGAATGCAGTGAATCAGCTGCTCCCTCCATCCCCACCGCATTTCTCTTCTGTCAGACCCCCTCTACTGTCCGCCCCTCCCCCTGACTCTCTCCTCCCTCTTGCTTTCGGTGCACCTCTAGCTTTGGTAGCGTAATCTTGAGCATCCTTACTGCTGCTGATGCTGCTATAAATATCCCCTTGTAGCCGTAGAGCGGCAGAGAGCAGCAGGCAGGCCATAAGGAAGAAGACCAGAGGACAGGACGGTGCGGGACACAGGGATGTAGCACAGGACAAACACGGGAATGGCAAAGAGGGGGAGAAGGAGGTGAACGGGAAAGTTGTCTGTAGGTGCTGAGGATGTGGTAGTTTGGCTAGATTGACTTTTCAGCACAGAACTGTCACCAATCTGAGGCCTGAACATGCCTTCACCTACTGCTGGACCTACTCTGTGTAGACCTGTATCCGCTTGATGCAACAGCAGAGATCCACCCGGACTAACATTGGCTGCCAACAGTTCAGCTACAAACTGCATGTTTTGGATCCCACGTTGTTTCGGTGCTGTAGAAGGTGTTTGATGAGGACATGATTCCAGCGTGGGCCGGGGCGGGGCTGAGATGTCATGCTCCTGTGCTGTTGGTGGTGCCTGAGGTCGGAGGCGGTGGAGCTGGATAACAGGAGGGTGGACCGTGTGCTCAGCTGTGAGTCCACTGCCTCCACTGCAATCACAGCGGTTTCTATTAACCAATGGGAACCAGCATCACGGAACAATACCTTACCACACTCCCAAAGGTCTGCTGCCCAGTACTTCTAGGATGTCATCCTTTGACTAAGAAACACTAATGCTTACTTTGATCATTGACTTTAAAGTGTCAAACTGCTGTTGTCACTTCCTCATTTTGAATATCTTCTTTCCAGTGTGAAGAACTCAAGCTATAGCCTGCCGTCATATCATCCATACAGCAACAATTATGACTACTCGGAGCAGACCAGACAAAGTGAGCGCTCGGGCCTCTGTGGACTGTCCAACCTGGGGAACACCTGCTTCATGAACTCTGCTGTGCAGGTAACTGCTGACATTCCTTTATATGATGGCATATACAGATGCAAAGTCTTTACTGTTTGTATAATGCCAACTGTAATTTTCTTTTTTCTTCATTGAACTTCAGTGTTTAAGCAATATCCAGCCTCTGACAGAATACTTCCTCAGAGATAAGTATGTGGATGAATTAAACGAAGACAATCCACTCGGCATGAAGGGAGAGATCGCCCGCTCTTATGCAGAGCTGACCAAACAGCTGTGGTCAGGCAAATACAGCTATCTCACTCCAAGGCCTTTCAAGGTACCAGCATCAACAAACCTTTTCTTTATTCTTTCTTGAAATTCCCCATTAAAATTATGTAACAACGTATTATAGTTCAGAAACTGAAACAGCGGTGTTCTAATCCTTTTCCAGACACAAGTGGGACGCTTTGCCCCACAGTTTTCCGGCTACCAACAGCAGGACTCTCATGAGCTTCTAGCTTTTCTTCTTGATGGCCTTCACGAAGACTTAAACCGCATCAGGAAAAAACCCTATATCCAACTCAAAGATGCCAATGGTCGACCTGATAAGGTAAAACCTATTTTGATTTCCAGTAAAAACAAACAAAGAAGCATGTTTTGATGATGATGATTGTTATTATTGTTGCAGGTTGTTGCAGAGGAGGCTTGGGAAAACCACATCAAGAGAAATGACTCGATTATAGTCGACATTTTTCATGGACTTTTCAAGTCCACTTTGGTGTGTCCTATTTGTTCAAAGGTCTCTGTCACCTTTGACCCTTTCTGCTACTTGACTTTGCCATTGCCAATGAAAAAGGAGCGTACAGTAGAGGTATACCTGGTTAGACTGGACGCTCTAGCCAAACCAACACAGGTAATGTGGTTGTCCAAAGTTGAAAACAGATTTATGCGCTGGATGTTCTAACAACATAAAAGTATTTTTCAGTATAAACTGACTGTGCCAAAAGTGGGATACATCTCTGACCTGTGTACCTCTCTTTCAACCTTGTCCGGAGTGCCTGCTGAAAAGGTTTATTTATTTATTTTACTATCATAGTTGTTTTATTGTATTACAAAATAAGATAACTGGCAACATAATTGAGAATTGTGTTCAAGCTGTCATTTGTAATCTTTTTAAAATTGTGCCTCAGATGATTGTTACGGATATCTACAATCACCGGTTTCACCGCATCTTTGCCACAAATGAAAACCTCAGTAGTATCATGGAGAGAGACGACATCTATGTGTAAGTGATAGATCAATCTGTAATACCCTTTCATTGTGTCATCTGTACGGTTTCCTAACATCAGGTCTATCAGGTCAGTGCACTGTTATGTGGTTGAATATTTAATGTCGATCCTGAAATAACCCAGTGAAGAGCCATCACACGTGGTAAACGGCGAAGACGAGCTCTTAAGCTTACACTGATTCACGTGATAGTGGCACATAGAGTGTTATTATAATCTGAGCTTTCAGTAGTTTTTTAAAGAACTATACTCACTCACTTTACTAACAATAAAGATTTGATTTTCATTCCTCAATCGCAAATTTTCTGAGCAATGGGGAAAATCTCATGAACTACTTTTTGTCATGTTCTTTAGGTTTGAGATCGCTGTCAATAGAGTAGAAGACACGGATCATGTGGTGATCCCAGTGCACTTAAGAGAGAAGTACAAGCAGTCCGGCTACAACCACACCAGCACGCCGCTGTTCGGACAGCCGTTCCTCATCGCTGTCCCGAGAACACTCTGCGAGGACAAGCTCTACAACATGCTGCTCTTACGCCTCTGGTACGTTTTTCATTCAGACAATTTCTTTCTATTTTCAGTGTTATTTTTTGGCACGTTTTTAGGCAGCTATATTAAATATTGTGGCCCGTGAAAAATGATTTTGTTTGCAGCCGGTTTGTGCGACCCTCGGTGGAGGAGGATGAGGAAGACTGTGAGGAGACGCAACCGCCAAAACAACACACGCTCAATGGCAACGCAACCAATGGAGTGTTGGAAGAGGGATCTCCAAGTATGTGCGAGACCGTCAAGTATTTTTGTTTACGGGTCTGTTCTTCAATTTCTGAAAAATGCTTAGTTGCAAATTAAAACCTAAAAAAGACTAAAAGCAGCTTTAAATGTGCAATTCAAATTTTAAAATCAAGATTCAAGGATCAAGAGCTTCTCAGTGAACATTATGAACAAGCGCAGAAGCATTAACATGGAGGACGAGACTGAATAACTTTGTTTCCAGACCATGTTTGTGGAGATTAATAAAATGGTTTGCAGGTTTTATATGTAGCATCAAACCATGGAGACAGGATATTTCGTTGTTTTCAGAGCACATTGTAGTGTATTAACTTATCAATTGCAGTCATTGGGATAACAAATCGTGAAGCCTAAAATTGCAATTATTTTTACAGCCCTATTTAGCATTAAGATTGGGAACAGTTACATCACATTGCCACTTTCTCTTTCTCTTTTTAGCTAAGAAGGGAATGAAAATATCCAATAGAAAAATAGTAGAGTGAACATGAAGGGTTACGATGTCGATTAGTTAACCCATTGATTTGAATAAATTGTAATGACAGTTCAGTTTTATTCAGGTTTTGATAATACCTTTTTAAGAAACTGCTCTTTTTCAGCTCTGAATGTTTAATCAGTGCCAACGACAATAATTTTAACACAATAACTGTCAATACATTGACTTAATTGTTTTAACCATTTAACCTCTTAACCGAGCACAGTTTCTCCAGTTCGACTTTACCCAAATCTAAAAGCTTCTTGGAAAATAACGCGTCAAAATAGCGACAAAGATGAGACATAAATACTAACAACTAAAACCAACAACGCAAGTAAAAACCCCAGTTTTGTTGGTCTTAGCTTTCAAATGAGGCATTACACTGGCCTATAGGCTCTAAGCTCCAGTCGAGAAGCTTTTAGATTTGGGTAAAACTGAAGCGGAGAAAGTGTGCTCGGTTAAGAGGTTAAAAGTGCACAAGTTAGTTATTTTTGGACATTTTGACTTGGAAATAAAAGTGGATAAAAGGTAGAAGTGTTATCTGGCGGCAGGTTTAACCCTTCCCCTCCCTCATAGCACTGGAGGAGCCATTCACTTTTATATTGACTAGTGTTGCAACCCAATAACTATGGCTTGTGCTGTACAAATCTGATTAAATAACATCCATTTTACACAAAGTGGTTTGCGTAGAAACCAGAAGGAATGAATCCAAAATTGGTTCCTTCTGTAAGTTTGAATGCCTCAAAGGTTTGCCGTTTGTTGGTGTTATTTACTATTGCAAAATGATTATTCCTCCTAGGTGAGATGGAGACTGATGAGCAGGACGACGAGTCTAGCCAGGATCAGGAGCTGCCGTCTGAAAATGACAACAGCCAATCGGAAGACTCGGTGGTCGGCGATAATGAATTGGAGAATGGCGTGGTCGGTCAACAAAGCTCCACTAAAGCTCAACAGACCACCGCACAAGACCAGAAGAGACTTTTCACATTCCAGTTCAATAACATGGGCAAAACAGACTTCACTCTTATCAAAGACGACACCAGGCAGATCCGCTTTGACGAGGGCCACCTTCGACTCAGCGGTAAGTGACAAAGTACAGGTAAAAGTAAAGTAAGCACTGGCAAAAGATGTACGGCACTGTGATATCTGTTGTAAAAGATTGAAGATCCCAGATTCATTTTTTTGTGCAGCGGTTAAAGGGACTAGATGCAAGTTGGTAATTTTATACTCACTACTGCCTCAGGTCTTATGTGTAACTGCTGCTTCTATATTAAGCCCGTGCATGACGGCACTTCGGACCCGAATCAACACCTTTTTTGAGTGACAGTGCAGGATTTTAGAGGCAGTTGAATAGGGTGAATAGGTCTGGGCTCATTCTACACTTTAGGACATAGCTGGAACATGTGGTATCTTAATCTCTGTATAGTCCCTTTAAGGTCGGCACACACTATATGATTCTTTTCAGTCTAAAGATTTTATAAAGAATGGGGGGTCCACATTACACGACTGGATTTAGCGCGATTATAGAACGGCTGGGTGTTCACACATAGCTAATGTGTGTGTATATATATATATATATATATATAACACAGCGGTGCGTCTGTCACTTCTAGCTTCAAAAACGGACCCAAAATCAGCAAAGATAGGCCTCTGTTTGTGAGCGTGGTAAAACGTGTGTGTCCCGATTGGTCAACAGTGTTGGCGTATGTGATCACTGTCACAACAACGCAGGTCATGCTGCTGCTATGAGCCTTCAACTAAAAGTTGGCTAAACGAAGGGTTCAGTGGATTTAATAAGAAAAGGAAACGGATCTCACCCCCAGAGACGCAGGAGAATGCGGAGAAATAACGGACAAAAAGTAGCTAAACAGTTTGTGTCCAAACTCAGTAAGTGCCGCTGTTAAACTCTGTTCGCGGTTGAAGTATCGCTGGAAAAGGTGGTTCTCGTGAACTTTTGTTGATATAAAGTTGTGCTGTTTCGTGTGGGGCTGTGGCCATGAAAATGAGTTGTTTGTGCCGCTGTTTTGACAGAGAAATGGGAATGGAGGAGCTGCGGTGTTTTTTGCGGCTGTCTTTATTTCACTCTGTCACACATGTGTGTTCCCTTAAAGGAAGGTAAAATCACCCTCTCTCTGAAAATGAGAGCATAATCGGGCATAAAAGTCTTGTAGTCTGTGCTGACCTTGGCTTAACATGAATTCACGGGGCCTGTCTTCTCAAGCAAAAACTCTGAAATTCAAACCTTTGAAAGCAAATTATCATTGAAAAAATATTGAAATGGCGTTCAGTTTCACCTTGTTTTTATATCTGAAACATTCCAAGTACCCCCTGCTAAGTGTGTCTGTGTCTTTCTTATTGAGGCATTTTTCTATGTTGAGACTTCATCGCTCATTCTGTATTCTGACCTTTTACACAGATCGGTCTTTCCTCTCTTTGGATTGGGAGCCTGAGGTTAAAAAGAAGTACTTTGATGAAACTGCTGTTGAGGTAAAAGAGATGCTGTACAGTATTTATTCATGTTGTACGTTGGAGTGCTTAGATCATATGCGGGCGGGGGGGTATTTAGTTTTTCAGACAAAAACCCTTTAAGATCCAGTAGTTCTCCGCCCAAGTACTTTGGACGTTTGCATTCTGACATGTCATTGTGAAACACCACTTGATACAGCTGCAGCAACAGTGACTTTGTTTGCAGGACTTTGACAAGCACGAAAGCATGGAATACAAGCCACAGAAAAAGGCCTTCTTCAAACTAAAGGACTGCATTGAACTGTTTACCACAAAGGAGAAACTGGGAGCAGACGACCCATGGTGACGATCATTAACGTGTGTGAACGCGGCGTCGTTGAGAACACGTTTCCAATCGATATGTCTTTTCTCTGTTTGTAGGTACTGTCCAGATTGTAAACAGCACCAGCAGGCCACAAAGAAGCTCGATCTTTGGTCTTTGCCTCCCGTGCTGGTGGTTCATCTAAAGCGGTTTTCCTACAGCCGTTACATGAGAGACAAACTGGACTCGCTGGTCGACTTCCCACTAAAGTCAGCACACGTTTCCTGTTGCTTCTGACTGTATTTTGATTTATTGATTGTATTGCTTCGTCTTATTGACCTGTGTGTCACTGGCAGAGATCTGGACATGTCGGAATTCCTCATCAACCCCAACGCTGGCTCCTGTGTCTACGACCTTATCGCGGTGTCCAACCACTACGGAGGGATGGGGGGAGGCCACTGTAAGTATTCAAGTATATTGCATATATTTTGTGCTACCAGGAAGGTCTAGTATTTTTTGACGTGGAATTTGGTGTGAAAGGTTTTTGAGAACTTTGAACTCACTGATGCGACTGTGGACTCACTGGCATGCTATTTTAGACCTGGTTTAGTCCTGGTTTTGATCTTGGCCTGGTGGATGATTAATTTAAGATATTTTTATATGAGGTTGTACTTGGAAGGTCAAGTATATACGAGGATGTGCTGCTTTAGAAAACTGGAGTTGTTGATGTTGGATGTTTTTATCCTCCATATATTTGTACTTTTTAATTAAACATTTAACTGCATACAAAAAACATTCATCGCTAATCTTGAAAATACTGCACATAACAGGTTACTTTTCTCAGCAATGCAGACGTGTAAATATGTCTAATTCTGCCAGGGCCAGCCTTGAATGGCAGAAGCCAGATTTGCAGAACAGTGCAAATTTAATTAGCAAAATTGGGAAGGCTCTGATTTAAGTCATTCGTGACGAGGACAGATTTTTGATTGATTTGATCAAGTGAGCATTGTTTTAGCCAATCACAGCTATTTTCAAATTGTAGCTAAACAACAAAGCACTAAAGTCCTGAAATATTTCCTAAAACTGTTATTTGGTTTTGTGAGTGTGTAGCAGCATGCGTCGTGTGTTTCTGTCATCATGTTAATTAGTATGGATGCTTGATGTAAAATCCACCTATTCACAACAATCCCGCAACATGATTGGCCTGAAACAACATGGCATTCGAGACGAATGTTGGAGATTGGTCTCTTTCAACAAAAATACACTTTTCCAACTTCAAAACGTGTCCAAATGGTGGGACGAAGAATGATAGCCATTAAACGGTAAAAATGGAATTCCAAAGTGACTAAACTCCTCACCGCAGCTCGGAGGGTGCGTCGAGAGCCTGCTTAAGAAAATCATATCGGCCGCTTGTATCCACAACCGCGGTCTCTTGTTTGTGACGCACATGATTACAGGTGAGAGTAGGAACTTATATTGACCCAGTAAATCAAGAGATTTGCCTCATTGTTAAAGAAAATATTAAATGGATCTATTGCACTTTATTTTAACCACTCCTTCCACTCCTCCTCCACATCATTCATGTATTTTGCAACTTGAAATAGTGTCTAAAGAGCAACTAAAATACATGAAACCTGATTTAAATGTTTTGATCCTTTTCAAATAAGTGCAAGCTCTATTTTACTGTGGGGATCCCCAGTTGTTCCTCACTTGTTCACACTGATAGTTTGGAGTTTGGGAGTCACAGCCTGAAGGGTTTCAATTCAATTCAACAATATTCAGGCCTGTAACAGCAGAAGTCACCTAAATAAGAGGCCATAGGCCGGGCTTTTTATCTTTCTGGATTAATCTGTAGTTAATCGCATTATTATGGTGGGTCACAGATTGTTGTTGGTAAATGGTGAGTCCAGAGGCCCAACTACTGGCACAGAAGCTTTTTATTTTGGTGGCACTGAATACTGATGCTCTATAGCAGTGGTTCTCAAATGGTATGGTGTCGGGACCCACAATCACCCTGTGTCTTAGACTTGTAAAATATTAAGTAGAATATTGTCTTTTCCTCAAAACGTTTTTTTTAATAAGCGTAAAATAAGCTGAAAAGCTGAATTTGTGATAAAAGTATGAAGTATTGATTCTATACGTTTTTTTTCTGTGCATAATAAAATAAATGTTCTCTTTCTGGCACTGAAAACGATTCTGTGACCTAATATTGAGTCCCGACCCAGCAGTTGAGAACCACTGCTCTATAGTTTGATTTCTCAAATCTGCATTAAATGATTCCCTGTTTAGATACTGCGTACGCGAAGAACAAAGACGATGGAAAGTGGTACAACTTTGATGACAGCAGTGTTTCCTCCGCCAATGAAGATCAAATAGTGGTGAGACCTTATTTAAATAACCCAATCCATCCCTATGTCTATACACTGTTAGAAATTCACTTGAGAACAATCATGAGCTTATGAGTACTGTGCTGCTACTTTCTCATTCGTGTTGTTTCCATGTGTGCGGTGCAGCTTTTCACAGTGGAGGTTCCGTTATTGACATAAATTATTTCAAATATTTGGGTGCTGGTATTCGGGAGACGTCGTGGTTTAAGTGAACAGGGCGTATGATCAAATATGGTGCCTGCCTTTTTCTGGCTGTAATTTCACTTATTTCTCTACATCCTCCAAAACCAACACATATGTCATCACTTAGCACAATTATTCACCAATAAAATGTGTGAGCCAGACTTTTTCAGACTTCAGAGAAAACAGGACCGGTCTCTGCTAATTGGTCACATGCCACAGTAGTGGGATCTGTGATGTAGAGTGATCTCGTCTGATTGGCTGAGTGAGGACTACATGCTTCTTTACTTTACATATGGCGTCCCTGCTGCACATCAGTAAAGTAAAATTCATCAGTAAAGTGTGCTGAAATGACCAAAAATGGTCATTTGCCCTATAAAGGGTTAATACATACTATGTATCCAAATAAACACGTTCATTCCCATGCGTTTTGCTGATGAACATTCCTTTCTATCTTCGCAGTCCAAGGCAGGCTACGTATTGTTTTACCAGCGCCAGGACACGGTGAAAGGCACCGGATACTTTGCTCTGGACCGGGAACAGGAGGAGGAGGAGGAGGGGGAAGAAGAGGAGGAAGAGGAAGAAGCTAACGATGAAGATCAACCGGAGCATAAGAACGTCTCCTCCACGGCTCCTCAAGGGGCGCTATCCTCCGCTGCTACAGGCCAAAGTGATGAAGAAGACTTGAATGAGAACCGCAATAGCAACAATGACAATGAAAATGACAATGAAAATGACAATGAAAATGACAATGAAAATGACAATGAAAACGACAATGAAAACGAAAATGAAAATGAAAATGACAATGAGCAGGCGGACGACGAGGAAGAGGAGGAGGAGGAGGAGGAGGACGATGACGAGGTGACGCCAAATCGAGACGTCAACATGAAGGTTAACTGAAAGACGTGTTTGGGAAGAGAGACTGGGCTCTTTCCATCCAAAGCCATATGGGGCACAGCATGGCAGCAGCAGGCCTCACGGGGTCCCACGCCGCGGCCCGCGATTGGTCGCTGACGGGGTGCTGCCTCTGTGGGACGCATGCTGATTGGTCAGGGTACATAACACAAACAAATCAGGGCCCTCCTCTGTGGTAGATCACTGTGTGTTTGAAATGTACGTGTGTGCGTGTGTGTGAATGGCCACATCCGTTTGTTTAGCAGGTTTTGTTTGGCCTGAACAGTCACTGAACAACACCAGGGATGATTTTTTTATTTTTTATTTATCAGATTTGGTGTGGCGCTAAGATGCAGAGTGTGTTTAAAGTTTTATATATTGTTTTGAGAAGCAATTTAGCATTTTAGTATCATTTAAAACGTGTACATATTTTTAAACACTGAATCTTATAGGGTTCTCATGGTGGGCTCAGATGTTTTGAACTTGCACAATCAGCAGCCATCCACCATTTGCCCCTTTTGCCAGTGAAACTGCAGTTACTTTTTGACCTTGTCTTGGGCTTCTTCATTCGCACAGCAGAATGTTATGCCTTTTAATAAGCCAGGGATAACATGTTCCTTCAGCAATTGTTTGAAAACGGGCGCTAATACTACATGACAAAGAGCCAAACTGTCTTAGCTTTGTGCTGCTGCTAATCATTTGTAGATGCATTGTAATTGTATCAAGTTTTTAAGACCTCAATTGTGGCCATCCGTTTCCTTTGCACACATTATCATTCTATCTAAACAGGTTATGATACTTTAATAGTGTTCATAGTCTTAAATAACTTGGGTGTTTGGTTCATGTGCTGTGTCTCTCTGTGTATGCTAACCAGCAAGTAAGCACTCCCTCCTTTAAGTCATTTCTAAGTGCGTTTTAAAAGCTTTACTTTGGCTTAACTTTTTTTTTTCCTTCAGAGGCATTATTGAGACGAGGAAAGACTGGTGACAAATAGGCTTAGATTGTTATTTGTATCACCTCAGCCTTAAATCTTTATCTTGGAGCCAACTTGTATTGGAAAGAAAAAAAAGAAAAGGAAAAAAAAAAAATACACGGATTATAAGGAAAACATTTTTGCACATCATAATCAGGTCGTCTGTCCTGCATGGCCTCATCAATTTACACATTTACACAAACACTGGTATAGGAATGTCCAAATATGGTTGTATGGCTTGCTTGTGGCATTGCATACATGTCGTCGTTGATCCACAAGAGGGCCAGAATGTATCCACAATGAAATGAACACTGACCAGTATACCAGGTATGTGGTTCATGCCTTTCAAGTTCTTGGATGGCTCCTGCTGTTTTAGTGTTTGAATGTAATGGGAACTCGGTCTTGCCTTCATTAGCTGTATGAATTATTTGGTACTGCTGAAGGGGAGTGTTCATATAAATAATGGGCCTGATTTTTGAGGAGACTGGGGCTTTCCAGTGAAGTGGGGTGGGCGCGTGTGTTTAATCTGGGGTGAGTCTACTCAAAAGGCCCAGAGATCATGATACAATGACAATATTTTGTGGCAGACTGCAGCTGGGTACTCCTTCATTGGTTTGAAACAAATATCTCATCTGTGGCGGAGCGTGGCTTCATGCATTTTCTGTTTATTGTGGCCATTGCTTGCCTGGTGTTGCCTCAGGATATTCCAGTGTACCATGCCTTACTGAGCATCTCTGTGCTAATTCAGCACCGCCTTGCCCTTTGGTCGATTCACCCCATGCTACGGGACATGTGATTGCTACTATAGACTTATACTGTACATAAGAGTTCACTCTGTGAGTGCACATTTGATAAAGTTTATTTATTTATATGTAAGCATTTAATAATACATCATTATATTTAAATCCTTGAAAAATTGGGGAAAGTGTGGCTCAAGTCCGCACACACACATTGCCTGTGCTCTTGTCAGGGAGGGAATATTTTTAACAAAGGATTTTGTTTGGGAAATTTTTGTTTAGAAAAAAAAAATACATAAAAAATATCAGATATCATTCGAACATCCTTGTGTGCATGACATGACAGTGGGGTTTCCAAGTTCAGCTGCACTTGAGTTCACTTGGGTTTACATTTGAGATGTGCATGTGTATTTACACACAATCTTCAATAAAATTGTGTAAAGCTTTGTGGGTACCTTGTTTCACTGCTATTTTTGCTGGAAGTAGCTGGGTATAAGGCAAAGGCTCATCTGCTATTATCAGTTGACCAACAAACATGTTTGATGTGCACAGTTCACATGTTTATCAATATAGTAAGGTTTTGTCATGATCAATAATGATAATTCTATGCAAGTCAAGAACAATTATCAATTCCATTTGTCCCATCGCAGAAAGGCAACTCAAAACCTATACAATATTCCATCAAAGATTGATCTCAATCATCCAGGTGCAACACAAAGACAAAGTGACCATATCGTATGCTGTAAGACGATATGCAGAGATGACTTTGATGCAAACCTCCGCTCTGCATGAGGCTGTTGGCAGGTGCCTTTGCTCTGCTCATAATAAAGTGGCTGTCGCTGGAACACGGTGTTCTCTCGGCGGGTTTTGAGGGTTCGGTCTGCGCTTCCATCCATGGTCTGCGCACAGCTGGGAGGTTCCCCTGAGCGGCCCCCTGCTGTTGGCCAATGGGAAGAGGTGCACATAGAGTAAACGTGCACGAGACAGCGGTTCACTCTCGCCTTGAAAAATCAGTACAGCGTTAAACACGTATTATATTTCCAAATGATATGTTGTCCTCTCTTTATACCCGAGTTAATTTAAACACGGATGTATGAAGAGCTTTAAAGGCATCACTATAAAGGATCTGTGTGGCTAATAAAACAATAATGTTGGGAAAATAAATAGAAATCTGTCTTTCATACGCGACCAGTTGATGGCGCCCTTCTACTGCACATCCTTGTAGATCTTTTCCAGCCTCCGAGTGAGGCATCTCCATTTTCCCAATCTCTGGTGCCACCACCCACCCCTGTCCTGACGTTCCCCGCGAATTTTATCCACGCTGCTCCTCCACATCTGACTCATTTCTCACTCCTCCCTGGCAGTCTTTCCTCGCACAGACAACACCATCGGAAATACTTTTGCATATCTGATTACGCACTGGATATCTTCGGTTAATTTTTTGATTATCTGCGTGGTACCGATTTGGGAACGGCAGAAGTTTCGAGCCAGTCTGTGAAGCGCGGGACAGCGACAACAATAGAAAAAAAAAACAGTCTGCTGCTGTTGAGGTGAAGGTTTGCACGAGGAGCACGTAGATTTCAGCTCGACTCGCGGGGAGTTTAGGGGTAAATCTTTGAACGAACGGCCTCTTTCGTGTGCTTGTCTTTTCGTTTCGTGCATGGAAACTATTTTTGTTTTATGTATTTGTAAACATCTGTATGTCAGTTGCATTTATGTTGGGCTAATAAAAATGCTGATAACACTGTACTATGAACCACTTCTACATATTGTGTTGTTTTTATGTTTGAGCTATTGTTTTGTTGTTTGGCCCGTAAAGAATCCCGCGCACGTACGTCAGACCATTGTGTCTGGGGTTATCTGAGGAAACCGACTTCAGCAGAGAACGTGCCATAGACTGACTCCACGAGGTGTTTTTCTTCCTCATTCACAGGCTTTGGGTGGGGTGTATATGGGTGTATCTACTAAATTTGCCGCGGCCAGGTTTTACGCGCACGCCATTTCCGTGCGCTTTTACGCACGAGCATATCGGCGTCCAGAAGAACCCGTGGGCAATGGGCCGGGGGCCACAAGGACTGTGCATACACGGAGCTGGACGCGGGCTGAGGTAGTAGTTTGTGCTGTTGGTCGGGTTGTCATACTACCCCTAGTGGAGATGACTGCGCAAACTACTGCCTTGCCTGCGCTGCTCACTCACGACGTACAAGAGAATAAGACACGGCGGATTGTGGCAGATCAGTAAGACCTACCATCAATGTACATTGAATTTGCACTTGAAAGTGTCACAATGCATGTTATATTGTTTTTCCAACTCATATTGTGTAGTCTCAATCTTTGCATAGCGTAATTAATTAAAATGTAATAAGCAAGCTTGGCAAATACTTAATCAAAAGCTGTGCTACTGTATTTCCATAACAATTGAAAAAAGTTCCTATGTTGAGATAAAACTGTTCAATAAAACAATTGTTGCTATGAAGTTGTTGACTTCTTACTACAGAACAACGTAACCAGACTTGTAAAGGATTGTAAGTAACAAAGGGGCAGCTACTGATCTTCTCATCTGCTCCATTTCATTCAAACTATCAACAATAATGAACAGTAATACTAACATGGTGATATATTGGGTGTAGGGATGAATCATTATTAACACTTGTTATAAGTGTAGCATTTTGTGAATGTAGACTTAATGGAATGCATTGTTGCATCTCATGTACACACGTAACTAACTAAATTGTTTTATTACTACAAGCTATCTAGGACTAAACTAAGTGCAGCAACCACATCAAGTTATTTAGAATATATGAATGGGGGTGGGAGTAAATAAGTTTGTCTTCTTCCCACTTTGAGCTAAAATGTTATAAGTTTATTTTGATGGCCAATTATAGAGGCAAAGGAAGTGTATGTATGTATGTATGAAAGATCTTGGACAGATGCCACATGTACCCGTGTCTCATATTATTACGTATTTGTTCTTGAACACTATATAGTTTTGTTTATATGGCTCGAAATAAAATGTTCAATTCAAAAAGTATTGGCTTGACGGTTTTGTTGTGATCACTTTAAATGTCACTTTTGAATTTAAAAAAGTGCACTTTTCACTTATGCATTTATAATTTCTATTTTTAATACTCAAAATCATATCTGATATCAAGCTACAATCTTGAAGTCCATGTTCCGAGTTCCTTAAATGAATCCCTTTGCAGTCAGAGTCGCTCGGGGTTTAGCTGGGGACAAACACAAAAGGTCTATCGATCACACATATTTTGTTTCTCGGGCCTTCGCATTGATCTGGTCTTTTACACAGTGAGGAAACAATAGGGAATCAACTCTCTTTTTCCATTCAGATTTCCCACACTGCTTTGTCTGTTTTGAAAATACTCTATATATAACACAACACACCTGACTTGATCATCTCAACCAATTTTTTTATTTCTTTATTTTTGGAAAAGAATGCACATTGAAACATTAAAAATATCAGGGCCTCTTGCTTTACAAAAAAAAAAACAGTCCACATTCACAAACAAATGAGAGGTTGAGGATAGCACAAGGCTTCTTTTGGGCTCGGGGAAGACGAGCTACTCCACCCCACATGAGTTATAAAAGAAAACAATACATTACAGCCAGTTTCAAAATGGATAAGTCGGGAGGACTGAGTAAAGTAGTTAATTGTATTTACATCGTTTCGACCCCAGTGCCTTCTTCTTGTCCTTCTGCGGGATATATACGAAATGAGAGCTGAACCTGAGTCTATGAGCAGCAGTCATGTGGCACAAGAGAATGAGGAAAAAATAGTGTCACTGCAACATTCATGTACAGGAGAAGCCCAACAATGAGTAACATTCAAAAGAATATAGGGCCAGTTACACAAAAGTGCTTCATATTGTTTGGACCACTATCATTTTCTCAACTTAATCTATTGAATACATATTATTTCGATTACTCATGTCTTATTGTGTTGGCCAGTTAACGGATAGTTAATGGCATAGCTAATACCAATATGTGGCAGACAACTCATTCACGAAAGAATTTACCCGCAATTCAGCAAGCCAAATCTCTTCTGTGCGTGCAGACAGGTGAAGCTGACCTCCTGGAGTCAGAATTGATCTCATGACCTTCTGGTTTGAGGTAGAAGAGCTCACCTCTCAGCAACTCTGCCCAATTTCTGTCTTTTATTACTCCCCATGATCTAAAGGTTAATTCAAAACTGGCCTCACTACAGGTGTCAATATTTTCATCATTTTAATTAAAAAGCCAAACCAAACCTTAAAATAATTTCCTTTTTTTTAATGAAATGTGGCTGAGGATTCAAATTCTTCAGGGTTGATGACTGTAGTGTAACCTGGTGTTCACAATCTTTGAACACCTAGATTCTAAGATCACTCATTCATCCTTTCTCCATGTCGTCATCTGCTGCAACTCCACTGACTGCAGCCCGATCCCCGAATCAAAGCCAGACAGATCAACACTAATGGTCCATACTGCAATTTGGTCCAAGACACCTTTGTGAAAATGGCCCCTGAAGAAGATCCGCGTTTTTTTCCTTAAATACCGCAGTTTCCATATCGTACCTTTTTAAACTGCGGCAAAAAGAAGAATGAGCAACATTTGATATGTAACATTTAACATATAAAATAAATACATAAATAAAAAAATGTTTAGATAAATATTAGATGACGTACTTTCATTAACAGCACACAGAGAAATGAATAACAAACTGAACATTCGTAATTAAAGCCACGCTGTGGAACATTTCATGTAGCTACGTCTCAAGAGCAATAAAACCAATATAACATGCATAGCATGCCGTCATCTCCATGGAGACGAGCTGTTGATGTCCTACCCAGTAAAATTATGGGTCAGGTCTGAGGAGATCGAGCCCAGTCCCGGTAAAGATGCATGTCATAGGTCACGTTCACATTTTAGAATGTGATGATGTCATAATGTCCACTTCAGAGAAAATAAGTGGACATCAGTTTATATGCACCGACAGAGAAGACAATCAACTTTGTGACAGTTTTTGTTTCATGGATTCTCCCAGTAATGACTAAGATATAAACCATAGTTATGCCATGGAATTTTCAGTTGCTCCACCTCAATTGTAAACTATACAGACGGCATCTCATAAGAGAGAAGGGCGTGGCTTCGCCAATGGGAAAAACAGAATCTTTTGGGAAACACAATTTTTCACCCTTTTTAGCCATTTTCTGGTGGAATATGAACTTACTTATCACACACAAATAAAGTCAAGTCTAAATCGGGTCCATATGGATATTTTTTCACAGCAGATTGTTCAGTTGAAGCGAAAAAAAAAACAGCAGTCGTAGCTAGTGCTAGCTAGCGTTAGCATGTAGCGCGATGCCAACATGAAGCATCATGTTAGCGGGTGTGTCCATGTTCTCCGGACCTGATTTTTTTTCTGTAGGTGAGTTGGTACATCAACCAATCACAGGTCATGAGAGTGAAACGTCCAACACATATCAATCAGTTTAACCCTGACCTGCCCGAGCCACTAGCCTTAAGAATAGTGGGCTGATTCCTAATCTTAATCAATAGAAGTGGGGGAACATAGGTACCAGGGAACCCATGTTAGCATTCTCCGTTATTTACGTATTTATGGGCTGTCGAACCACTTTGCTCCTTTCCATCTCTTTGTATCTTTATTGAGTAGAAAACTATATCAATAATTCTGCATTTTGTTAAAGTAGTTTTTGAATAATTGGAGAAAGTCTTTGTTTTCCCCCTTAACGGTTTCAAACATGACCATATATGGGCGATTCCAGAGATGCCGTCTGCATAGACTCTTAAGAATATTATGATGTCACATGAACGCAACCTATTAGAGGTATTTTCCCACCAACAACCGTAATTAAACAAAACGGAAAAAAAACATCACTTTTTCTTTTCATCTTTTACCTGGTGAAATATTATAGAGCATGGCTTTAATCATGACAGGTATAAACCAAAATCTTAAATCTTAATGGAATGTACATGAGGAAAATGCACCATATGAATATAACAATGTCAAGTACTGCTGCTTTAAGGAATGTCCAGTGATTTGAACTTTGTCATAGCCCATGTGACCCAATGGCACACTTGTGATTGACTTTTCAATGGCTTTCTCATTCTGGCACAGAAAACAACATTGTCTGTATCCACTGTCTTTGAATTTAGGCATTTCTATTGACTCTCACAACAAGTGCTCCTCCAAAGATCCACCTACAGACATTAGCTATGCATTGTGCACATTTCCGCACAGCTTAAGATCCGTTCAAAAGCGTAGCAGCCAACTCTTCAACCGAACTCTTCAAACGCTACATTACTGAAACGTCTATATACTATAACAATATAGTAATAAGTAAAACACTAGCCTGGCCAGTCGTACCTGTCCACATCACCGAAAAATGTCTTCCTTCAGTTCATAATAACATACCAATAGACTGTATAACCCTTGATGCAGATCAGTCAAATTATCTTCCAATTGATTATAGACCCACTGGTGCCCCATCAGTTAATCAGTTGGGTTACCTTCCGTCTGTCAACACGTAGGAATATTGTTTGTAAAATGAAACAAAAAACATGCACACTACAGTGACAAAATGTTGCTGCCAATAGCGTGTAAAAACATCCAAAAACCCAAATAAAAAAATAAATAAGTTGAGACAATTTTGGATCAGCATGGCTGGCCAGGCTAACAAATAAATATATGCACTGCCCCTACACATTCACAAAGAAATAGCATCAATACTACAGCAAGAACAATTTGGTCTGTATAAAACCAGACAACGATGCAAACCTTGTTTCTGCAAGGTTTGCACGAACAGATGCATGCACCCACTTCATCAGTACGGTACATCAAATGCACATGTTCCTCTTCACCCCACAAGTTACTTAGTTTAGGCTCAGGATACATGCATAACAGCAAAGCAAATAACAGCATGAACTCTTTATCTGATTGCTCCTTCACAAATCAAAAGATATATGAACATCAGATCAGTAATGCTACAGCTTGGATCTATACAACTTCCTGTTGAGGGTCAGAGAAGGGTCAACGAAACATATGTGCTGTCAGTGTAGAGCATAAAGGAAGAAAATATTTGACCTCTTTTGTTGAACTTCGTCATGGAAACTAAATTGCTTCCTATTCTTGTAGTATAATAAATAAATAAATAAATAAATAAATAAATAAATAAATAAATATACAAATAAATAAAGACTAAAGTAATATGTAACTCTGGGCAATGTTCTGGTGCACATACAGCACCGGTCAAAAGTTTGGAAACAGTTGTAATGTAACGTAATGGCTTTTCTTTTTCTTTTCAGCACTATTTGCACGGTACGATTCTCAGTGAAGACATTAAACTATGAACGATCTTGGCATTTTCTCAGAGCTTCATGAGGTGATCCCCTGAAATGGTTGAACAGTCTGAGGAGTGAAAACCATGTCTGGTGGTCACTACATCGTGAAGCCAATTGAGAAAATGTCAAAAGTGTGAAAAGCAGTTATCAAAACATCATCTATTATGAAGAATGAAAAAACATATCCATATGTGTTCATTCATAAATGGATGACCGGTACTGTACCTGTAAACCCACAAGTCTGAGCCATGTACTACAAAGCCTGTTAAAATCCACATAGATATGCTTTTAGACGAACATTGGTGATCTGACAGGTGCCGTCAAACATGTGAGCTGCTGGTCAAACTGACTAAATCAGCACCAAAGGACCAATTATACTGACAGGTTGAATAAGTCAGACACAGAGGTACAAGAACAGCTTGAAAGACTGAATAATAAGCATTCATACAAGGTAAATGAATAACCACCTATAGCTCTTATTCTATGAAAGTACATTCCTTTCGCAGCTCTTAAACCAGCCAGTATCTACTGTGACCGATAAAACCCCTTTGAGTAGAATTTCAGCATTGCAACACAAAAACCAAAACCAAAACTTACTCAACTGTAGTACATGGCTAATGTATGCCTTTTTTAAAAGTGCAAAACAGCTTTGTAATTGCTTCTAAATCATTAGCTTTCTCTACATACTGTAAGGCTAAAAAAAACACTGTCTGTGTTGTAAACTTTGGGTGTGTTTGTCTACTTTGGCTTGAAGGGCCTACTCCACCAAACTCATTGTCCATTGGCCATCTGAAATGTAAACAGCCTTGTATGAAATGTAACGGGAAAATTACATTTGAAGTCAGCGTTGGTCTCAATGTCATCATTACCATATACAAACCAGTATAAACCAAACAATATTTTGAGCTCGTTCTTGACCCATGCCCTTTCAAATATCATGCAAATAAGTGCATTTTTTTTGCCTTTAGAAGACCAGATATAGTACAATAATTGACACTCACTGTCAAACTCATCCATCTTTGTAACATTGAGAGGTATAACCGTATAGAAACAGGACTGCTGTACATTAAGGACATTTAGGGCAAAAGAGGCTCTGAATTTTACACTGCTTCCTCTTCATTCTTATTTATGTCTCTGCAATTTTTTATCCAGTCAGATAATGGTACAGCCACCATTATAGTATGTTTGTATATTTCAGATTTTTGTTTTAAATTGAAGTGGAATAAATGTTGCTTTCCTTGTATTTATAGGTTTGGACGTTGTATTGAATAATAATAATAATAATAATAATAATAATAATAATAAAAAAATAAAAAAACAGGTATAGGGTCTTGAATGAAGCCATGATGACGTCAAAGTGGTGTGATATTTGAGATATCGGATAATGCAAATTGGTAAAACCGTGGGATTTGTCAAATGTGTGTTTCTGACCTCCTAAACCTTTGCAGAGAAATAAAATAATCACAAGACAAACTTTATAGGAAGAAGTCACAAGATGTGACCTGCCAGTGTGTCCAGTCCTGTTCAGTGCTGCCGGCTGCCATACATGAGGGGGATGATGAAGACCGAAATGTCGTCCCCTGAGCCCAGCCTTTCGTTGGTGATCCTCCAGCCTCTGTCCCGCAGCACGCCCCGGGCTCGCATCACCAGGTCCTGGGCTGCCATGGTGTATCTGACAGTGGAGGATAAAGCAAAGATACAGTGCAAATGGCTTAAAGCAGTACTCAGTAACTCATGCCCCTAGAGGCCATAAGCGCCACTGCAGGTGTCGTAGCATGTTGTGTTTTTTTACTCATTATTGTCTGTGAGAGTAAATACTACGCTGACAGAAAAGACAAACGGAGGGAGGGAAATTGTACATCCAATTATACAATGGAGATCATTTTTTCACTCAAACTTGGCTGTAAATACTGTTAAAGTGGCGCTAGCCCGCAGTTAGCTTTGCCCATTAGCCTGTTAGCTTCTTCTTTGTGATTCCATTAGTGAGCATTGGCGACTTCAACCCGGTACAGGGAAAGTTGCAAGTGTGGTTTTCTGGCCAGGGGAGATGAAAGACCCTCCAATCATCCCATTAACAATTGTATTACCCCCAGAGGGGCTATGAAAAGTATTTATTAAGGAAAACAAGTCACTTAGTACTTTAAAGCAGTTATGTCAATGAAGTATGGAATACACTAGGTCAGTATGAGTAGGATTTCAGTGTAAACAGTAGAAAATACAATGGGCTGGGTAATGGGGTGTGTGGTAAACAATCCTTCAACATACTGTGCACATAGTACATACTTTGTTTGGATACAGTATAAAGGTAAGCAGGGCTTGACATTATTATTATCATCATTGTTATTTGTGTTGTTCTTTTTCACTTTTCCTGAGATTCTTAACAGTTTAGTGAATGGTTAGTTGTGCTTTCACGCTCTTTGAGAGCAGGGTAGGACAGATGAAACCTTTGTCCACAGAACAGGGTCACATCATCACATCAGTGTGAGCAGGTCCGTCATGTGTGTTACGCTTCTGTGCAGTGAGAGCTCCTCCATAATTAGCTTGGGCTCTCCTCTAATCCGATTCAGTCGCACAATGTGAGTTGATTAATTTGTCACGATCAAAATTTGTTTCCAAATTGTCACAGTGCAAGCCCAGTTTTAGAGATTCCGAATGTTGAAGCGGCACGGTGGCGCAGCGGTTAACGCTCTCGCCTCAAATTGGGAAGGTCCCGGGTTTGATCCTGGGCAGGTTAAATACAATAGGTTTCTCTCAAAGGCCAGGATTCCCCTGAAAGGCTTTCAAGGTTAAATCGAAGTCAAGTTAAAAATATATAATGGCTCTTTCTTTCACTCTTTCTTGAGTTATCTGAAAAGTACATAACATCATTCCAGGCGAAGGTGGGCTATGCAACCTAACCAGCTTGATAAAAGGCATTGTGTTGGCCTTACCTGTGCAGATCATCCGGATCACAGTTGGACAGAAATGTGGTGACAGATTCAGCCACTTCCTGGTTCGTCAAGACATCCCAGAGTCCATCAGTCCCCATCACCAGGACGTCATCTGCTCCGTGCTCATACTGCATCAAATTGTATACTCTCACCTGAAATAAAACAGACTTATATAAAACAAATGTCTCGCTCACTGGTGATGTGTTTGTGAATCTTTTTGCATTATGTGTGCTTTGGTAAATGTGTTCAAATGAGAAAGAATGTCTCTTGTATTTTATCAAAGAGAAAGTAAACAAACTGTGAATTTTAGACCAAATAGTAGTGCTTTTGAGAAATTAAAGCGGTTGCTGGCTTGGTTTATGAACTGCATTTGCGTTTGCAATCAAAAAAGACATGTTGCCAAAAAGATAGTAAATATATTGAACAATTATTTAAAAAAATACACTATCCAACTAATAAGTACACAAGAATGATTCTTACTATTTTACCGTCTTTAAAACCATATAGTGTGTGCTGCATGTTCAGTACTTTATTATTGAACCAGAAGCACATTTTTAAATGAACATGAATCACAGTGTTTTCGCAGAGTACACGTATATCACTTCACCTGTAAAATAGTATTATTCTATGTAGGTGGAAGAAGAAAGTTTGGTACAGTCATTTCTTCTCTCATGAGAAACAATGTCTCAATGTACAGTATTTTAAACAACTAAATATTCTGCAGCTGCATTGAAATCCCAAGGTAGATCCTCAAGTCTCTCTTCAGTTCTCTATAGATATATGAGTCACGCTTCAGCATGAACCTACTCTGAACCTGGGCAAGAATGAATTAAAGATCAAGACCTTGAGAGGAAAATGCAAAGCTATAAGATGAAACTACATGAGGAGATGAAAGTGTGGTAGACAGACAGACAGACGGGTGAGAGCAGGGTCGGCGCTAAGCACCAGAGACCCCTTTCAGACAAAATACTCCTTCAGCAATGCTTCAAAATGGGTGAGTGAATGAGGCGTATAGAATTAGGTTAGAAAAAGCTAAGGACATACTTGAACTAACAACACACTAGAAAGGATACATACCTCAGGAATACATGAAAGAAAGGGTTTGATGAAAATATTGGAGTCGTGAACTTTAAGATCATGGTCCCCGAGTCCTCTTGTGACTCCGATTGTTGCCAATACACGTGCCTGCAAAAGATTCAAGAGTGGTCAGCTTCAACTAAACAACACCATTCTACTTTTGAAGCTATAGTATCAACCAGTCAGAAGCAACATTAACACACCTCTCATCAACTGCAGCCTGACAAAGAAAATGTAAAACCATTATCTTAAAAGTGGCTACAGTAGTGCAGCAACTGGAGATTTCAAAATGAACCTTAGTCAAGCACATGCTGTAGTTGTGCTCTTGGGCAAAACTATTCAACCACTATTCCCCAAGTATACATAAGTGAGCACCACAAGTGACAGAGGAATGCACTAATTCTATGTCAGGAAAGGCACAAATGAATGCATCACATTATTATTAGCAATATGAGTTAGACTCTCTTTGATCATAGCTCACTAATTCATCAATAGATTCACTTGCGTTGAATAGTTACAGTACTCAGTACAAGGACCTTCACAGCCCCATTTCAAACACCTCCCATACAACCTGCTGCTCCAATGCTTGTCAGAAAAGTTTAACTTGAGAAAACTAGCATTTAAAGAGCGTATGGACACCATCCCACAGAACTGCACAGTGTCTGCTATTCACCCTGATAGCTCTTATATAAGCTTACTGCTCTTTGAGCTGAAAGCTCGTACTAGACTGGACACTTTTCACAGCTGTCAATATGAATATGTCCATATTCAACACTGAACAGAATAAAAAAGGTGAAGCCTAGATGTTTTGTTCAGATATTTGTCATAGATGACTTTTGTAAGGCAAAGCAAGGCATGTTTATTTATACTGTGCATTTCATACTTACAAAAGAAAATAATGCGAAAGCAAAGCACATATATAGAAACATCAAGACGTGGGAAATACACAGTACACCAGGGTAGGTGCTGGAAGGACAACCAGCCATTGACCGGGGGGCGGGGCTGAGGAAACGTGTTGAGGCAGATGGAGAACGACAGGGGCGTGGTTAGGGAGGGGTATGTGTGTGCCGTTGTTTACAATCTGAAAGTCAGTGTTATGAAAAATATGAACCAAGGAGCTCAGTCCTTATCTGGTTTAGCTCCGTGGCTTGGCCTTGAAGGGAAGTGATGACGGCGTAAGAAAGATAAGCGGTCCAGCCGTTTCAAACCTCCTCTCTCAGGAGGACGAGAATTGTAACAGCTGGTAGTGAATAAGGCTCATTTAACAGTAGATGTGTGTGTGTAATTTGGCTTTTACGGTTTTAGAATTAATTGGCCCAGGGGCTTGTATTAACACTGCACAGTTCAGCTTTAAAGAGCAGAGACAAATTCTTTGAAGAGATCAACAACACAATCATGACTTTAGATAGTAAAATAATACTATTGCATTTACAGTTGAATGGGCAAATTGACCAATTTATCTTATTGTTAATAGCAAAAGAAGAAAAGGCAGTTGTTAGTAACTGACACTGAGCAAAGTAACCTTGATTTCACAGTGTTGCAGTCTGTTGTGTGTACTCTGTACTTGTGGAGGAAAGCAGATGGGATTTTCTTTCAGATTTTGATACAGAACACATAAAGACAGCACGTATTGGAGACTGAGCCTTCGCCCACTCTCGCTGGAGCTTAGCATATACCATACAGTATATTACGTACGTCAATCCGAGATACACAAAGGCAGTGATTTTCAGTAAGATTTTTAGGTAGAAAAATCTCTGGATCAGCTAGCTCAAACCTACCTTTTTTCCTTCACCAAATATTAGTGGGAACTTGAGATCTTCATCCTCTATGGTTTTGTATGCCCTGCGTTTCAGAAAGAGAGACAGGGAATAGTACATCTTTGACATTCCCAGCTGTCACAGGCAAATCGTAACAACAAAAATGTGAAACTATTTCTAAAAGGAAACGGTCATGTTCCTTTAATTCATAGTTCGAAGAGTTTTCATTTTGACCCCAGTAGCAAAATATCTTTTAACCAACAACTCTTTGTCAGATTTTTAGGAAGAGAAAGAAAGTAAAAAAGAAGAGGTAACCCAGACCAGCGGCAAATCTACACAGTCTGTCCCTACTGAAGAGGCCATTGCACACTATTTGTATCAAGCTCTTCTCTGTGAACTGTTAGACCATTGTTAGACCAGAGCTTTCATGTTGCAGAGTGAACAGTTTATCTTAGGAAGATACCACGCACCCACCACATGCCCATCTCACACGCACCCATCTGTCCTGCCTTAAGGAGAAACTGCTCCGTAAAAGAATACAATACTCAAATTTGAAAGAGATCACTTTTGCTGTAGATGCCTGTTTTTTCAGAGCTTATTCAATATGAAATACTGTGAGAAATGGGAAGTTGCATGATGGCAACAAAAACTAAATTAAGTTCAAAATAGGGAGATATGTAAAAACTCACTGCATTCAAGTGACAGAGAGACTCCTCGTCTGCTGCAGATGTATGTCGGCTGGCTAAATTAAGCTTAGCATTACCAGTCAGATCAGCCTACATCTACGAACAGTTCAAACACTTTTGTCTGACTCTCTTCTTGCCTGTCTGCCTGAGAGCTACAAACTGTCTTTGACCTAATGCTCCATACATTAAAGTCAGTTTGGCTTTTTTGATTTGTTTTATGACGGTACACTAGTGAAAGATTGTTAGCCTTGTCTCTCAAACACTTTGTAAAACAACAATGACTCACAGTGTGTGCTAATACTGTGACCAAGACACCTGTAGGCTGTTTTTCATTCTAGAACTAGATGTAAAGCATCCAAAATGACTTTATTTGAATTAAAAGATGAGAAAAAAGATGATATTGGTTTGTGTTTTACTTTATTGCTTTTTTAATGACAGTACCTTGGTTCAAAGCTCATTAGTTTTATCAAAATGAGAGTTTGAACATGTGAAAATAGATCGATTGGGAGCAAAAACACAATAAGGCACAATGTTGTGTTGTGGTTCTATAGTGAGGCTTTCTGCAGCAGCGTGCATACAGCACGGCCCTCTCCTCACAGGATACTGGTCTTATGCTAAAATATATATAACAAAGCACAAAGAGAAGCCAGTGCACTGTGTGCAGTGTGGCAGTGAGTCTCATTACTGGCTCCCACTGAAGCCTGAGACAAACAGCAGGGTGCCAGGCTAACTCACATCACATCCCTGCCTGCACCACCAGGCAGTGACTATCGTCATATAACATCAACTTTTGGCTGCTCCCCAATTATTTTGCCGCTGGTCTTTTTGGCTACATACAGCTGAATATTTCTTATGTGTGGATTGGATTATGATGTTGCAGTGCAGTTTGACAGGTGTCTTTTATAGCATGCAGGGTAATAAAGGGTAAAAAGGTTACATACAGTGCCTCTCGAAAGTATTCATACACCTTGAACTTTTGCACATTTTGTCATGTTTACAACCCTAAACACAAAGATTTTATTTAGATTTTTTTACTGAACGTTCACACACAGAGTACAAAGTAACAGACAACTGTGAAGTGAAAGCAAAATGATACATGATTCTGTTATTTTTCAAAAAATAGAAAAGTGAAAAGTGGGGCTTGCATAAGTATTCATACAGCATGCATGAATACTTTGTGGAACCCCCTTTTGCTGTAATAACAGCACAAGTCTTTTGAGGTCTGACTCTACAAGGTTTGCACATGTAGAGACGGACATTTTAGCCCATTCCTCTTTACAAAACAACTCAAGCTCTGTCACATTAGAAGGAGAGCGTTTGTGAACAGCAGTTTTCAGATTATTCCACAGATTTTAAATAGGATTTAGGTCAGGACTTTGACTGGGCCATTCTAACACATTAATATGTTTTTATTGAACCATTCCATTGTAGATTTAGCTTTGTGTTTAGGGTCATTGTCCTGCTGGAAGGTGAATCTTCGCCCCAGCCTCAGTTCTCTTACTGACTCCAGCAGGTTTTCCTCCAAAATGTCTCTGTATTTGGCTCCATCCATCTTCCCAACTATTCTTCCAATCTCCCCGCTGAGGAAAAGCAGCCCCACAGCATGATGCCCCCCCGTATATTTGACACTGGGGATGGTGCACTCAGGACCATGAGCAGTGTTAGGTTTGCTCCATACATAACGTTTTGCATTTGGGCCAAAAAGTTCAATTTTTGTCTCATCTGACCAAAGCTCCTTCTTCCACATGGAGCTGTGTCCTCCATATGACTTCTAGCAAACTTCAAACGGGATTTCTTATGGCCTCCTTTCAATAATGGCTTTCTTCTTCCACTCGTACATGAAGGCCAGATTTGTGTAGAGTAAGACTTATAGTTGTCCCATATACAGATTCCCCCAGCTCAGCGGCAGGACTTCACAGTTCCTCCAGAGTTATCTTGGGGCACTTGGTTGCATTTCTCACCAGTGCTCTCCTTGTTCAGTTTGTTAGTTTACATGAACAGCCGTGTCTTGGTAAGTTGGCAGTGGTGCTATACTCTTTCCATTTCCGAATGATGGATTGAACAGTGCTCCATGTTTAAATCTTGGGAAATCTTTGTATAACTTAATGCTGCTTTAAACTTCTCCACAGCTTTATCCCTGACCTCTCTGGTGTGCTCCTTGACCTTCATGATGTTGTTTAGTGACCAATACACTCCGACCATAGCTCTGAGGCCCTCACAGAACAGCTGTAATTAAACTGAGAGTAGATTACACACAGGTGGCCTCTATTTAATGGTTAGGCCAAGGTGTGAACATTCTGCCGTCATTAGGAATGTTATAAAGGCAATTTAATGCACTCAGAAAATGCTGTATGAATACTTATGCACGCCCCACTTTTCACTTTTCTATTTTTGGAAAAATAACGGAATCATGTATCATTTTGCTTTCACTTCACAGTTGTCTGTTACTTGTGTGTGAACGTTCAGTAAAAAAATCTAAATAAAATCTTTATGTTTAGGGTTGTCAACATGACAAAATGTGCAAACGTTCAAGGTGTATGAATACTTACGAGAGGCACTGTATAGGACCGACTCTTACCATCCGTTCATGGTGAAGTCACGGTACAGCATTCTCTTGCCCACTTCTTTCCTCTGGACTCTCCGGGGAAATTCCAGATGTGTGAACTCGTTTCCTAACAGGTGATGCTGCATGAAGCCCTGCACAAGCATTAAACAAGCGTCTAAGAAGACACATTGGGTCTGGCAGCTCTGTTTAGTACATTTCTTTTCTTTTAATATTTTAATTGTATGAGCACTTTTAGTTAGAACTTATTTCACACTTTTTTTGCACTTTGAATCTGTGTATGGATTTTGCTTGACGGCTAAACCTGCACTACAGAAAGGAACATTTTGATATTCTGAAACATTAAAAAATTGATTCATGTTGAAATGTTACAATAAAACTGTCTCTTAGTATCCAATGATTCATGCTTCAGAAATGCAATATTTCAACTGGACTTTTTGTTTTGATTTGTTGTTGTATCAACTAAGACGTTTCTACAGTCATCCAACTATCATCATCAATTAGGTCTTTGAGACTGAGCACTGGTCTTATATACACAGCTGTAGGTGGTGACCCAATAGGCCACACCTGTGTCCGTCTGTGTTGCCAGATTAGATGGTATGCCTCCCTTTGAGACAACGATTCAGTTTCATTATTGTAATATAATCAACAAGCTGAGATTTCTGTCAAATGTAAAAGTGAAGTTGATTGATTGCAACATTATGAAGTAATTGTTCAGTTGTTTAAGTGTTACACTTGAACATGTCACCTTTTGAAACTTACTTTACTTTAGTCTTTATTTATGGGACAATGTACAGACACATTAGGCTCATTGGGACAGATGCACTGAACCAGATTAAATAGTTTACATTCATAGTCCCCAACAACCTGGGTCTGCGACTGCAAGTGCAATTTGAATGATCGTAATTCTTAAATAGAAAGTTGAAATGAAAATAGATAGCCCAATATTCTCTGGGAAAAAGTCTCCAGTCCATGGGGAAATATTGTGTGTAAAACCCAAAAAAGTCTTGCGACATGCATGTGTTTCTTGTATTAGTTCAACAGTTCATATTACAGCATTCACTCAAAGACGATTCAACATAAATGTTTATAATGTGCACAGTAAATATAATATAATATAATATTTAAAAAAAAGCAAAACTAGGCCAAGTCAATGTTAAACCTGTCACCTCTTTCCCATGAACTGATTTTGTAGCTCTGCTCCTTCTCCTTAGATAAAACAGCTGCATATTAAGTGCCTGATTAAAAAAAACCTTAACACAGACACACAAAAGGCGCACGATTGCTTTGTACACAATAAAAACACACAAAGCTTTGTTCTCACCAGGAACTGCAGCCGCTGTCGTTCTGTCTCAGGGGTGAACTCTGCCGACATGGGGATGATCTCATTGTTTCTAATGATGATTGCCCTGGAAGTAAAGGAGGAAATAAAACGTCCTTTTAATTTTTAAGGTCCTCACAAAGTCCATAGGTTGTCCCTATTTGTAATTTTGCTTCATTTATTAGAGATGGTTCTGGTAATAGCGTATTAAAATTCTGGCTTTATTGTCAAGTTTTTCTGGTTAAGGGATACCTCAGTAATCTCGGCATTCTCCAGATTATTAGTAAAAGCTGGCCCTTATCTGTCAAGGTCTTATGGCTTTAAGTCCATAAGATTAAAATACTCATTCACTAACAAGAAATAGTACCCAGAGCAGTGTAAGTGATAACTCTTTAAGCTGTTTTTTGTTGTGGCATTACCCTGCATTACTTTGCCTTTTTAATCATGTTTGTTAAGTTACAAATGACTTTGGCAGGAGTAATACAAGAAATGTAGTGCCAAATGATATACTGTGTTTTGGGTGCTGGATGTTGATGTGTTTTAAAGGGGATGCCAAAGGCAAATTCCACTTTGGTGGACAAGAAGGTTTTCATATTCGTATTAATAATAATGTTCAATAGGTGTGGATTTTCTGCTTTCTTCCAAAAACAGTAAATTGCAAATATATTTATAGTGACCCCAGCCCTCCATCTAATCACATTTAATGAACCGTAACCAATTGAAATCTGTGACTGCTCATTAAGCAGAGAAATTACTTATTTGAACCTAAGACACTGTCAACAAGCTGCTGTTTGAATAGACCAATGTACATGCACTTCTGAGTCCCCCTACCTTCTCTTCTCACAAATCAAACATAAGAACACGCTCACCTGCTGTCTCCTGCATTTCCCACATAGAGCTTTCCGAGCAGGTAAACCACTGTGAGTGCAGTGCAGCCTCCTGTGATGTTGTACACATGTCTCTCTCGTTCAATCTGAGCGTCCTGTCACCGTACATGCAAAACACACAAAAGAGCAGCTCATATCATCCAATAGGCTTAACTTTTCTAACAGACTTTTTATTCAGAGATGCAATCAATGTATTGTAGTTGTGTCATTGTGGTTTGTGCAGGAAATAAAGGTAAACTAGTTAATCTAATTGTGTAAATGAAAACGTAAGCTCAGCCATCTCTAAACTTGACATTTGACCCATAATGCAGGATCCATCCTCTGCCCTTCCTCAAGCCATCTCAATCTCTGACACATCTAACGTCTGTGACCTGTCCTGTCCTGTCCTGAAGAATCTCCACATCTAAACTATTAACACAATTGCAGTACCATTGTCTGCTGAAGTTCGCTAATATGAACTGTGCTGCAGCGCTGGCTATATTTTTGATGAGATTCTATTCAAGTGAACTGAGGGCAAAGGAAAATCTCCTGTCTCCCATTGCCATCTAGTGGTAATCCTACAACTTGACAGTCAAGCCCCGTTATGCGTATCATTCTTGACAGTCATAGGCTTCCTGGACATATCCCTGCTATAGACTGTCTGCCAGCACACTTAAAATAATTGGATAATAAAATAAAAATTGCAAAGGTGGAGATTTGTCTTTTTTTACTTTGACATTAAAACTAAGATGTTAAGGAAGAAACCTAGCCAAAAGTTGATCACTGCTTGAAAAATGTATGTTTTCACCTGCCTCGTATAGTCTTAAAAGATTGCCACGTCTCAGTTTTTTTTTTTTAGACCGGTTCAAAAAGTATACCTTATAGCTTTATTATCAATAATTAATATCTATCCATATCATATGTAGGCTGTAATTTTCAACCATGCTAAATGATTCATGTATTAAGCAAAACATTCTACTTTTGTGCCGTTTTTTGTTTTGTCTGTTACCCTCACCATCTCTTTGAAGGCATTCTCAATAGCTCCTATGACCAGACTCTCATGCAGCACCTTCTTCTCAGAGAAGAACCTTGGTGGAGGCGGGGTGCTGGAGGGTGACCCCGGTGCTCCCGCTGCCCCTCGGAGAGACGCGGCCCGCGTCAGCGTAGGCCGGGGTCCCGGCGTGTTTCCCTGGAGGTAAGGGTTGTTCTCGGGCTCCTCGCCCAGGATGGTGGGAGGTGGGGAGGCTACATTTCTGAGGATCTCGATCACAGCCTGGAGCTGGCAGGCGATGTGGTGCTGTAGCAGTCGAGATGCAACCACTGCAGCTCCAGACCCAGCGTGGCCATCGAACAAGGCCCAGTAGTGGTACACCAGGCCCTCGTTGTCCTACACACAAATGTTTCAATAAAGCTGAGGCACAGTATCCTGTTTAACTACAATAATACATCTTTGAGCTTGGATTTTATTCTTAAAATGACTCCAAGGATGCTTACTTCTCAGAACTTGCATCACAGTGTACTTTTACAAATTTTATTATGTTTAGCTTGCAATATTTGATGATCTATTCAGCCCTGGGTTGTAATGATCATTATATTCTGCCAGTGCAGATACAGCACTGTCATACTGATGGAGATCAATTAAATACATTAAAAATGCCATCTCAGATCAAAGAGCAGCTTTTTCTAAAAAATTACAACTGAAACTGTGGCAGGGACAAAACGATGTCTGAAAAAGTAAATGATGGATACTCATCTCACTGTCGCTATTGTGCTGTACTGCACCAACCTCAAGAAAAAAAGCCACAGGGCCACTCTCGTCCTAATTACCCATATAACCTTTGAAACCCAGACGAGAGTAAAGCAATTTGCTGAAAATACTTGGATGTGTGAAACAAAACGGATTAAAGGGATTGATGAATGCTCCTAACATAACACGGGGTGACTCGTCATTGAGCGGGAAAACCTTGGAGCAGCTCTGATTCATATCCAGTTATTGCATTTTTGCGCTTCTTTTCAATAACAGCGTTGAGAGACCATTTACCAAAGACATGATATTTGACACTTTACAAGAGAATTCCACCAATTCAAGATCCTTTAAAATGTTAGAACATTAATGAGTCTGGGGTTATTGCAGTCGGCTAATAGAAATTGACAATTTGTAGTGAAAGGAATAGGTGAACCAGTGCACTGCGCCACTGTAATCCATCTTTGGTCTTTGCTTTTATCCATTGACAGTATATTTTTGTATCCCAACATCACTGTGCCGATTTGCATACCTCTCTGCCATAGTCCATACGCAGTGCAAGGCTCTCTCCGTTGGGCAGGGAGTTGCGTCTTTTGGCTGTGGGGGTTCGACTGGGAGTGGATGGGGGACAGTAGCTCATGGGACGGCTACGAGCCACCACCACTTCACAGCAGGCCTGGTCCTCGTTCAGGGCACTCTTACCAGCATTTATCACCCTGCAAAAATATAAGTAAAGAGGTAAGCAAATGCGCAAGAAAGAGTTGAGCGAATAGGCCTGTCATGATGATTACTATATTGACTAATCGTTCAATAAATAACAGATAGAGGTGGGCGATTTTTTTTCCAAAAGAAATCTGTGATTTTTTTAATAAAAAAACTCCATTTACAATTCGATTCGATTTCCCCCATCTAAAACAAAATAACTGTGAACTGTAAATACATTTTGAATATATATTATATTGGGTGTATTTAATTAATGTGCACCAACATAAACAAAATTGCAAAGGCAAACCCTTTGTCTAACTGAAAAGTCACTGTGCACTGTGCAACAAAGATTGTTAAAAAGAAATAGACACGCACATCCAAAGGCAGTGAAACCTGCGTGCTGGATCCAAAACAAGAATACAGTGATTTAAAGCAAGGGTCCGCACAGCAGTAAGAGCTCCCAATTTTTTATTTGTTTCTTACACCATTGAGTGTGACGTTTCGGGCCTCATGAGGCCCCCCTTTTTGTATGAACAGTTACAAAAGCAGGCGTGGAGCTGATCAGGCGAGATAAGCGTAAGGAGTGTCATCTACAGAAAATAGTGCCAAAATTAGCTCAGACTGACTGAAGTAAAAAGATCGTGCATTGATGTCCTGCCTTTGAGCAGCAGAGCCGCAGGTGCCTGCGGCCCCGCCCACTGGAGCTCCGCGAAGCACAGACCCACATTACAAAGAAAATTACTCTTATTTATCGGCTTATGATTGATTTGATCATCCAAACATCAATATCAGGCTGCAAATAATACATTTGCCACACGTCTGTAAGAAACTTAATGATTGTGTTGGTGCTTTAGTCGTGTTTATGAGAAGTCACAATAATGAAGATAAATCTTATTTTATCGTCTCAAATGTCATTCCTCTTGTTCTGGCACCTTAAGCCACAACAGGACATTTTTTTAGTTGTAGTTTTACACTTATAATTGCTAGTTTTAGTTTATTCTTATTTCTCTTGACTTCCTGCCTGATGTCACTGATGATGTAAGCAGTGAAAGGGTGGTCTATGACCTTATTCCGCGCCGCCCACTGTTGCCTCTTTTTGCCTTGTCTCGGCACTTCCGTCGTCCTAACACTTCAGGTCCAGGCCGAAGCCCGTTCATTAAGCGGAGAATGAAGGAAAAGTCGCTAAAATCAGTCGATTTGTGTAAAATGTCCAATGTCGTTTGCACCAACAAGCCAACACTGCACCGTTTCTCTGCGCGGCCTGAAACGGCTTTGTTTTCGTGTAGTAACGGATTTTATCTGGACTTCCTGTCCAATGTTAACAAATAGGAGAAAAGGGGCACAATTCATTGAGGCGCCCACGCGAACTTCCGGAATAAGGTGAAAAATAAGCTGCACACCAAAAAATATTCCAAGACATTTTCAATCAGTCTTTTACACTAGAATGCTAAAAGGTTTGAACAAATCATTTAAAAACAAACATGTTTTTCCTAATTGCTTTTAAGGCTTCATTACAATATACTGTAAGTAGAATGCTGTTCCATCTTTAAAGGTAAAGAAGATCATATCATCACAAATCACAACATTAACTCGCTTAACCTTTAGCTATATTCCTTACATGTAACATTTCATAACAGCTTCAAAACACTCTCTGCAACACCTTTAATATCTATTGTCATTGTCTCATTCTAAACTACAGCGATTAAATGCCACCAAGGTGCAGTAACAGAGATGTGGTTCTGTAGTCCTCTCTTAAGGCTGTAGTAAATGTGAGAGAGACTGGCAGGTTTATTTATAGACTAGAGACTGTGGGTTGTGTTCTGGGCACCATCGCTGTCTGGTTCAGTAGCTCATTAGGCATAATTACATAAGAAATGAGGCACTGAGACATGCAGAAATAAATAGTGCACATTATACGAAAGTGTGCACTATTCAGCAGATATTGTTCAGTTTAAATATTAACAACGATTTAACAAAAACACACACACATCATGAACGTCACTGATATTGCTTTAGCACCCTGAGGGAACTACTAACATCAAGGTGAGTGTAGTTTCAAGCCTTTTTGGTGGGGTTATGAACATGCTAAACTCAATGTTACCACTTAGCACTGTGTATTGGATTCTCCTGGTCTCTTTTCTGAGCTCCTTTCCATTTTGATGCTCTGCCAATGCTCCATTACTGCAGCAGATAATGCCCAATGATTACGGGCAGCGCACAATGGTCTAAGAGCTGCGTATGCTCTCTCAACATCCGGTTAAACTATGTTGTGAAATATCATTTTGCCCATTTAAATTCTCAGTATAGTACGATTATATGGGGTGTAAAAGGTCCAGCTCCTGTGTGTTTCCTCATTTCCCCATTTACACAAAAGCTGGCTTCAAATTCGTACTTCATTTAGTGCAAAAGACAAAATGAACAAAAGCCAATTTTCCCCCCTAATACCCTTTGTCTGTCTGTCCTTCACAGCAGACTCTGGCCCGGAGGATGTGCTAATTATTTACGAGAGCACAATGGTTCAAAGCCTTTGAAACTGGGAGCAATGAAGAGAATAAGTACTGCAGATGAACAAAACACAAACACGCATTACAAGGGCATAATAAGGACTAAAAATGTAATGTCGTAATAGAAAGGAGACCTCACAATGGTGTTGGATTAGGAACAATTACATTTCAGTGGTGACCAAAAGCTGTTCTATTCGTTTTGACAAGCTTAAGGAGCTGTATAATAAACTTTCATTAGGGGAACCCATAATACTGTGAGTTGTTTGTGTATTTTTCACTATATAATATCTCCGTTTGTTGCCCCACATAGGTAGTTTATAAGTAAGTAGTAACACCTAAGATGTATCAGGAGACCTCTGGAGTCTTTAATTAAAGAATTAAAAAATGATATGAACTCATTATTCGCATTAGCCCCCAAGAATTGTATAATTATGTAAAGTATAGCCACTACTAGCAGACCCCTTAACTGCTGACATCATCAGTGACATCAGCTGGAGGCAGGAAGTGATCAAGAGAAATAAGAATAAACTAAAACTAGCGATTATAAGTGTAAAACTACAACAAAAAAATGTGATCCTGTTGTGGCGAAAGTTGAAAAAACAAGAGGAATGACATTTGAGACGATAAAATAAGCTTTATCTGATATTTCCAACAACAGTTAGGCATTTGTTTATCGTTACTATGACAACAGCTACATTGGAAATAGATAGGAATCGAGCTTCCCGCCTCCAGCTAAGCCCGCAATGCTTACAAACAATGAAAGGGTCTATAAACTGTGAAGGGATGACGATTTTACTTCAAGTGATATTTTAAATCCACTCAATGTATAGAAATATGTAGCAAAGTAAACATTTTGACACTTATATATATTTGCAACATTCATGTAAGTCCAACGTCCGCGCAGTAACTCCTAAAGACTTCCCCCCGCTCACTTCCGTCAATAACCTTTAGGAGTTACTGCGCGGACGTTGTGCTCCTCGTATCATTACGCCTCACAATATAGTACCCCTTTTTATCTGCTTATAAAATCGACATGTTACATTTCTGTGTAAATATACTTCGCTTGAAAACACTTCACGTAACTTTATTTAAATAGGGAACACGTGGAAGAGCTTGGTAGCTTCTATCGTGAGCTTTTTAGGAGCTATATGACATGTGGGAGAGGCTGCGTATGTGCTCCGTTTGCGTGACAGAGCGCACGGACAAAGACCAGACGGGTAAATATTAACTCGACTAAGGTTAGGTAAGAACATATCTCAGTATGTAAAAACGGTGGCCTATTCCTTTAACAAGGTGTAAATTGTTGCTAGAACTACAAAAGAATCACTTAATCACATTGTCGACTAAAAGATCTCATTATTCTACTGTTTTTACGTTACCTTTACTGTTTTACCTTTAAGTTTTTGTCATTCCTTTTACCGAACTGCAAAAACTCTCCACATATTAATGGTACACTCAAAGGACTTCATCATCAAGAGACTTACCCTCAATTTAAAGAAATCAGTGACTCCCTCCCTCTTCTATATCTAACACTCATGTCTCGTCAATCATGTCACGTCATTCCTGATACAAATTTTGAATGTGTAAAAATTCTGTTCACACTTATTTAATCAATATCTACAAGAAATGGAGTGTCAATGGGTACAGCATGTGCTTGCAAGTGGCAAATTGGTCTAACTTTGTCATTCCAGTTACCATTCTGAGGAAGAAAAAAAGGCAAAATAAAAAAAATAAAAAAAAGAGAGACTGATTTAGCCCCTATGTTTCATACACTTTACGGTAATAATAATAAGAAATTACATATGTTGTTTCCGGACTATGCGTCGCTCCGGAGTATGAGACGCACCAGCCAAAATATGCCTAAAGAAGAAAAAACAACAGGCTGAATAGGTGTACGGTATGCTAATGTAAAACAGGGATATTTAGCTACATGAAGCATAAACAACGAAATAGGTGTCTGGTATGTTAACGTCACATAAACTGTTCAGATAACTATAGCAGTGAGAACATACCAAACTCTCCATCTCACTCCAAATCACTAAATCCACTGAAATCTTCCTCTGTGTCACTTCTGAACAATCGCCTTGGCAACGACCACCATTTACAAGCCTCTCCCGGCAGCACGTTTTTCAAGCTCTCATTTGCAAACTCGTTCCTCCATCTGTGGCCATCGAGCTTTTAGCCCATGATTGGCTTTGTTTTGTTTTCTTGTTTCTTCAACCTCCACTTCTCGCTCACTCCAAACTTTCTTGCTGCTCGATTAGTCTGCAGTTCCCTCTAGCGGCATGTCAAACTATATATTTCAATTTTTTTTTAAAAAGGGAGGGGGGAAATCACATATTAGTCGCTGCGGAGTATAAAACGCAACCCCTGCATCAGAACAAGTCGTCAGATATTTATCAGTTCACTATCTGTTGTAAACTTCTGCATTATGAAAGTAGCTACCGTAGATGTTGCTGCTTCTGCTGCTTCAAACATTTGCGATCCCTATACAAGTGTTTGTGTTGACATGGTGCTTGGGCAGGTGAGGGGTGTGTTGGGGGTGTGCTATAAGGCGGGGAAGGTGTAGTCAACACCCTGTGTCAAAGGTGGCGCATTCTTACTTCCAGCCCTGGGGGGCGGAGGCAGAATAACATCATGGATTGGGTCAATGCTCATGCCATTGGCACAGAGAGCAACATGATTCACCATCAGGGAGCCATAGTCGAGATCTGGTAATGCAGTGCAGGCTGTAAACTGGGACAAAAGGGTGAACCAACTGTCTCACACCTGGGAGACTGAAGAAGAGCAGATAGTGTCGTCCGACTGTCTCAAGCAGGAAAACAGTGCCAAAATGTGTTTTTTATATCAGCTGACCAGGCCACAGCAACATCACGAGACAGCAGAGAGCGGCGAAAACATTTAAAGGTATGGAATAAAACACACAGGTCAGGCTAAAACATGAACAGACAAGACTAAAATGAATGAGTAAAAAAGACAAGCAAAAGCCCATTTTGTTTGGGTGGCTAATAGTAACGATGCCCTCACGCCCCGATTGAATTAGATTTTCAATTTTAACTTTAAGTTTTACCTTTTTTTTTTAAATAAAATGAATATGACTTGTGTTTCATTTATTTTAACATCTGCAACTGTTGTCTCAGTAAGAGAACTTTACATAACAAAAAATATTAGAAGACTTGAAAATGAACTAATGATTTTGATAGTTTTTTTTGTATCGATAATTTTTTGACCCGGTAGGGGTTGTAGTGCAAATATCATAAAACAATGAGCTTAAGATATTCTTTGGACACAAAATAGTAGGGTCCGTCTCTGTGGGAAGAACTCCCCAGAAAAAGAGATGCATTAGCACTTAGCACAATGATAAACATAAAGCTAACCTGTTAGTTATACTCTGTATTAGAGGGACAATCACAAAGAGAGAATACATTGCTCCGATGTCTGACATCATTCATAGGAGCTCAAGCAGCACACTGATGGGCATAGGTAGGGGTCCTACAGGGTGGAGGCGCTGATGGCAGGGGAATGGTGCATTTGAAGGAGCAAATGACCACAACAGGTGCTCCCAGGGAGTAAACTCTTGACAGACTGCAAGATGATGTCAGTTGATTATATGCATTACTCTGTCATTACACCTGTCCCACTGCGGGATACTTACTCAGCATATCCCGTTGCCCACGGTAATCTCCGGGTCTCCTTCAGGATCAGGATGGGGCGAGCTACATGATCCGCCGAACACTCAATCTCGTCAGAAGAAAGCCCTAAGAAATCGGGTCTCATGTATGGGAATTTGAGGGGCAGCTCGGAGCCGCCGTTACCTCCACCGGACCCTCCACTGGACATGATTCCACCCATGAAGCCGGCCACAGCAGACTTGACCCGGGTGAGCATGTTGTTTGCACGGCGCGGAGGCTCAGTGGGCCGAGGCGCGGCGCCGCGGCTGCCCTTCCCAGGATTGCCCCCCAGCTCGGCCGCGCGGGACGACAGGCTCGACAGAGAAGCAAAGACGGCGGAGGACACCACAGCGGGTTAGGGCTTCATTCATTCAGCGCCAGAGACGATACATCCCGGGATGGAGCTGGACAGGTACAACGGCGAGAATGCGTTACCCAGGACGCAGCACATCTCCATTGACGGTCATTGATAGTAGCTCTAGCTTTGTCAACGCGGAAATACACGCGATTAACTGGTCACGTGACGCACTGATGGATGAACGCTGCAATTTTGTTGTTGTTGTCTTTTTTCATAACAATACATCATTGAAGTAAATATAAGCAATACATCCATGGTTTGTGTGTGCATTTGTTTTTCTGTTTCTCCTTTTTTTTTCCTTTTTCTTTTTTTTCCTTTTCTTTTTTTGGTTGTTTGTTAATGGGAAACAATGTAAATAAATAAACAAATAAATACATATATTATTATTTTATTTTATTTTTTAAGTGACTTGTGTGCTAGGATATAATGCTAGGATGTGGTTGTTGCGTTGGGTTGCTGTGGCAGGTAGATCGGGGACAGGAAGAGAATTAGAGACAGGAAAAGAACCGGGGCTGGATTTTTACTTCTATGGGGCGTTATTATATTAGATCCATGGGCTGGAGAATAGGAACTACCAGCGACGACTACTACGACGAGGACATGGACAGGAAGACAATTGGCTACATCCACTCTCATGTTGCACAAAGGGAAACCAATGTAAGCTATATCGCAGGTAATATACGCCAAAATATACAATTAGTTACAATTGCACTGAAAGTTTTTAAAACTATTTTTGCCTCTAGTTTCAAAGCGAGCTAGCCAATCAGGTAAATGTGCTGGGCTTATCCGTGCCCTTATAGCCTTTTAGTTTAAAAAAAAAATGTATATCTTATTTTTATCTAAATTCTGTGTTATGTTTTATGTTGCACAAAAGTTAAAATCTATGTATTTAAAAAAAAACTTGTATTAAAATTCATGGTGAAACTACAATGTAACTAAACAGAACTTTTGATAAAAAACGTGGGTAAAACTTAAACAATGGTAAATGCTATTTTGCTCTGTTTTCATGTACATATGTATGTAAAACTTGTGTATACTGTAATTCCGAATTGACCTAAATACTTGCATACTTGTGATATTTACTTTATTTACACTGAGTTTTTTTCTGTTTTAAAGGTTTTTCACCTGATCTGATATAATCCACCAATAAATTATCCCAGTGGAATCCACTTTCAAGTCCATTTGTGAAACCGTTCCCTTCAAGTCTGGGAAATTTGAAAAGCTGAAAGACTTGACTGTAAGAGTTCATCTAACTTTACTATGATTACTTTGTTGCATTTGTGGATCCCTGGACAGTTCCGTAATTCTTTCTCCTCTTTCCACAGCTTGACCTTATGAGCGAGTACATCACAGAACTTGCCGTGTCCCTGAACATGGCTGAAGAACAGCTCAGAAAAGATGAGGGCTTTGAGCAAGTACCAGTCAACGTCAACACAGGGGCTGGAGGAAACACCATTTACCTCTGGTACAAAAAGGGTGGCGATTCTCATATAACCAGAATCCAAGTCAGTTTCAATGAAGCCATGGAAGTGGGATTGTCCCAAGCAGGCTACATCAAGCTTCCCCAAAATCTGAATTCTGGAACGTCAGGAAGTCCCCTTTACATGTGGTACTCAAAAGCCACCAGTGAAAAGTATGATATGCCCATAAAAAAGTTGGATATCACCTTAGACGGCAAAAAAGAAGCCGAAATGTTCAGAGTTGGAGGTCACTGGGAGAAAGTGCACTGCAACCTGAACATAGGCAACAAAGGCAACATGGTGTATGCCTTTGTGAAGAGACCCATGATGCCGATTGTCAGTGACGTAACCGTGACTGACTCCTATGATTCAGACGCCAGGCTCTTCTCGGACAGTTTCACCCGCATTGATGTCAACACGAACCAGGGAGCTGTGGGAGCGGCGGTGTTCATCTGGTACCGCAAGACCAGCGGCACATATGAGGGAGAGGTGAGAAGTCCCAAATGGTACTACATAAAAGCCCCATGTCGACAGCAGACCAGTTCGGTTCACTTCAGACCGGTTCATTTAGGCCAGACCACTTTAGGGTAAAGTGGTCTGGGTCATTATGGGAGTGGCCAAGGACATTCATATTCATGTGACAGGCAACAACCACAGCCTGATATCACTGTGCTTTAGTCCTGCATCAAAACATCTTTGTATATGCAAACTTTGGATTAGGATGGGACAGAGTACTCTAGTGTTTGAACAGTTTTCAAGCGCCACAGGAACAGTTATTGAGAAAAAAGAAAATCACAAAAATGTCCAAAACGAGTTCTTTTTAGTAGTTTTAGTGAATAAAAGAGGGAGATATGAGGCCTTGCTCCTCTCATTTGGGCAATAATAATAAGAAATGTGTGGGGAAACAGTGCAAGTCAAAGTTCAGCAGTAGATTACTGACATAAATATGAGGGAAAATATATAATTTAATTGAATAATTTAACATCAAAATCAGGCACAGGCTATGAGTAGAGGTGGCAAAAAATGCCTATATTTTCTGTGAACCAGTCATGATAGAGCCTTGGGAAGAGAAAGAAACTTTGAATATGCAAGCTGACTATTGGCCTGACCAATCAGAGTGGTGACAAGCCCCCCTTCCACTTTCCCCCCAAACCGGTCTAGTTTGCAAACCACTCCAGACCCCACGGTTGAAGTGGTCCGGGACTGGAGCGGTTTGGACCCCCCTTTGGGAGCGGAGGAGTTCACTTTTGGCTGTGGAAACACCTTCAAACCTCTCCGGTCCGTTCCGGTCTGGTCCTGTCAAAATGGGCATATAGAGTCATGTCACTTCAAAATAGAAAATTAAGTCAATGAATAAAGTATTACTAATAGTGAAATACTGTTCAAGTCTCATAACACAAAAAAGCTGATAAACGTGAAAGAAAATGCTAAAAATAAGGGGTTACTTCACACATCTCTTGTTTGAAACAGGTGCATAAGAGAAGGCACACTGGTCAAACGCAGAACAGGTAAAGCTCTCGCACACTTACCAAGCCAGTCTTTGTAAGTAAGTCAGTGACGTTTATTTATATAACACCTTTCACAGACAAAGAAGTCACAAAGCGCTTCACAAAATACAATTCGTCAGGCGATGACGAAGGCGTGCCCTGGTAAGACACTGTCTGAAACTTTGCACAGAACAAAGGAACACTGGTGTTACAAGTAAGACATTGTGAAGGAGAGTTTTTACTGATAAGTGTGGAAGAATAATCTGAATGTGCAAATTCTACATGTCATTTAATAATGATAATCATCATCATCATAAGATCAGGTTACACAGGGACATGAAACAATTATTTACACTAGTTTTTCATTTAAAGCAGCATAACTTTGTGAATCTAAGTCAGTTAACACAAAGTAATATATGCAACATCAATTTAAATGTTTTGCAGATTGCAAGTTATTACTTATTGCGGGAGATCCCAGAATGTTCACAGAGTTGTTTGGGGTCGAGGTGTAAAATGTTTGGGAGCTTCCTATAAGAAAGAGAAATGTTTCAAACTGACAAATCCATTGATGGCCATCATGTGCACAATTGATACAATCAGTACGAAAGAGACAAGAGACTGTCCCACCTGGAGCTTTCAGAGTGAAGGGCAAACGCTTGGAATTACAAAACTAGAATATATTGTTAAAATTCTGTTTGTATTAAGCAGACAATGAGCAGTTGATGGTTAATGACTAACTGAGATTTGCTCTGGACATTGTTTTGAATCAGTAAAAAGATTGTGTCCTTCATAATAATAGCAAATAAACTAAAACACATTTTTTGAGTTTTTTTTGTTAGAGTAGTTACTTTAAAAAAGGTCATATAAACTGACAAAGCCTCGAGTAAATGTCGAAAGATTAAAATTTAAACACCTTAATTAAGTCAAATTATACTCTTTATATTAAGACATGCTCAACCTCAAAACATCCTCAACCTCAAAACAACCATGTCCAGATAACTACTTCATGAAAACCTTTACTGTTTGAATTATAAAGTGATCCACCCCTTTGGTATAATTGTAACTGATTAGCACTTGTGTTTCCAGTGCACAGCCAATGTGCTGCAGATCTCCACCACTCGCTCGGATGAGAAGCTGCTTCTTGGGGATTCGTACAAGTCTGTAGATGTAGATCTGAACCAGGCAACGGGAGGGAACACAGTCAAGCTCTGGTACAAGAAGGACTATCACGGGCCGATCCGCGTCATGACAGTGGTGCCAGCTGGAGCAGCAGAAGCTTATGAGAAGAGCGGATTGGTGGTCATCAATAAGAACCTCAACAGTGGCAACACTGGCCAGACCATGTTCCTGGCTATGGAACGCTTCTGGTATGAGTAGACAGGCACTATCCGTTTTTGATTTGGTTTTATCAGTGCCAATAATACTTGCACCAGTTTTTTTTTTTTTTTTTACATGATTAGATCGTTTTCATTTTAACAGTTATTCAAAAATAATCATAATGTTGAGTTAATGTACATCTTAAAAATAATTCCTCATGCCGTCAAAAAATAATTAATCTCGTGCATGCGCAGCACCATACAGACGGCATCTCTGGAATCGCCCATATATGGTCATGTTTGGAAACAGTTAAGGGGGAAAACAATCTGGGGAAAATCTTTCTCATTATTCAAAAACTACTTTCTGAATTATGAATATAGTTCGCTTCTACTGAACAATCTGCTGTGAATAAGCATCCATATGGACCCGATTTAGACTTGACTTGATTTGTATGTGATAAATAAGTTCATAATTCGCCTGAAAATTGCTAAAAAGAGTGAAAAATTCTGTTTTCCCTCTTGGAGAGGCCCCCTTCTATGACGCAATGCCGTCTGTAGCTATTCACCTTATTCCGCCCTGCCCACTTTTTGCCTCTTTCCGCTTTGTCTCAGCACAGATCTACAGAACTGATCTAAATGGATCTTTTTCCTTGCGTTGTTGCCGCTTTGTCATCACCTTTTTTTTGGCTTGGTTTTCGTCACATTTTTGTCACATTTTCATCACTTCTGTTGTTGCGTTTTTGCATTTTTTTATCGTCGTTTCCGTCTCATTTTTGTTGCTGCTTTCACTTTTTTTTCAAGACGCTTTTAGATTTGGGTAAAGCCAAACTGGGGAAAGAGTGCTCTGTTCAGGTGGAGGTTAAGAGGTTAAAGGGGCCTAGGAAATCATTTTACTCTGGAAGAAGTAAAAAGTTGTGACCAACATTATAATTACTCAAGTAAGAGTAAAAATATGTCATATTAGATTATGTAATTATGTAAATAATCCTAGTATTTCTAAAGGAAATGCCATAAAAATGTACCGCAGTGTGGCTTTAATTTCTTATCCGCAGTGTGGCTTTAAATATGTATTTATTATTATTTTTCTTACACTGAATTTTTGACACTGATTTTTTTTTTACACTGATTTTATTTCAACCTGGATAGACTCAAACAGACAAAAGCAGCGTTTAGGAAGATTTATTGACATGTATATTATTATATTTTGGCGATCAGACCCCGGCGGTAGACATCGATGTATGAAAGTCAGTATGGATGAACAGCTTGTAGTTAGGGATGTCTTCCCCCTGGACACTGGTGATGGTATGGAAGACCCGTGAAGATGCAGCAGGGAGAAGCCGTGGATGGGGTGGAGGGGTGTGGCCCTCTCGGAAGCGATCATTGGCTGGAGGTATGTGATGCTGAAAGTCTCCGAGGTTGAATTAACGCCTATAGGCTTCATTTTTAGGTTTTAACATAGACCTTTTTACATGGCATTTTAAAACATCTGACATTTCAATTTTTTATTTTTTGTAAATTAGACATTTAATATTTATAAGTAAATTAAGTCAGGTGCAAAAACAAAAAAAACAGTAACTGAAATTCAGTGTATGAAAAATGTAAACTGAAACAGGAAAAACACTCTACATCTCATTACAAAGCATTTGTATAGTAATATTTTAATTTAGTGGCTTCCTCATTCATAGGGCCTTTAAGGTAAATAAATAAAGGATATGCTCCCCCCAGTCTTAGGACCACTTATGTAAGAAGTCTGAAGTATACTGGGTAACAAGTCATTTCATCCTAACAAAGTGTCTTTACACTACACCTGCTGCAATGCAAATCAGCCCCAGTAGATAGAGCCATTTTATAAATGTTCCTCTTACAGGTAACGGTCTATCGTTGAATTAAGACACGTAAATGATGTCATTTATTTATTCTCATAGCATGAACCTTTTGTTAGGCTTATTTATTCATGTGTCTGCTTTGGAAGCAGATACAGAACATGTTGTCATTGCTGTCATCCTCAGACTGTGCTTTGATGTGGGCTGTTGCACAATGTTGTTATTTTAAAAGGAAATGCCATTCGTAATTTCTTACCATAAGTGGAGCAGACACATCCTAAAGGGAATTTACTGCTGGGAGTAGAAAAACAAAAGTAGCAAATGGTTTACAGTAATAGAGAGGTATGGTGTAACCTTTTGCATTATGACAGCTGATTGGTGCAACAGCGTTTTGTTTTTTGTTGCGATGTTGTTTTGTTTAGGCCTCTCTGTTAACAGTTAAGTTTTAATAACATTTTCAAAAAAGGAAATGCTTCACCTTCTGTCGACATTCCCTTATAACATTTTAGGAATTGATTCTGGCGCATCTGCAATTTTGACAAGCATAGATCACATGAGGTTGATTTTGATCTTGATCTTTGAGCTTGGGAGTTACCAGTAGCTCTCCTGTCCTTGCCAAGTCGCTCCCAAAGCCTTTCTACAGTGTTACGCACACCTGATGCGTCACATGTAACATTGTCTTTTGGTTCAGAACATGTTGCACACAATCTGAAAGCATTTAGGTGGATATAGTAAAGTATTAAGTTGAAGCTGAAGTCATTTTGGATAATTGTGATCAATTGTCAATTGTGATTAATTGTATAACTATCTTCTTGTTGTTTTGAGTAGAGTATCAAGCAGGCCAGTAGTTTTAATAGAAGAGAGAAAAGGCCATTGTATTTATCTCAAATGGATACTTTCAGTAAAGCGAGTTCTCGGAATGTGCTTGGTCTAAAACGAATTACTGTCAGGCTTATTCTCAGTGGTGCAGGTTTCTGTTAGTTTTAAGTCAGTCACAGACCAGAGGTGAGAGAATGTGACCTTTACCATTTACCATTTTAAAAAGTGGGGGAAAATAGACTAGTGTCGTCCTAAACCCCAGTCTGAAAGTGGCTTAGTGGTTAGTGGTTCTCACAGAGGAACAGGGCCCAAATTGAGGTTATTTTCCACCTCTGCCCTGCAGTACTGCACAGTGTAACTGTTTTTGACCATAAACGGGTTCGCTCTTCGTCAAATCGCCTTGTGATGCGTACTGTAGGGCCCCCAAGTGGATGTTTGCTTAGGGCCCCAGAAGGGCCAGCACCGGCTCTAATTAGGAGTAGACTGACTTGCCATCATAGATTCTTGTGGTAATAATGTAAATGGGAAGCGGTGAGGTTTGACAGTCTATGGTTGATTGTGAGAGTAAATAGAGTCTACACACAATACTCAGAATATGTCAGAAATGACTATTGCTGGAAAGGATCAAAGCCAACATGTGTGTTGCAAAAGTCTTAGTCTTAGTCTTAGTTACACCAAAGGTGAATTTGTGTCTTTAATTTCAACGAAAACAGACAAAGAACAGAGTTAGTGTTCAGAGACAGGGCTGTGTTTCAACCAATACAGTTTTGGCTTCATTTTTCCTAAATTGGTAAAATAAGTGATTTATTACATTTAGTTGATAATGCTTTGTTAAAAATATTCATTTTATAAACTATGGTATTACAGAAAATATGGCTCATATCAAGTGGGGTAATAAGCTAATACACTGCATTGCACAATAGGAAATGTGAAGGAACAATAACAGGGTCCCAGTATAGTTTTAGGTCTATAAACTACACCCCTGGTTTTTCATAGACTGTGCAGTAAAAGTGAGTCATTGGAAAGTGTGTTGGCATAGTAGTGAGTTTTTCTTCCTTTAAGAATTCCGAAGAATGTTTTTTAAAGGTGCAATGGCTTTTAGTAAATGCTTTTAGGTGTGGTTAAATGATGCATAACAACAACAACACGGAAAGAAATAACTACTCAGCCCATTTACTTTCATTCAGAATAAGAGTCGCAGTTTGAGAAATATGGGAAATGCTTTTAATAATCACACTTGGAAAATGTTCAGTACAAGTTAGTCTTTTTTGTTCACTAATCCTTACATTTTTGTCAGAAATGGACCCTCCAGAATTCCACAAAAGATGACATGTAACAGGTTCATAGAAAGCTCACTGATTTACAAAAGCCACTTAGCTCCGCCTCTTTCAACAAAACCGTATATAGGCTACTGCTAGGACTGTTCTTTAGTCAGCTTTAAACCAGATGCAACACAAGAGGATTCAGGGGAGGAAGATACAGACAAGGCGGCTGGAAACACTGCAGTTTTGGTGAAAGTTGTCACCTTCTTTCTTTCTTTCTTTGTCTTTCTTTTTTTTTTTGTTAAAATGAAATTGTTAACCCCGGTTTCCTTGATGGTGACTTTCTGCATCATTTTGATGGAAGCTGCAGACAACGAAAGCAGATTGGAGAGGATAGAGACGTGTGACATCAAATGTTCTAAGGTAAATGTAACTCCCTCATTAAGTCAAAGTTATGTGTACCTGCCTTATTTTGCATAAGCTATTAAGGAAATATCAATGAAAAACTCTTCCTATAAAATTCTATTCACCACGACTCCAGGAACAACATATAAATAAACAAGTCACATGATTTAATTGAAATGTAAACTGCCCAATTCTTGTTCAAAGCCAACAAGGAAATATTACTAGTGAGAGCTGGTAAACCAAAAGCAAACAAACATTACCAGCCAACTTACAAAAATACTTTATTAAACTAGAAGGGGGCTACTTTGAGAGGAAGCGGTAAACTTGTTCCCGCTACATTCATCAATTCAAAAAAGCATTCAAGGAAGCTGTTTTATCACAGTACAGAGTCTAAGAAGGTCTTTAATTGTTGAAAGTTAAATTGTTAAAAAGCTTTTATTTGGGAATCACCAGTTGTTAAATTGAAGTAAAGTAACAGAATTAACTGGCCATTGTTGCCGCTTGTTATGAGTTGTCATTACTACTGCTACTCAAGCAAAACATAAGTAAACTAGGGAAAGCGACTCAGGGGTCTGTTGGCTAGAGGGGTCCCCATAAAGCCTCGTCTTTTTTAACAGGGCAGCTGGGTGAGGGCTTGTTGACTAAGGGAGACCGTCCTCTCATCTGGCCCATTCTACACCTTTTTAACACACCACATTATATAGGGCTTTAAAACAAAAAGTAAAAGTGGAGATGGTAATGACAACAAGGAAGTAGCAAGATTATAATATAGTAATTAGAATGTGATATGTAGGTCCCATAAACTGATGATGATGATTATGGCAATAATGATATCTGCTATGATTGATAATAGTAATAATAATTATTCATAGTAATTAAGGTCAATTCTGCTAATTGTACGGTTGATAATTGAATTGTAAGTGTTGATAAGCTTATGGAAGGAATGTTTACATCTAAGGTTAAAATAATGTACTGGTATACCAGATGAATATTGGGTCGGCACATAAGCTTTCTTGCTTCACCCTATTCTCTTTGAGCTTTCATAACTGTACAGTCGTGAATTTTTAAATGAAAAAGAATGTATGAATGTAAACTGCTCAAATATACTGAACTAAACTAAACTGAAATGTGCAAGCACAGTTAAAGGTGCACGTTGCAACTTCTTAGGCGTAAAAAAAAGTTTCTTCTTGCGCGTATTTGACCTTTCAGTGACCCAGCGCTTTTTTCTTTCCATCACGGTGGTCTCTACAATGCTCCCGGATCAATTGTTGTGTAGGTTTTCTGGAGAGAGGTTTTTTCGCAAAAAGTTGCATAATGCACCTTATCATCGTTTTCTCAAATCTTGGATTTTTTCAAACCAAAAATGTTAAAAGCAACATAAATTAGTACATCCTAATAATGTGTGCATAGCCTAATATTAGCACTGAAAACATGACATGTGCAATTTCATACCTAATAATGCAGCCCACAATGATATAGTCACTGTATTTCCAACATTAGATGTGTGTAATGTGTAAGCACTGTGTCAGTGATGAAACGTGCTCTGGTTCCTCAATGTTATTGCAGAAGCTCATTTGAACTTAAACAACAGACAATACTTGTCTGGTACAATGCATTGTATGAACTTCACTGTCACACTCTATGCAGTCTTTCTTGTGCTCAAAGCATGTATCAACTTGAAAAGGATATCAAGTTTCTGTCCAGTAATCTGCTGTTTTGGAACTTTGATCATTCATCATTTATATTCCCCCAAGTCCATTTTTTTTTACCTAATAAACTCTAACCCTCTATGGAATAGCGTTGCCCTCAGGCAACAGAATACCCTTTTGGCTCTAACACTGGCGGTTTGAAGTTTATTTTTTTATATTGTTACCAGACATGTTTCTGTCCAATGAAATAAGTAGGTAAGAGCATTTGTGTTGGGGCTGGGAAGAAAATTCACAGCTGACAGATAACGGTAACATAATTATCACTTTACCACAGGTTTGAATTGGAATAACCTGATAAAATAAATATGTGCATATGCATGAATATGTCAAGAAGCATATTAGATTGTTTACATATGTTTTTTGTTTGTATTTATTTTCTAAAACTGTGCTTTTTCAGTTTGTTTCCTCAAGGCAACCTTGCGTTGAGGCACTTTTGTTGGAAAAACAAAAACAAAAATAATGTTAGAGATAGGGATGAGCTACAATGGAAAAATTTCACCAAAAAATTGGCATTTCTACCTTCTATTTCTATTTTCTGTCAACCCAAAAAGTGTGTTGTTTCCCCCTAAAATAAAAGTTGTGCAGCTAAAGTCGAGGGCTAAATTAACAATAAAGACCTCTGCAATACAGTATTTTGTTTCAGTAGACATAAACACTATTTCATGGGTCTTCAACAAGACCCATGTGAAACGGTATAAAGTTTAGAATGTATTCTTTTAATTAGAGATAACTTCATTTAAGCTTTAGTGTTGGATTTAAGTTAGTTCTTGATCTTGTCCTATAGGTACTGGTTGTAAGTTTTATAAATGTCTGATTTACTCTTCTCTCTGCACAGGGTCTCGACTGCAGATGGAAGTCCCGCTGTGAGTACATGCATTAGTGTAATATCAATGATCCTCTTTGGTTGTGCAATTTTAAAATCACATCCTTTCTGAAACAGTACCATTTCCAAACAAATATGACAGCAGGAACTCCTGGCATCCAAAACATTATGACTAATCTTGGGTAAAAAGTGAAGAAAGGTTTTTGCTGAGATATACAGTACAGCTCTGACTAACATTGACTGATTGGCTCCTGTTTGCCACTGACTTTGTGGTTAGGGATAAAAAAATAAAAAAATAAAAATTAAATAAGGCTGTTACAGAATACAGAATGTTAGATGCATTTGTGCTTCATGATAAGAAACACATTAGTTATTTTTATTAAGAGTTTCATCTGGTTGTCATAACAAAATACAATAACACAAAAAGATGAAATGGCCACTTTGTAGAAGCCACAATATTGACTTTGGGTGTGTGAACAAAATGCGTGGAAGAAACTCTCTTGTCATTTTACTTTTCCTCATGGACCTTTTCCTAACACTTTATTGCTTTCTTGTTTAGTCTTGTTTCCTCCTCCCTGTCAAATCCCTCCTGAAGGATTGACCACATCAGGGGTTTTTCAGAACATCAGTCTGTCAACAGTCCTGAGCTGCGAAGAGAGACGGAAGTGCTCGCTCCATCTCAAAATTCAGACCAGGCTGCTGCTCAGAGGTGGGGAACTTCTCATGAGATTCTACCTTAGCCCGGGACTGGCAGTACCTTTTTTTTTGTGAGGCTGATAACGTGTTTGGTTGTTAGAATATAACTGCGATTAATGGACACACAGTGAATGAAAGGCAAAACATAGAATGACAAAGAAAAGCGAATCTGCAAATCTTGTGATGGTATTTAGGTGACTTTAATGCATTTTCTGAACTAAGCTGTTGATGCCCACTTGTCTATACACCTCACTCATCATACATTTAAAGGAATAGGCCACCGTTTTTGCACACTGAGATATGTTCTTACCTGAGCTTAAACGAGTTGACGCGTACCTTTCTGGTCTTTATGCGTACGCTCAGTCACGCAAAAACACATGTTCTCCTCCTCTCCTCTATGGGGCCAGACAGGGGTGAAGTTAGAAGCGGCCAACGTTTTCCGATCAAAGTATGCTCACACAAAATTAAAGCAGTACTAAGTAACTTGTTTACCTTAATAAATCCTTTTCGTAGTCCCTCTGGGGGTAATAGGCTACCAGTGTTGATGGGATGATTGAGGGCTTTCATCTCCCCCTGGTGTCTCTGGCCAGAAAACCACAATTGCAACTTTGCTGCCACCAGGTCAGAGTCACCAAAACACGGAATCACGAAGAAGCTAACAAGCTAACGGGCAGAGCTAACTGCGGGCTAGCGCCACTTAAACAGTATTAACAGCCAAGTTTGAGTGAAAAAAAATATCTCCATTGTGTAATTGGATTTACAATATCCCTTTCTCCCTTTGTCTTTTCTGTCAGGGTAGTATTTACTCTCACGGACAATTAATGAGTAAAAAAACGCAACATGCTACGACACCTGCAGTGGTGCTTATGGCCTCTAGGGGCATGAGTTACTTAGTACTGCTTTAAACATGTCGATTTTGAAAGAGGTACTATATTGCAAGGTGTAATATAGAATACCTTAGGAGCACTTCAACTTTACTTCCTAAAGTGTTGGTTGCTTCTAACCTTTTGGCCCTATAGAGAAGAGGAGGAGAGGCTAAATGCTAACAATATGGACCAGACAGGTACGCATCAACTCGTCTGTGCTGAGGTAAGAACATATCTCAGTATGGAAAAATGGTGGCCTGTTCCTTTAAAGAGGGGGTATTATGCTTTTTTCAATCACATAGCACCAGTCTATAGCACACTACAATGATGACGAAACCTTCTGTTGGTCTGTAAATGCAGTAAATAAAAAAAAACTGCCTTGTATAAAATTGCTCTCTCAAAATGGCTGTAGCGAATGTCTTGAAATAGGCCTCTGTCTCTTTAAGAACCTATGACTCTTTCCGACACGCCCCCTCCACATGCTGTCTGTGGCATCAGTGGGGAGGGGGTTCTGCTGAGGAGCAATGGTTGGTTACTCGGCTGGTGACGAAAGCTCGGAGGCGTCTCCAGGAGGTGGGGGCGTTCCTAGGAGGACTCAGTTTTTACAGATTACTCAAAAATACGTGAATGTGCCAAGGCAACACTTCAGGCATGTTTTTAATGAGGGAATGACATAATAACAGTTGATTTTGCATAATACCGACCCTTTAAGATGATGCAACGAAGTGGTTTTATTTCTCTGTAGCCTTTTTACTAATTGCCTTCCATGAAATCACTCTCTCGTGTAGCCAGAATACACCAGGAACATCAACACCTCCTGACCTATTGTCAGTCGGTCAATAAGGAAGTTGATTATTTTTCTCCTGGTTCCTGCTCGTATCTCACAATGTTAAACCAGTTGTGCTGCTGTAAATGCTCTCAGATGTTTCTTTTGACTATACATGTGGCAAAATGTAAGAAACAATTAGTAATTTTAGGAGTTGTACCTTTATTAAAGTCAAATAATGCAAATAATGACTTTGAGTTAGAGAAAAGATTTACTATGGCAACAATCTCACAGTAGTTTTTTTTATTACAGACTCCATTCACGGTGTGTCCATCTGTACCTCAAGCCCAGGACTGATCCCGAACTGCAGAGTCATCAGCTTCAGCAGGGACTCAAGGGAAAGACTGTCAGGAACGCTGGTACATAGTGGAGTATAAAAGTAACCCCTTGTTACTTGTATACTTTTATTTTATACTTTTATTTTGTTTTGTTTTTCCTTTTAGGTGGATACAGAAAATAACTGCACTCAGATATCACCCAGTCAGAACGTGCAAATAGTCCTGGAGACCGTTCCTCCTTACTGTGGCACCGAATGGACAGGAATCTACAGCGCTCCAGGTACTGTAAGCTTGTGTGTAATGGTTATGATTTCTCACGTAATTTAAGGAAATCCGAGGTGAACTGATCAAGCACAACTCAATGAGCACTGACAGGAAATGCTGAACTTATTCATCACTTTCTCACAAAATCCGAAGATATAACTTTGCAACTGCCTTTTTACAGGGTGCACCAACAGAGATCTTCAAAATCATGTTCCTGACTGCATCAGTAAGTGAACTGTTCTTTATAATCTTAGCCACTGTCTTTAACACCGGTCTTAGTCCAACCTCGATCTCTCGGTGTGTGGATTTCAGCTGGTAAACTTTTGTACAAAGTCAATCCAGAGAAGAAGTCTCTCACTGTCAACGTGACTGAGATGCGCGAAGGTCACGACTACAAGCTCCGCCTGTGCTATGCCAAGGGCCCCATCTGTTTGGGCACCGGACCTCTTCTAGTGGTGAGTGCAACACATGCTGGTACATTCATATAGGGGCTGAGCAATGCAACGATAAAAATAGAATCATGATCTGATCCCTGTGACAGTTTGGAGAGATTGGTTGTCACGTTGTTATTTAGTGCATCTTAAGACAGCTCTTGGTAGAGGTCATAGGCGAGGTCATGGTTGCTGTGGGCATCAAGCACCCATCCACCCAGATGAATTTGAACTGATTCCAAAATTATAAAACAGACAATATCACGTATATCATCAAGAGGTCATTATTGATCCCAGAGCTCCACAAAAACATGACCCAGTGGTGATTGGAAGCAAACAAATTGAGCAGGTCAAATCCTTCAAGTATCTAGGTGGACATATTGATGATCCGCTCAAATGTGACATGCACATTGAGTATATGTGTTCTAAACTTTCCCAAAGACTGCACTTCTTAAGGAGACTGCGTCTGTTTGGTGCACAAAATTGTTGACCCACTTCTACAATGCCATTCTAGACAGTCTTATCCGGTACGGGGTTGTAGCCTGGTACAGTCCTCTAACTGTGCAGAGCAAATCAAGAGACTAGTCCTGAGAGCCAGGTGGCTGACAAACACAAAAGAGTTTCCGTCCATGAAAGATATTTTTGAAAGCTCTGTCCTCACCCAAGCTCAGAAAATCATTGCGAACCCATTACATTTTCTGAATGGTGAATATGAAATTGTACCATCAGGAAGACGGTATAGAGCACACCGTTTCAAGAACAACAGATACAAGCTCTCATTCCTCCCGAACCTTCATAACTGAGATGAACTGTATTGGATTATTGTGATGTACTGGTTGTAACTGACTAATTGTTGTTAATTGTTTTATATGAATGAATGGTTGTACTGTATGTGTGGCAGCTGCGGGCAATAAGCCCAAGACAAATTTCCTCATTGGGGACAATAAAAGTTATCAATCAATCAATCAAACAAACAAACCTGTAAATCAGGAGAGCAGTCTTGCTTTTCTACTCTTCTCACATTGGAGTTTGTCCGACCAAAACAATACAAGTGCAGTGGCAGCGAGGAAGTACCGGTTATTTAGCTCATAAGGAGAGCACCCGACTTACAAGCAGTAGGTTTTGGTTTTCAGTGGGTCGGTCATTTGACAGGGCAACTGAGTCCAGTGTACTTTACCGAACAACTGTCTACATGAACCTACTCAAAAACAGACACCTTTCCCAATCCCCCCCCCCAGTTTCTGTCATGCTCTGAGGGAGTGACATGGGGATTTAACCAATCAAAGATTTCAGAAGCAGCAGATGGTTTTAGTTGCCTCTTAAAGACTATGTGCCCACACAAAGTGCACATACATTATTATAAACTTTTAATTACTATCTAGACTCTGAGAAAATCGTAACAGGAACTATTTGAATATCAAGACCTTACACTGCCCATATTAGCCATAACAGGACCCTGGCTCCAGAACACAGGTCAAACTGGTTAAACAAAAGTTGGAGCGGCCAAACTTAAGTGTTACATCCTAAAGAAGCTTTGTAAAAGCTCTTCAAAATACCAGAAGTGGACACTAATCTAAGTGCAAGTCTTCTAGTATTGTTGCAAGCACTTTGGAGGTTAGCTCAAATAGTCATTCATTATTGCATTAACAATATAACAATTTCTCGCCTTGCAGATAAAGAAGGAGGATCCAATAAAGAGAGTTACGCTTTCATATTCCAGACCTGTGCCTTGTCTTTGCATTGAGGTGAATATTTTTGCAGACAGAGTTCATTTCAATGTAATTCAACATAAAATATGAATCTATGTTTCAACTCGACAGGGCTGGTCTGCTGTCCTTGATGCACGGAGAGTCCAGGTGTGCCCTTTCAGACAGCGTAAGCCCGACTATTGGTCAGTAATTAAACAAGTGATAGCAGATGTATTATACACTATCATTGCCCTGCTCAGATGTGGAGGATCTGTGGACTGGGATTAACTTTGACCCCATGGAAGCATCACTGTCATGGCAGCCCTTGTGTCCAGTTACTGCTCGGGTCATGCTATGCCAAAAACAGGAAGATGGCGACTGCATCGTTCTGCCGCACACCTCCCATAATGTCACAAGGCAAAAGGTAACAGTCCAAGTAGAGACAGTGTTTAATTGTTTGCAAGACTAAAACTAGATCCAGATCATGGATAAATCTGTTGTAGTCCAGGTCTAGACCAAGTCTAAACTGAATCGGTATGCCATTTATTCACGTCTAAAACATACAGTATTAACCAAAGTCAGGACTTGACCATAACAAGTTGTGATCTAAACCAAACCTAACATTTAAACGTAACTAAAACAAGTTGTAAACCACTGAAACAAGAGCTACGTATGTAACTACGGTTCTATGAATCCCGGATGATGCTTTAAGCACCAAATGTTCCCTTTGCACATGCGCAGTTTGAGTAGTTAACACCAAATGAGTCATGCCTGTGACCCTGGATGACTAATTACTGGACCTGCGCATGCAGGGAACTGAATGTTCCTTTGTCATCTAGGGAACATTCAGTGCTTAAAGCAGTAGGGATGAAATAGAACTTCCATGGAACCTCAAACACTGCCCTCCAAAGACCATTCCTTACAACTGCTGACAACATCCAGGCACTCTTAAATAGTGTGCCACCACGTGGGAGAGCCTGACTCTCTTACCTTCAATAATATTTTTTTAATTAATTAATCTCCCCATTCCCATTGGCGTGATATTTAGAGGTGTTTGCTGATAAACACCAGAATCAGAAGAGTTTATTAAATAGAATTGTCATCAGAGTATATGACTAATCTAATAATCCATTATCTATGAGGGAAATGTTGGCCCTTGTGTGTCATAGAGTTTGCAATATTGGGAATTATTGTATTATGTAACTAGTGGCCCAATGTAAAATCCAGTACGGCTTCAGTGACGATGCACATTTATTTCCTTTAATAACAAAATCAGCAACAGTTTTTGTGAGAAATCTAACAAGGATTTACCGATAAGCACATGCCTTGGGCTACAGAACACCAATATTATCACTATAATTTATCAACATTTTAATTTTATTTTTAAAGAAAGTCTATCCTCTTGTTCATAGGATTACGTTTTTACGATTGGCCTCCCCATGTTCCTCACAGACTGCCCGCCACCCACAAAAATTAAGTATTGTGATTAAGTGGACGGTGTAGAGTTAAAGGGGCTAGATACAAGTTAGTCATTTTATACTCACTACTGCCGCCTCTGGTCGTATGCATAACTGCACCTTCTATATTAAGCTCGTACATGACGGCACTTCGGACCGAATTAACACCTTTTTGAGTAACAGTGCAGGATTATAGAGGCAGTTGTGGTGAACAGGTCTGGGCTCATTCTACACATTAGGACACGGCTGGAACATGTATGGGGAGGAAAATACTTAGTTTTAGCATTTTTAAACTTCGTATAGTCCCTTTAAATCAAGAAGCAGAATAATGGATGAACACATATACAGAGCTACAATAACTTTCATAATAAAACTGAATGAAACAATATAATGCCCAGGATGTTAGTACTGTTGCTATAAATAATAAGGAATCACTTTACAACTTCAAGGAAGCCAATATACAGCACCTATTCAACTTTTATTACAGTTAGAAAAGATAAAACCTAAAAAGGAACAGCCATCAGAGCTGGAATGAACCCGGACACGCCACAGAGTTTACACCCTGTCACTCGAGAAGGGAATTCTTTACGGTTTTATAAATAGCCTTTGGTGCACTATAAATAAAACAATTTGGCCTTAACACCCAACACAATCATGGCAATGTCGTCACCGGATGATTCCTGTGACGACATTGCCATGAGTGTGTTGGTTAGTTCGCCCATTGTAACAATGAAGACTGTAAATAAAAAGTTGTCATATGTTTGACTTTCAGGTCAGGTTTACTGGTGTTGAGTCACACCCTCAGCTGTGCATGAAGGTAATATGTTTTTACTTTTTGTACTCTACTAAACAATATAACAGGAAGTTGCTCTTTAAAAATGTGGATATTTACTGAAATGTCAGTGCAGTAAGTTCATTTAACTGTTCCCAGGCATTAAACAAAACAAAACAAAACATTATTCAGTCAAAATAGTTGCACTACTCAAAAAGGAACATGTGTAAAAGGAAAGAACAGAAACACAAGAATCCGAAGCAGCTATACTGTAGTGGCCTGTTTACAGATAAAAAGTCAATTAGTTATTAAAGCTGTCGTAATGATTTTCTTATTGTAGAGTATCATTTCACACAATAGATCTACATTGCGACATTTGTGAAAGAAAGACATACCATATGCACTGTTGTGTGTCTAAATCATAGATATAATAATTAGAGATAGATTAACACCTAATATAATATAATTAAACACAAATATAAAACCAGACATGCAACGGCCAGAAAATTTCTCTTGCCAACAGTAAGATCGAATAGCATTACGAGGACCTTTACATACAGAGCTATGCAGGCATGGAATGGACTTCCAGACAGTTTAACGCTAGTGGAGGACAAGAAGAGATTTAAATTTTCACTGAGAAAACTCTTACAAACAAATATGTATTGAATTTGGCGAATGAACGTGTCACCTGATATTCCTTTCTGAATGCAAATATGTACTACTTTTATGTACAGCTTTTATAGGATTTTAGTAGGATTTACAGATGTATTGAAACGCATTTTGTATGGATTTAAATACTGTTTATACTTTTTGTGAATGGATTTAGTGGGACCCCAGGAAGAATAGCGACAGCATGACTGCGCTAATGGGGATCCTTTCAATAAACAATAAACAATACCTATTCAGCCCCATTCATAGAAAAGGTTCCGAGTCCTATGTGAACCTTAATGGCCGCTCTGTCTCCTCCTACCTACCTAGCCTGTTCCTTAAAAGGGCAAAAAGGCGGGAAGCCCTGCGCTCGTGGGGCGGGCGGTGCCTCCACAGAGTTCCAGAGCTTGATTGACAGGCTCTGGAGCCAGGCTTTTAAGCTGTTCTTGGGAGGTCGGAAGTCTCATTAGAATCAATGCTTCCAAGTCGGCCCTGGCCATAAGGGGGTGATATTACAGCAATGTCAGCTCCCGGCATAAGAACCATAGAGAAGCACGTATTCCCTCCGGCGCGAATCAGGAAGTCGGAGGCTATAAAGGCACAGTGTTAGCATTTGGAGTCCGCTTGTTCACGTCCCAACTCTGTCGCGGCTCAGATGAGCTCCTGATTAACTAAAGTGAACAATCGAGATGTGTGGGAGGGTCTGTCAAAGCTTGAAACACATTTAGGCGACACCTGAGGGATTTTACTCAACTACCAATGACTCTCACGGTTTCATCTAGGTAGTGCATTTTTAAGGGAGTAATACACTAGTGTTTCAATAAAAGTCATTTAGAGCAGTACTAAGTAACTTGTTTACCTTAATAAATGCTTTTCGTAGTCCCTCTGGGGGTAATACAAGTGTTAATGGGATGATTGGGGGGTCTTTCATCTCCCCCTGGTGTCTCTGGCCAGAAAACCACAATTGCAGGCCAAAGGGCAAAGCTAACTGCGGGCTAACGCCACTTAAACTTGGCTGTAAATACTGTTTAAGTGGCGCTAGCCCGCAGTTAGCTTTGCTCAATGGCCTGTTAGCTTCTTCTTCGTGATTCTATTAGTGTGTATTGGTGGCTCCTACCCGGAGGCAGCGAGTTGTAATTGTGGTTTTCTGGCCAGAGACACCAGGGGGAGATGAAAGACCCCCCCCCAATTATCCCATTAACACATCAAAATGATTATCAATTATGAGATTAATATTTTTCACCCTTCAATTTCTGTTTCCTGTGGAACAATTATTAAATACTGGATTCTTTATTGTTAATTATATTTACTATTCCTGTCTGATTTTTTTTTCTTTTTCCGTGTTTTATAGTTTTTAGTAGGCTTTGAAAGTTGGATCAGATGTCCTTTTGCAGAAGGAAGATTCACAGGTAACAACTGAAAAATTACCCAGTAATCAATATAAAATTTACATTTCACAGTAGGATTTAGTAAAGGTGTGAGTGCGAAACCACATCTTCACACAACACTGTATTTACATGATTGTGTTGTGTCTATAAAGAACATTTTTTGCTGAGCCACTAATGGATATTTATTACTGGGACAATGGCCTTCACCGTTTAAATAGTCTTGACCTAATGTTTCCGTGTTAATTTTTGCAGCCTGGGTGGCGAGTGTGTCCAGTCATCCCGAAGGAGTCATGTTGTCCTCTTCTATACCTGGGAACTTCTCTATAGAGCTGTGTGAAGTGAAGTCTGCAGTGCCACCAAGAACCTGCCAGTCCAAAGGAAACCTCACTGTGACCGCGGTGGGTGTGCCAATATGTGCCAGAGGAAACAGACTACATGAAAGAAAAGCTGTTCGGCCACATTCATTTAACAGTCTAAAGATCACACAAGGAACTGCTGCTATGTAGAATAAATTTGATATGTGCACTTTCTTTCGCTGTTCAAAATGTAAGTTATGGGTCCAGTAGAGAAACAGGATATCTATAATTTGATGTGTAGACCGTCATTTGTTTGACCCTAAGCTGGAGGGTCGCTGTATTTTTCTCAAGCGTTACCACACATTTGTTGTGGTTAAATGTTCAGCGTATCACTTACAATCAATTTACACAGGCAATATGTCAAATGACCTGGTGAGTTAGTGCAGGACCTGATCTTGTACCAATATATTTCATACATTTCCATAATAAAGTATTTTCCTCTTTTTTTCCCCCAGGAAACACATGCACCAGTTAAAATACAAATACCAACTGAGGTTCTCCAGAGCGCATTTTGTCTTCAGGTATTTTGATAACGGGGTATTTTTGAATAATTACTATTATTAAACATTCACAGGAAACTATTCTTTTGGCCCTGAAACAGATTCAAAGACTGGACGTGACCTATGCAGCCGCAGTTGTTCACTGTTTTGATCCAAGTAAGTGTCTTTGAGGATTTATTTATTCTTTCTAGTTTTCCATTACCTGCATCAGAAGTTTACAGCTGCACACCACATGTTGCTCTCGAGTAGTTTTCTGTCGTTGCTTATGGAACAAAGAAGAACCTCCGGGAATTGTCCACTTAGCTTTGGAATCATAATTGTTAAAAGATGTCTGTCTTCAAAGTTTATGCTCCTGCACAAAGCCCTGGTTATTGTCTCCTCACCTGTAAGCACTTGGAAAGTTCTTCCTTGTCGTTAAAGCCAACGGGCTTTGTTCGTAAGATTAGATGTAAATCAGCGATGGAATTCACGTCAGTCTTTGTTTTTATCTCAACATTCACATCACTCAAATCTTATAAAACCCTGTCATTGCAACCTCAATTACACTGAGAAAGTACAAACAAGGAGAAAAGGAAGCACAACATAAAGATCTTCTAAGGCAACACAATAGATTAGATTTGTTTACAACACATGCAGGAGCATTTAAAAGTAGTCAGATGGGAACCGTGACATGATTTGTCTCTGTCTCTTTCCAACCATTATCAGAGGTTTGTGGCATTGATAAATGGTAAATCATTTATACGGCGCCTTTCTATTTTACATCAAGGAACCACTCACTCAGTAACATGATCACTCAAACACCAATGTACACAGACACTGGAGGCAACGTGGGTGAAGTTTCTTGCCCAAGGACACAACGAAAGTGTTCACCTGCAGGATTCGAACCACCAGCCCTCCATCCACAAGTCGACCCGCTCTAATTTCTGCCCCACTGTTGCCGCCAATGAAAATAATCTGTTATTATACCTGCCTACATTAACAGCATATGTTCTATAGCATATTTCTATTTCATATATTTCTATAGAAATATCAGGGTGTCTATTCACATAATTTATTTGGTTTACAGTTTCACAAGCAGATTCTTCAAATCCAACATGGATCTTTGTGCTAGTCGGTGTGCTGCTCACTTTCATCATTCTTACCATTCTGTGGCTGCACATTCGGATAACTGGTGAGTGTAAAGTACTTATTTGTTTATTGGGTGGGGACAGTGCATATTGATAAACAGTGGTGAGACTCAGGCCTGTCAGACGCCCAACTGTAACCATAGGCTAATTGTTTTTAGTGCAAGCCCCAAAAAGAAATGCCCACCCGGTCCCACCACTACACTCCCATGTTGCATATTTTTGTTTTACATCGTTACGGTGATGCCAAAGCAGAAAACAAGGATTGCGTTTAAAAATGTGTTTTTACATCTTTTGAATAAATGTGTATATTTTAGTTCCCCAGAGGACCCTCCCGAAGAAGAAGACAGGCCTTTGTCCCTATGAAAAGCAAAAAGGTTATTTTCCCCTCTAATGATCATTCCGACATAAATACGACATTCAAATCACCTTTATGCAGAATAAGCTCACACAATGGTAAAGAATGAGCTCTATTCTGTATCATGCTTAAACATTCCCCTAAACTCAGTGTTATGTTTTGCCTTTGTAGACTGTGCTGCAGGCCCTACAGAGTCATTGCAGGGTGAATCTACTCCACTTGGTGAGGTTCTCGTCCCTGACTCTCCTCAGAGTGGCAACAATGTAAAGGCCAACCTCGTGTGAAAGACAACAGGAGGTTAGAAAGACTGTGAGGCACAATAAAGGTTTACGCAGAAGTTGCAACCGGGAAACATGAATGTATAGAGTATATTTGTACCAAACTTAAGCCTTGTTTTTGTTAAGTCTGTATTTTCTTGTAATCATGATGTAAATAACGCTGTAAGCCCAGTTCTAGCATGTTCTTGTGTAGCAGCCCTGCACTGCACTGAAAGCATTAGTAACATTCAGAGGTGAGTAGTACTCAGTTTACTCAAGTATGTATTTGAGTATCTTTTTGAAGTAACTGTACTTCTCAGAGTAGTTTTACTTCTACTTGACTAATATTATAATCAAGCATCTGTACTCTTATTTGAGTAAAATAAATTGTTACTTGTTCCACAGTGTAGTCCAGCCACTCTGGGACTACAGATTAAAAATAGCTTCTGGCATATTTACAGAAATTTGCATTAATATATGTGCTGTTCTGAAATAGATAAATCTTTAAGTGGCAAAAGTTTTCAAAGTAAAGTTACTCTTACTTGAGTAAATGTTTTAGCTACTCTACCCACCTCTACACACAATACAGCCACAATGTTACAAGTGTGATATGTTCTCACGTCCTAAATGTGTTTTTGCATTAATCATGACCAGTGTTGGGGTAACGTAAAATGTATTTTTTTTTAGTAACTAAGGAATACAACATATTACTTACACAAAATACAATTCAAGTAACTCGAGTTAAAAGTGCATTTAATGTATGAATGAAACAAAGCCAAACTCCCTCCAAATAACGGACACTGGTGTATAAGATCTGCAGTTGCGTCGTGTAACGTCATCAAAACAAAACAGAGAGAATGGGGGAAAGAGAAGGAAAAGTAAATCTCTGACTGCACTTTTGCTCGCTGACATTATTACTGTTTTCGGTTTATATTTTGCCAAAAGTAACTCAGAAGTAACTCAAAAGTAACTCAGCTACATTTTTGAAACAGTAATATGTAATACAAAAATATTACATTGTTAAAACTACTAACATAGAATATGTTACAGTTTTACAGTAACTTGCCCAACACTGATTTTGTTTTTTATTTATTATCATTTTAAGTATAAAGTAACAGTAGCAATTGTGTTTTGTGTATAGTGATCAATATCGATATTAATCAATCTGATCAATATTCAACAAATGGTGCCGATGTCAAGTGCTGGATTTCCTTTACGTGATAAGAACCTGTCTGTGCCCCCACTAAGCTACATTTTGGTCTTGGCCCAGGTCCTTTTTTCCCGTCTTTGTCCAGCGTATAAAGACAAAAATGGGGGATAAACAGTGACTTAATTGACTATTGATTAGTGAGATGATGAATCTGTCATTTTATACAGTGAAGGTACTGTTTCTTCATTAGAGTCTGTCAAAGAAATGATGAAATCCAATGTTTATCCTTTGACATAATAAAACAGGGACAAGTTTCATTGAACTGATCTGAATCTGATAATAAAAATAAATAGGTGTGTTGCACTCTGTTATAGAAAAATTAAAAGTCCTTTAATACAACATGGATATACCAGGGCATAAGGCAGCATCCTCCCTGCTGCTATCCTTCTCGCCACACACCTATTTATTTTTTCTTACGCAAGATCCTACTATTTCATAAAGCTTTGTTCTATTTGAATATTACAGTGTGTTGTTCAGAGTTTAGAAATGCACAATACTTGTCCACTATGTCCATCCATCCATGTTACTTTGCTCATCGTTTCCACTCCGGCTTGAGGGGCGCTTATCTTAAATAACAAAATCCATATGAATGTTGTCAGTGTAAACTCAAAGCTACGCAAAAATTATGAGTCTCATTTGACTGTTGCTTTCCCTCTATCCTGTCATGCACATTTAATGGTTAATACTAGGCTGGGAACCGCTGAAATTGAGGAAACTTCAGATGAACAAATTGGCTTTCTTCCCGCTCCAGTTTTGCAAACGCGACAATCACCCATCACTTTTTACATATTCAAATTTCAATGTAAAAGTTACTGGGGAAAGGAACAGTAGCCTGTGGTGTATCTCTGACATAAAAACGCCACCATTCAGGCGTCACTACAAGGAAGTTGGGTTATGTTTAAACTCATGCAGCTTCCTTGTGACGAAAAAGTCGAGTGTTATTTGAACATGAACCTGCTCTCAGTGGAACGGGAACTTATGACTCCAGTATGACCCATGTACCTAAAAGATATGTCTGGTAACAGCATACAGGTCTGTATTTTTCACTGTGACTAAGCACACACACAAAAAAAGCCTTGTCATCCTAGCACCTAGCACTGACTGGAACATTTATTGGGCTACTCACTGACTCATTTCCCGACTGTGATACTCAAGGTTCTCTGGTGTGTTTGTAAAAGCGCATTAACAGTTACATGCATTATTCATGTTATTTATTATTATTGTTAAAGTGTAAAAATAAAGATCTCACATTGTCTCTGTCCACTGTCCACTTCCTAATTTTTGGTGCATTGCCCGGTACATTTCATATGATCTTATGATTTATAGTTTTGCAAGTATTCATCCAACAGAACAAAAACAACAACTAGCCAATGGGGACAGTAATAGAAAGCTTCAGAGGCGGACCCGCCGTGATAATGCGCCCTCTGCTGGTAGGAGCAGATCCAAGACGGTATTATTTGGTAATATATTATGTTTTACAATTATTGTTAGGGTTAGTTTAAAATCAATAGGATAGGGGTAGGTTGAGATTAGGGTTAGGATTAGGTTAAGGTTGTTAGGTTTAGGACTAGGCTAGGTTAGGGTTTTAGGGTTAGGTTAAGATGAGGATTAAGGTTAGGTTAGGGTTGTTAGGTTTAGGATTAGGTTAGGGTTGTTAGAGTTAGGGTTGAGGTTAGGTAGGGTTGTTAGGGTTAGGTTAAGATTAGGGTTAAGGCTAGATTAGGGTTGTTAGGGTTAGGGTTTAGGGTTGTTAGGGTTAGGTTAAGAATAGGGTTGAGGTTAGGTTAAGGTTTGTAAGGGTTAGGGTTAGGTAAAGATTAGGATTGTTTAGGAACAAAAATCAACAGAAGCTTCTAGTTTCCAAATTTGTTCATAAGAATTTTGTTGTCTGTTGTAATTTTAAAAACTCAGTCTACTAACTCTCGCATGTGAGATCAACATATCAGTCAACATCAACCTTCCTAAAAGCTGATCGGTCTATCTGCCTTATCCAGCAGAGGGCGCAGTATCACGGTGGATTCGTCAACTGTTAGATCTCTATGCAGTTAGTGAACTAGAGCTTCAGCAGCATTTGTCCAATTCGACCGTCCTACAAAAGGGAAGGGGAAGTGACATCACCAACAGCTGCTTTTCTTCTTCTTTAAAGTTAGGTGGACTGCAGGCCAAACAAAATTGCCTGTCACCACCTACTGTACAGTATCCAACAACAACATAGTGTCCAAACAAAGACATTTAAGGAGAAAAAACAGTACAGTATGTAAATTAGCCATGTGGCTTAACTTTCTGCTAAATCAAAGCAAAAGCACAAACTGCCTTCCTTTATGCCGTTTACTGAGGCAGCTCTTTAACACACTGACATGTGACTGAGCTGTGGTAATGACAACATGTATTTTGTCTCTTTTGTAAAGTTTGGCTTGCGTAAAATCTTTTTTAAATTATTCTTATTTTTATCATTAAATGTGCAGCTGTCAGTGGTTGGTATGAATCACTCCAGGGTGGGGGCGAAGGGGGTGGGGGGATTGGCGCTGTGGTGCCAGTGCATTATGATAGATCCATGTGCCAGTGGTCCCTATGCTAAAGTGGCTATGATAGTTAGCATACAGTTTCCTAACTCCTTCCTAACTGACGGACCAATTCGAGAGCTTCTTGTCATGGCGGACGCTGACGCACATCCGGTTTGGCGTAAGACCTTTTACTGGTTTCGGAAGGGGCCCGGGTCTGCAGCTTTCCCCTGCTCAATTGGTAAGCAACCCACTTTGAGATACATAACATTAAAGAAAACCATTGTTGATATATTTGGCATTAATAGGCTATCATAATTATTAAGAATGCAATATCCAGTTATTCAGTGAATATATTTTGAGACGGAATTAATGGCGAATTGCATATACAGTTTGCAGTCCTTTATTAAATTCTGCCTCGTCTTTGTGTGATTGTAGAGACATCTAGTGGCTCTATTTTGTAATGCAGTGACAAAATGTGAAACGTTTGATTTGAAACCCCACTGAAGTCTGCTCAACCATCTGAAGCACTCTGCTCACACTTAAAAGTCCTTCATTGAGGGAAAAGGGGCAAAATGTTTTCAACCTAATATATTATTTTGCATGCTGTGAAAATATGGGGGAATACCTATAAAACTCATATATTACAACCTATTTTTTACTACAAAAGAGAGCAATTAAAGTGATCAGCCATGCAGAACACCTTGCTCCAACAAATCCACTTTTTATTAGATTGAATGATCTTGTACTGTCAATGATCTTAACACAGCAGTTATGATGTAGGTTAGAAGGCGCACGACCTAATGCTTCCTCACTGTTTACAAGAGATGTTTCAAACATGAGAATTAGATACCACCTCAGAGGAACTGATCTGCTACAAAAACCTATGGCAAAGAAGAGGAAGTGTTTATCAGTCAAAGGAGTTGATCTATGGAACAGTCGATAATAAGGGCTTCAAAACTACTAATGCATTTTTTAAAATCTACAAGTTGAATATTATGGAAAAGTATAGAACACTTGAATGAAGATTGTTAGATAAGAAGTTAATCATGGACGCATAACATAATTTAGATTTTTGGAGTCTAAGTTTTGTGTTACCATAGTTGGTAGAGTGTCATCTGGTAGTGTCACAGTTGTAAGTGGTTAGTCATTAAAAGTCTCGACTTCAGCCTAAACCCTTTCAGTCAGGCATCATTTAGTTTAAAGTACACGTTTTCAATTGTATTATGTACAAGATCTTTCAAACACGTGTGACATGTGTTCTAAATGTTGATAATGACCCAAGAAAATAAACTACTACAACTACTATTGTTTGCAGAGTGCCTCAGATCAACTTCTTTCTTGTTGAATTCTCACCTCAAAGAGCACCTGTTATGTCTGATTTACCCATTGAAATACAAAGTCACTTGTTGTTAATTAAATTCACACAACTTCAGTTTCATACGTGGCATCTTTTGAGTACAGTAACAAACATCCAAAACAATTCTGAAAAAAATTCAAAATGGGGATATCTGCTTTTGCAAATGAACTCTTCGTACTCTTACTTACTAAAAATTGTTGCCTTTCCCACTGTGAGTAAATATTTAAGCGGCAAATGCTTGGTTTTGATCAATAAAGTGTAGTTCATCTTGTGCACCTTATTCTCCAAGTACTTTTTTTTTAACTTTTACTTGAGTAATTATTTTTGGTCGTTACTTTTTACTTGTACTTGAGTGAGATTAACTCAAAGTAACGTTGCTCTTACTTGAGTAAATACATTGCCTACTCTACCCACCTCTGTTCACAGTTCAAAGTACAGTAGGCTATTCAAAATATAACCGTGTTGCATATCCTAAACAGTTACCAATGGTCACCACAAGATGTCGCTGTTGACTACGACTTGAGGGGCTACAGCGCCTCCTTCTACCCACTTAGTGTCCTATGAATGTATTGGTTTATTTGTTCGGGACAGTGCATGTTAAAGGGCACACCACACCGGACTGTACCCTCGGGCTAATTTGCATCCATTGTCCCACACATGCACTCTCAAACATTCTCATTCACCCAGGCTGCTGGGCTTCAGGTGACATCACAGCGTTGTAATGGCCTATAATATCATATAGAGGTCAAATTATTTTGTTTTTAGGAGATGTTTGGTCAGGAAGATCATGGACCAAGTGACTGATATTAATGATCATTTCTGTAATTCATACATTTTCGTTTTAGATAAGTGTGATGCAGTTAATAGGAAAAATTGGCTCCTGCGCCCACTGGGTCACATTTTAGAGCCTGCAACCCAGCAAGTGTACATGTTTTTAGTGGTAGGGGAAACCAGAGTACCCAGAGGAGACCTACACAGACAGGGAGAACACGCAAACTCCACACAGAAAGGCCCCGTCAAGGTGGGAATCGATCCTGGGACCTTATTGTGGTTAAGCATAGGCACTAACCACTGTGCCACCGCCCTGAATAAAAGCAGTAATGAGTTGTAGTTGTATTTTCTATGAAGCCTGGAGCATGAGTTTCAACCAGATAGCGGAACTGTACTGATTTAATACAGAATTGCCATTAACAAAGCATTAAACCCTGGGAAACTGGCTTACTGTAGCTACTGTACATCCATGTCATGCCACTAAATGTTTTGTATTAGCTTTACCTTAATCATGTGAAAAAAGTTACATCCATATGGTGATTTAGTTCAGTAGACCAGGCCATACCACTCATGTGACTGCACTCTGCGTGTGTAGATGTATTCTATATGTGGCGCCACCTGTCATTATGCAAAGTAAGTTACACTAAGATTAGAAAATGAAATTCAAACATGAATAGGATAATCCTTTACGGTAGCAATGAAGTCATAATATCTGTTGTTACATTAACTGGTGTACAATTAAATTCAACTTTTTTATTTATTCATGTTATGTTAATGAATGCTACAAAGCTTAAAGGGGCTAGATGCAAGTTTGCCATTTTATACTCACTACTGCCATCTCAGGTCATACGTGTAACTGCACCTTCAATATTAAGCTCGTGCATGACGGCACTTCGGGCCCAAATTAACACCTTTTTGAGTGACAGTTCATGATTTTAGAGGCAGTTGTGGTGAACAGGTCTGGGCTCATTCTACACATTGGGACATAGCTGGAACATGTAGGGGGAGGAAAATACAATATTTTAACATTTTTAAACTCTGTATAGTCCCTTTAAGTCTAATGTTGCAGATTTAGGGCTAAAATCATTGGTACCAAAAAACAGATTCACCCTTTCATTTTCTCCATATTGGTTCTTGCACTGGGTACATTAGTCACCATCTGTAATTGTAGACTTTATTCATTGTAATGCAAGATTATTCCCTTTAAGCAAGACAATTTTTCTATCCCAATTTAGACATATTTTAGTCCCATCTATGTCTCTTTTAAACCCTTTGTTGACCCGCTTTTTTGCAAGGTGGAGTAATTTTGAAGGTGGTACTTTTAAGGTGAAATATGTTAAACTTGGTGCGAACATTTTGTGCTGGTCACAAGCCAGGACAAACAAAGCTCTCAGCAACTGAATCACTCTCAAAACTGGAAATATAATTGGGAGGAAAAAAAATGCAAGTCTACAAATGTTCAAACTGTTACAAAGTGGATATGAATGGTGCTGTCATCACACTAAAACATGCATAGTAGGCTCATTCTTCTCCTACTGTTGAACATAAACCTGTAGCTCAAAAGAAGGGTATTGGGGGGCCGCACCACGGACGGTCACCCACTGCTCTTTTATTTACCCACAAAATCAACCAAGTACCTTGCCCATAACTTCAATTAATAGTAACTCAATTCTGGAATTCACTGCCACTGTACTTTTTGTGCCGCTTTAACTGGCTGTTGTTATTCACCTCTGCCATGTGTTTTGGTCATGCTGGAAATATCCCACAATGATGTCATGTCGTCTGGGCTTTACTGGTTATCCCTGGATGTTCACAACAACAGACGTGGTGCCAACAGCTGCTTAGTCCACTTTCCAAAGCACAAAGTTTAACGTTCAATACATCATCAACAACAACAACACGGCATCACAAGACATTCTGAACTCGTGCACTTTGACTACTTTGTTTGTCTGCTTTCATCACTATTTACAGTCCATGTCTACCTACGAGACAAAAAGTCTATGTGGTGAAAGAATGGCAAACACTGAGGCCAGAGACAACAGACAGGGATGAGCTAATCCTTGTTTTGGAGAATTCCAGACATTCCGATGGGGTGTTGTACCCGCTTGGATAATCAAGGAGCGCCGGGTCCAAACTTGCGCCATGGATTTGCTCTGAGTGCACAATGGAAATTTCATGGCGAATAGGTTACTTTTTATCTACAAAACAAAACACTGAGGTATTGGAGTCCCAGGTATAAGCAGTTCTGGCATACACCGAGTGGAGCCTGGAAAGTAGGGCAAGGGTGAAAGGTTCATCGGTAGAAAAAAGGGAAGTGGGGGGGAGGGGATTTCCAATACGCTTTTAACAGGAGTAATGAAGGAAATTCCTCTCTTCTTCAGACTTAAAACCCTCAGAAAGGTCATATGACTATGGCTACTTAACATTTTCAATGACCTTTGTACACTTTCATTATAATAAGATAAATAACTCCTGCATAGATACAGACAGCATCTCTGGAATCGCCCATATATGGTCATGTTTGAAAACAGTTAAGGGGGAAATCAATTTGGAGAAAAATCTAAACTTTCTCTATTATTCAAAAAACTACTTTAACAAATGCTAAATTATAAATATAGTTTTCTACTAAAGAAAGAAACAAAGACATGGAGAGGAGCAAAGTGGTTCAACAGCCCATAAATACATAAAAAACAGAGAATGCTAACTTGATGCTACATTTTAGCATCGGGCTAATGCTAACGGTTAGCTAGCGTGAGCTACAACTGCCGTTTTTTCACTTCTACTGAACAATCTGCTGTGAGAAAATATCCATAAGGGCCCGATTTACACCTGACTTTATTTATGGGATAAATAAGTTCATATTCCACCAGAAAATGGCTTATAAGAGTGAAAAATTGTGTTTCTCTAAAAATTCTATTTTCCCCCTCAGCGAAGCCACGCCCCCTTCTATGACGAGATGCCGTCTGTATCTATATGAATATAGTTTTCTACTAAATATAGATACAAAGACATGGAGAGGAGCAAAGTGGTTCAATAAATATACAAATAACAGAGAATGCTAACCTGATGCTTCATGTTAGCATTGGGTCAATGCTAACGGTTAGCTAGTGCTAGCTACAACTGCGTTTTTTTTTTCACTTTCACTGAACAATCTGCTGTGAGAAAATATCCATATGGGCCCGATTTACACTTGATTCTATTTATGTGTGATAAATAAGTTATATTCCACCAGAAAATGGCTGAAAAGAGTGGAAAATTGTGTTTCTCTAAAGATTCTATTTTACCTCTCGGTGAAGCCACGCCCCCTTCTATGACGAGATTCCATCTGTATCTATACTCGCGAAAGAAAAAAAAAACAGAGTGCCGTTATTTATGAAGTAAATACAATTTAAAGATACAAGTTGACAGTTAAAATATGAGTTTGACAAACATGAACAGACAACGATTGAAAAGCAATTCTATAAACATATCTTCTTAGTAAAGACTTTCTAGCTAGACCGTGATCTGCGGAGATCGCACATGGAAGTCACGTGCCACTCGCATGCATACAGCCTATAGCCTACATGAGAAAAAAGGGAAGGTACGTAGCCCCTGACCACGGTGGTAGAGTTGGTAGATTAAGGGACACTCCTGTGGGCCCTATTTACAAGAACAGGGAAAACTCTTCAGCACACAGAGCTCTCTTTGTTTCACCGTGAGTCATTCTAGAAAAGGCCACAAACAGTGGAAATCAGACCATCACGCCTGGAGGTGCGCTCTGTTCACGTGAGTCTGGAAAGAAACGGCAAGCCTGAGTCATCAATAAACACAGCAGTCGGATTTGTGTGTGTGGATGTGATGATAAAAGACAGCGAGGGGGAGGGAGAAGGAACAGCAAAGGAGAAGTACAGAGGGATATGACTCCTTAGTCCGCATACTAGCAATGGAAAATTAAAGCCCCGTGCACCAATGAAGGTCACGGCCAATTAAGCGATAATGCTTTTGACGTACTGATTGACAGTGACAACAAATGGACACGATATCAGAAAAGTGATGACATCATGAACATAAATTAAAATGAAATGAAAGTAAGAACATAATAATACTTTGCTTTCAAAACGTACCAGTGCACTTTGAAATTTCCATTTGACATTAAAATATAATTCTGTAAAACATTAAACGATAAGTTCAATTTACTTAATTTAATTGTGTGTAATCAATTGAAGTATTTTTTTTCTAAGTAAGCTCAACTAAAACTTGTTTCAGTGTAGAATCAAATAGACCGTCTCTAAAGGGCAGTTTTACCATTATTACCTGATTTAATGGCTCCCTTGATTCATTCTGGCATCACATTAGACGGGTGGTTTGGTATTGGGATTAAAGAATAATTGTATATATATATATCCTAGCTTCTCTTCTCCCTGATTTCTTCTAAGCCACACCTCCTTTCCACATTATAATCTGAGCAAACCTTTAGGATTGACTCAGCACTTCAATAAGCAGATCCCTTTCTCCATTGAGTCCAACACGGGTCAGATCTTTGGGGATTGCACCATAAATGCTAAGTGAGCGCTAGGATAGCAATAACAAAGCATGAATAGAGGCGGTGACCCCAGTAGTGGCAGTAGCATTTATCATGTCCGCTGACCTCTGACTTTTCAAAACCTCGGCACACGCCACACTCTGGACACCCACTCATCTTTCTGGTGATGCTTGCTGTCAGCGGTTAAAGCCCTGTAAGCAACAATCACCATGGCAACTCAGTCAATCCATCTGACACAGGTAACCTGTGTGACCTTTGATTTATGGGAGACAGAGACAAGGCATGTGCTGATGGGCCAGCTGTACTGGCCCCACTCTCGCTGGGTGGGCATCTGATACAGGTGGGATGGACAGCATGTAGTGTCTCTATGAGCTTAATGTCACTCACTTACATCGCCCACTAAAAAATAAGATTTACGTAAGTAAATGTAATTTAAATAAATAAATAAAGTCGATTTTTGCTGAGCTGGTATAAATGAGACAAACCACTATGGAAGCCCGTTTCCGCCATGTTAAAAAATAAAAGCCCAAGATTTAAAATTATGAGATTCAAAGTCATAATTCTGTGTTTAAAACACACAATTTCAAGTTTAAATCTCGAAATTACGACTTTAAAACTCATACTACGAGTTTTTCAAATCCGTGATCATAGACGTCGGTACGGCGGGGACAGCGGAACCACTGGGCAGATGTGGAGGATTTGCTTCATCGTGTTGTGAATTGGAGCTACAGTAACTCTGGGACTTTTACAAAGACACAGAGGTGTTTATTTTACCTCAACACCCAGGATTAAAAGCGGCAACAAGAAAATGTATCCAATGGCTGTATCCACGATAGGAATGTGTTTAGGCCTTGATGATGCATGAGCATTCCCAAAACTAATGCTGCTAAGATCATAGCATTATGAACTTCGATGAACTTCGGATGATCATGACCATGTGAAAATGGGAAATATGCATGAGTAACGTCTACATAAAACATCCCTTTAACAAGGGATTGTAATTTTAATGCATCTGGTAGAAGTATGTTGCTATGTATTAAGTGGTTTGATAAAGCCAACAGATCTAATACAGAACTTAGTATTTGCAAAGAACCTCCAGAATTATGTGAGCTTTAACTCCAGGAGACCTGCACTGCCGACTTTTACAGCCTCAAATAAGGACAGGCGCAGTGATTGTGGAAGTAAACTGGTTCTAGCCATAGGATCTTGCAACCCTGAGTATTGGGTTTATTCCTCTTTCTGAATGTAAATACCAACCACTTTTCAACCAAGTACATTTTTTTTTTTTTGTAAATGTGGATAAATCCACATTACAATTATTAGTTGTAAAACTAAATAGGTCATGCTTATGAAAGATCAAGTTGACATTGTGAAAGTGACATTGAGATTTTCCATGTGTTCTGTACCCAGGAGAAGGTTTTATACTAATTATTGTCAAAAATACATCCCCTTTTTCCGATTTGGGGGGATTTTAGAGAATGAATGATAAAAATGGAAGCAATTTCTTCTGATTGAGACATTCTGGCTGCTGTTTTTCTATCAAACCCCCACACGTTCATTCTAACCATTGGCCAACAAGGAAACACAATGGTAGATGCGTTGCATTTTTTTCTGCAGGGTTGAATTTTCCGGCCCCCCTGCTGTGTACTAAGCAGCAATGATGGGGGTGGGGGGAGCCTGAGGAGAGCCAGGTTCTTCCTTCAATAATCTCACTACTTAATCACGTGTGTGTGTGTGCGCGTGTGTGTAGGAGTGTGCATGTGTGTGATTGGTATCAGAGCTGGCAGGACTTCAGAGGGATCGGCCGTCCCCCTCCTACAGACTGGCATTTGGTTTAGTGTTTTCTTTTCACCTCTATGTGCTCACAGTAAATGCATTATATGCAAGAAAACAAAGCCCTTCAAAGAGAGATTCTCAGAAACTCACGTTGCTGGCTGATGAACTAAAACCAACGGGGGAAGAGAAAGGAAAAAAAGTCACTGTACTTATAGCCAAGCCAATATATTTATATAGCACATTTAAAAACAGTTTCACCAAAGTACCACTATATTTATTGACTTATTTATTAATTAAAATGTATGGGGGGAAAAAACCCTCACTGATGATATGCTAACAGGATGTAGGCAGCAGTTTTTCTGTAGAGAAATTTGAGCAGAAAGATGTCACCTGGTCTCAAGTATAGATACATTCATAGAAGGGGACGTGGCCTCGCCAAGGGGGAAAACAGAATCTTTTGGGAAACACAATTCTCCACTCTTTTTAGCCATTTTCTGGTGGAATATGAACTTATTTATCACTCTTAAATAAAGTCAAGTGTAAATCCGGCCCATATGGATATTTTCTCACAGCAGATTGTTCATTAGAACTGAAAAAACGGCAGTCATAACTAGCGCTAGCTAGCCGTTAGCGTCTGTTATTTATGTATTTATGGGCTATTGAACCACTTTGCTCCCTCCCATGCCTTTGTATCTTTTTTAGTAGAAAACCATATAAATAATTCAGCATTTGTTTAAGTAGTTTTTGAATAATTAGAGAAAGTAGAGATTTTTTTCCAAATTGTTTTTGTCCTTAACTGTTTTCAAACATAACCAAATATGGGTGATTCCAGAGATGCCGTCTGTATCTATCCCTGTCAAATTAAATTTCAGTAAATTTCAATTTTTATCAGTGATCATTGGGAATCAGCTGTTTACACGATGAAGTTACAGTAGGTTATCTAGAGACCAGTTAACTCGCCCTCCACTTATCGACGTGTCACTGTAACCCGCAACAAAGTGAATGTCTACAAAATCATCAGAGTAAGACCAATTCTTTATTCATTTTATATATGCTAAGTATGGGTTTTCAGTTTCATTTCCCTTTTGTAAATAAGATTAAAAAAAAGATAATGAGCTATGGAGCAGCGATCATGAGTCAGAAAATGTGCTTGCCCTTTCATTTGGCAAAGTTCTCTGCATCAAGCAGTCATCATGGGCTCTTGTCCCATGAGAAACGTAACAAGCCAGAGCATTACATTTAGCAGTTTCAACCTAAAATTTCGAAAATGCGGCTGCCTCACCAAGTCATTTTGTTGTGCACAAACCTTTTACCTCTACCTCTTACATTTGTGCAAAATTGCACAAATGTATCTGTCACGTTTGAAAAATGAGGTCGAGCTTGAATCGTTCATAACAAAAGAGCGGATTCAGGCGCACTTTAGGCAAGGCAAGGCAAGTTTATTTGTAGAGCACAATTCATACACAAGGCAATTCAAAGTGCTTCACAGTTGAAAACAAATAGAATCAATAAAAACATCAACATAAAATTAATCAATTACAGTAAAAGGCGAGAGTGCAGATAAATACTTTCAGTCATATGCATTGGTAAAAAGAACTGTTTTCAGCCTGGATTTGAACATTGTCAGAGTTGAGGCCTGTCTCACATCCTCGTGAAGACTGTTCCAGATTTTAGCTGCATGAAACTGAAACGCAGCCTCACCGTGTTTATTATTGACTCTGGGAACCACCAGGAGGCCCCTCCCTGAAGTTCTCAGGGCCCGAGATGGTTCATACGGCTCTAACATGTCAGAGATGTACTTTGGAGCTAAACCATGAAAAGACTTGTACACGAGCAGAGCTGTTTTAAAGTCTATTCTCTGAGTGACAGGAAGCCAGTGCAGAGACCGGAGCACTGGACTAATATGGTCATATTTCCTGGTTCTTGTCAGGACTCGAGCAGCAGCGTTCTGGATGTACTGTAGCTGTCTGATAGCTCGTTTAGAGAGGCCAGTGAGTAGGCCGTTACAGTAGTCTAACCTGCTGGAGACAAATGCATGGATAAGTCTCTCTAAGTCTGGTTTTGACACTATTCCTCTGATCTTAGCAATGTTTTTCAGATGGTAAAAAGCTGCTGATGTTATTGCTTTGATGTGGCTGTTTAAGTTCAGGTCTGAGTCCATGATCACTCCTAGATTTCTAACCTGATTTTTTGGTTTTAGAGAGAGAGACTCAAGGTGACTGACAACACTTTGTCTTTGTGCCTGTGGGCCAAAAACAATGATCTCAGTTTTGTCTGAGTTTAGTTGGAGAAAGTTGTTTTGCATCCACAAACTGATCTGTTGGATGCAGTGACAGAGTGTATCTACAGGCCCATGTTCACCAGCCGTCAGTGACACGTAGATTTGAGTGTCATCTGCATAGTTGTGGTACGACACATTGTTGCTGTTTATTAGCTGACCCAATGGAAGCATGTACACGGTGACAAAACGGCTGTGCTTTGGTATTGGACGGACGCACGTTTCTTTTACACAACAACAACACACATCATATTATCTGACCCGGCCTCACTCAAAACTTTGGAGGAGGTAGTTTCGTGTCTCAGCGAGAGGCCGTTCTCTGCGGCTCTCCCTCATGTGAACAGCAGAATATGAATACGAACCAAACATCTAAATAATAGAGATCAGCAGTTCCCATTCGCCCCCATTCATCGTTATGATCCCTAGTGGTCTGTGCAATTAACATGGCTGCTTGATCTCCCCCTACGAAGCCTGTTCCTTCAAAAGGACAAAAAGACAGGAAGCTGTTGCTATTTGCAATATACAAAAAACAGCTTGGTTAAAAATATGACACCGACCCCAGCATTGTCACATGGGCCATAGCAATTTTTAAAAAAAGAAACACTTTGTGGAACCAGGCTTTTAAGCAGTTTAAACAAGCTTTTCCATAACAAAGGCCAGTGCCAAACCAGTCTGACCAGACCTGTTTGGCACATTTTGGGACCGACCTCTGGCTGTGGCCAAAGTGCTGATGTGACGTGAACAGACTCTGGCAACGAGAGAGTGAACAGCCCTCACTATTGATACGCAGTTAACACAGATATAATATTTCTTTTAGGAGTCCAGTGCCTCCTCCCTTCTGTGTGTCTTGTTGCCCCCACCCTCTTGTCCATGTTTGTCTGTTTGGAGCTGGGCGAAGTCATCACACCCTGGAGCTTGCATCCACTCACCTGCAACTCATCACCTACCTGTTAATACTTAGCTTTTTCTGTGCAGTTCTCTGTCCGGCTCCAGATTCACCTCCAGTCACCTCCACCTCCGTGCCTTGGAACTCCAGCCCTGTTTTCTATTTTTTTCTGTTTTTTGGAATCAATCTGTGAAACCTTTTTTGGAGTCTGTCCTGAGGGTTGTTCTGGTTCAGTTGCTACAACAATTTCACAACATCATACGGCTGTTGTAAAAGGGAATATGGCCAATATTAGCATTTAGCCACTGTTAGCGCAGCAACATTTGCATGTAGCATACCTTCACAGCTGTATTTAGCGGTTTCTTTTCTGTTTTAATACAGCTTGGCACCTCTGAATGATTCCATAACTCCCACCAGAAGGCAGCACTTGTTCTCATCACGGCTTACAAAACTTTAATGATGATCTGTACAGCGTGCTCATCTGTGGGGGCACCTCCCACAACAACTGCGTGTGTGTGGTGGAAACAGTAGCATGTGCTGGGTAGAGTCGATACGTGCACATATATCGTGGCTCTATGTGGAAATGTCAGCTCCCTGCCATGAGGACCAAAGGGAAGGACTTTCCTCGCCCATTGGCACAATCTAATTGTGTTGTGAGGCTTCTCACATGACTTACTTTTACTTTAAAAAGGTCCAGAGTTGCCTTAAAAGCCATATTCATCCCAGGATAAGTTGCCTTCCTCTGCACACTCACAGCGCATATAAATGTGTTAGGAAAACAGCGCTGTTTGCTGGGCAAAGGTGTGCACTGCACTTTCAGTGGTTTTGTTGACACATCCTCCTTAAAAGTAGATCTGCTGCGTTTTTCTTAAAGGAACAGGCCGCCGTTTTTATATACTGAAATACTGTATGTTCTTACCTGAGCTTAGACGAGTTGATGCATACCTGTCTGGTCTTTGTGAGTGCCCTCAGTCACGCAAAACGACCAAAGATGTTTTTAGCATTTGGCCTCTCCCAATGTATTCCTATAGCTCCAAACAGGAGTGACGTTGGTAGCTACCACGCTCTTCCACGGGTGCGCACAAAGACCAGACAGATACGTATCAACTTGTCCAAGCTCAGGTAAGAACATATCACAGTATGGAAGAACTGTGTGCCCTGAGTCACGCAAAAAGACCACCAATGTTTTTTAGCATTTGGCCTCTATATTCCTATAGCTCCAAATGGGGTGAAGTTAGAAGCAGGCAAGCTCTTCAACGGACACGCACACAGACCAGACAGGTACGTATCAACTCGTCTAAGCTCAGGTAAAAACATATCTCAGTATGGAGAAACGGTGGCCTGTTCCTGACTATTGCCGTGTAAACGCTGACTTACTCACTACTGCACTCACAAAGATGCAGGGAGCATATCCATTGAACTCCACATGTAGTTTTTCTGGTCTTGCTATAAGCTATTTGTCAGAATATCCCTTTACAACATTTTACTGATGGAATGCCTGAAATACTCTCTTTTTTTAAAAACATATGGCATGTGGTTGAAAACGCTCTGTGCAGCTCACTCAATCGTCACACTGATATACTGCTACTTCGAAACTACAGCGCCTTGCCAAAGCTAAGCCGGAGCCTCCATATGGGATTTTCTATGCATATCACAAAGCCACAGGAGATTTGTCTCAGTGAGAAAAATGCCTCAATGCGCATTTCTTAAAAGATTTTCATGACATATTTGCTGCGGCTGAATGTATTTGAATTAAATGCTGCTTTCAACACATGGACTGCAGCACCGACATTTATAAAAATGAGGTCCCGCAGGTGAAGTGTAGTTAAGGATCATATCGTAATCCATCATATCTGATCAATAAAATATGCAGCCAAAGCTGAACAGTTGCTGTTTTGGTCCAGGAATATTATCTTTGGGCCCGGTGGGGGGAAAGAATAATTATTGAAATTGAATAGGTTGAAAACTCCCTGTGTGTATGTACATGCCGTTATTCAAGGTACACATTTGATTTGTCATACTTGAACTTATGAAGTTTTCTGTAAAAAATAAATTGAAATGACTATTTTATTACAAAGAGCTTTGGTTCTAAAATGTAAACACTACTTCTAATGCACTGTATTTTACAACCAAGTATTGCCCAAGCAAAAACAATTGATTGGCATTAACCTGTTTCATGTAATATGTCAGTATATACAGTATATGCTCTTAATCTTTTCTCAATATATCACCGACTACCTTCATGTGACTACACTTGACTTTAGTTCAGCATTCCAGTCCTGAATGTACACAGTGATATACAATCTTACCACGGCGCTGGCACACTCCTGTTACACTGCGGCAGCTCAGCGGTCATGGTGAACCCAGTGGCCTTTGCTTATTAGATGATAAGAGGTGCCCTGTTGTTCGGCTTGAAGGATCATTGTATGCCCTCAGTTGCATGCACTGATGAAATGTCCGCAATGCATTTCATCACTGCGACATGTACATATGGTTGGCCTATAAAAACATGTCTGTGCCCTATCACATGGAGCACCCCTTTGGGAGATTGTGCCTTATTCAGGATAAGAAGCAAACAACCCCCTCCGCCCTTATTATTATAGACACGTTAGGGGCCCGATCGACCACTCGTGGCCCCAAGACCTCCTGGGACCATAGATACGACTCTGATATTTATGCTTATGTTTACATCAGCTGCTGGTCTATGCATATGGACACATCTGTCTTTGTACACAGCTGAATTGTGTTATGAGGTGCATTTCTCTTGACTAACATACTGTGGTGACCCTGGAGTGAACGGCGTGTAATTATACTACAAAACCCAAGGGGCCTCAGGACGACTTTAATACCAGAGCACTGTGGGGAGTGGCTGTTGTGGAGCAGGTGACATTTGGGCCTAGGTCACAAACAAGCAGCTTCATCCATCGCTGATGAGGCAGTTTCACAGAAGGAGTCCAGTATTATTACTTTTCCCCTTTAGAAAGTCAGGATTTGTGCTGAGGCGTGTTTTAATATTTTAAAACAATTTGCAGACACAGTATTATTCATTTATTTCAATGCGTGATTTTGGTTCGCCAAGTAAATACATATATATACGTACAGTGGGAGAAAAAGTATTTGGTCACTTCCCCATAGACTTTCTATTGGATTTCGGCCAAATACTTTTCCCCCCATCGTAAATATATATATATATATATATATATATATATATATATATATATATGCTTAAAACAGTACAGTGCATGATGGTGGTGGGTGCACCAGCTGCTGTTCCTATTCTCGACCTAAGATTCATTTGGCTGTCAGTCACTGTGTCAGTCACTGTGTCTTTCTGCTGCTGCAATAATATATCATTGACAGTGGTTCACAGCCACTCAATAATTTTATCTCTCTTTTAATAAAATAAACTTGCCTTTTAGCGTTTTGTTCTTTTTATTCTATATTATAGCTCAATTGTACAGTATATATATATTTTTTATGTGTTTTAAGTTATCAAATCAAACTGCAATACAACTAATGCCCTTCTTACTTCTTGGCCATACCCAGACTCTCTGAACCACACAACAACATCAACAACACAAAAAGCATTAAATGAATGTCTTCATTTTACATTTTCACATGTACTTTAGAATCACTTCTAATGACGGGGTACTTGGAGGCTATCTTTTGATGAGCGCACAGATCCCCGTAATAAAGGTTGTCTTTTCATTGTGTAATAATGAAAAAAAACACAAAAAAAACAAAAGGGCTGCATGTTGCAAAAAGGCGGGATTTGTGAAGCGCGTGGGTTTAGTCCAATTGTAATGCGTGTGTGTGGTGCGATGGGGGAAGGCGGGGTCAGGAGTCAGACCAGATGGCAGGAGCTATACCCCTCCTCCATTGCTTTGTACCCTTCTCTTGTAACGCCTCATTTAGCGCGGGGGAATTAAACACTGGGTGCCCCACTCTCCCCACAAAATCATTTCTATTTAAAGAAAAAAAAGTTTGGGGAATTTGGGCGTATGTGCGTAGGACTACAATTGAAATTGAGCATTTTAATATTTTAATTATGAATAAGCATTGTGTAGGTGTTTTTTTGTTGTTGTTGTAAATAAACTGAATCCATTATGGAGGGACAGTTAAAGACAGGACAGTTATACAATCCCATCGCCATCCAACCCTGCATGGTAATCACACTCCCCAGCCACTTTTTACCTCCTCAGCCCATGTGTGCATGTGTGCTTGTCAGTGGGAGCACTCAAGATCCATCTACAGGGAATATACAGTAAGTGCTCCCCTCCCACACCTACTACTCCATAAGTGCCTCGACACCTGTCAATCAAAGCTGTCTCACTTTAGGATAGGCACATTTTGCAGAGCTCATTTTGCCTCATTAGCAAGATAACCTATAGTTCAAAAAAATAAATGAATAATAATAAAGAATAAGAAACTACAGCACAGAACAGGCTTGCACATTGTTATGTTATTTGTGATTATTTCGGTGGCATTTAAAGCTGCTCGCGTCCTTTCTATCCACCCCCTCACCCCAACTCACATGACCCGTTCCTGTAAAGCTTAGTGCAGTGGCCATATCCATTGACCTGGACCCCATCCCTAACCTCTGTTATGTATTTGCCACTGTTCCCTGTAGCCTCTCCTCCATGTCTCCACACTTACGACAGTGGCTTACTGTGCAAAGCTCTTTTCAAACATAAACAGACCATTACAAACGCTCAGCTGTCCAATGGACCCACTCGGCAGTCGCAGACATGTATAGACTTTCCATTTAAGGCCTGCTCTCAGCCAGCGAGGGAGTCTTAAAGGAGCCAGGAGGAGACAAGTGGTGCTGTGTAGAAGTACAGAGAGAGAGACAGGGTGTAGTTGCAGACTTACAGTAGCTCTAAGACGAGAATAATTAAACACTCATTGACGGTACAAAGTCATTTGAGATAGTAAGTACTTGTCTGCTGATTTATTCACTAATAAATCTTCCGGGTAATATGAAAAGTAAGTTGTCTATACTTCGTTATGAACTGACTGGCAAGCAGTAGATTGTAGAATATAGTAGACAGGCACGGTGCAGTTCTGAAAAACTCGACATTTAACATCAAGTGCATGCTTTATTATAGGAATTAGAGAGACATCCTCACATGAACAGCTGAAGTTGGCATCAATACATTTAACTCTAACTTCACACTACATTCAAGAGTACAATGATGGTAACCTAAGCTTCAGCGCTAGTCCAAACCCTCCCTACATGTCTTAACACTATCATTGCTTTCTTGATTGTGGTCTGGTGCACAGTGGAGCACTGTTTGCTGTGGCGACACAGTGAACCAGAGACAGAGCCATGGACAGACAGACACTTAAGTGGTGTGGGGCTGTGAACACCAGTTAACACACAGAGGTCTTTTTGTGAGGGACAGAAGAACTCGCCTCAGCCCCGTCCACTCACCGGGACGTTTACACTTTCTGTAAACATGTGGTGGTAACAGGACAGGGGCAGCTCGGGGGGGGGGATCCCCTATACCTGATCGAATCCCTCCCTACACGTGCACGCTTGCAGGCCCACATGCACGCTCACAGTGGCAGTCCTGTCAGTGCCGCAGACTGTCTGTCTCCTGGTCAATCCGGCGGTGACTGTAACTAGGTGTAATGGGCAGTGTGTGGTTATGGCGACTCTATGGGCCTATTCAGGAGCCCAGGTCCCGCTTCATACACAGAGACACACATGCACGTAGCACTGTTTACTGTGGTGCTTTTGGAACCAGCTGCTCATTGAAACATGTTTCTTTTTCCATCCCGAAGAGCAAAGGGCATCCCTACATGTTTCCAACCCTATCGCCAAGATTAAATGTATGGAGGAAACAGGAATAAGACAAGTAAACTCCAGGGATAGACTTGTGCGTCACATTGGCTGCAAGCACGCACGGCTGAGCAGATAAATGCAATGATATATAACCATTGAGGCCTACTGGGATAACACTATACTATACAACACTGATTATTTTGTTGTTAAAAAACACTGAAAGTCAGATTGCGTAATTTAAACTTTTTTTTGGTTGTGGTCCATAATCATTCCAAAATCTATACAATTCCAATTCTTTTAAGTTTGTACAAGGACGTTGCAGACAACTAGATTGGTAGTTTTGGTTGATTGATAAAAGGCTTCTATATAGTGCTAAAAGGTCAACCCTGCATTCTGGAATCTGAGGACTGGACAGTCTGTGATCTTGGCCCGTCTGCTGAGGGATCCTTCGGCCTGGATCTCTATCCGTCCATGGGAATGGATCTCTCCTTCTGTGGTTTTCCCCAAGGTTTCTCTTTTCTCCTGCCGGGTTTTGAGTTTTTCCTTGCCGTGCTGGAGAGTCTAAGGACGGGGGACGCCCACGCCGCTCGTCGCTACCTCCTATTGGACATTATATTTGCCATTATATTTACCTGAACTTTTAATTGTCATATTTATTGCTCTGTTTTATTGCCTTGATGTTTGGTGCAGCCCTGTGAGGCGACTTCTGTTGTGATATTGGGCTATACAAAACCATTAAACTTGAAACTTGAAAGGTGAGTGCAATCTGGAAAATGTTTAGCTATTTGTGGTAGTATTGTGCCTAATTTATATACATTTCAAAGAATATTAGGGCCCTAAATCTGATATGTACTACAGATGAAAGAATGCTGAGCAAATTATGAATATCCAGATGACTCTGATCCACATTTACACGTGCATTTCATTTTGCACATAATAATAATAATAATGACGGCGATTATCGGCCCTCGCTGACCGCCCTGCCCAAAGAAGGGGGCGCTTTGCACTTTTGTTTCCCTCAATCTTAGACTACAATATTAATGCTACTGCCTTAATGTTTTTTTCTGCAATTGCAAGTGTGTCCTCTCAGTACTTGACAACGTGAAAACGTTTTTTTCTGACAACTAGTCAACTACTAACTGTAACTTTTTGTGTTTAGTAGAGGCGCACTTTCAGATCTTCCAGAGCCAGTCCTGGCGCAATAAGTGGGCAGGACCGACTCCCGTGGCCAATAGCGATGTTATGTAAACAACACTTTACCTCCAACCAGACTCCGAAGGCAAGGGAGAGTGGTGGTGAGAGTGAGCACGTGCTTTTGTTTGGGTCGCGTAAACGCAATTAGGGCTGAGTGTAGACAGGCACCTACTTTGGCACAGTAGAAAAACTGATCAGGTGTACCATTGATTTTATGGCTTTTGACGGTTGTCCTTGAGGATTCAGTAAATGGTGCGGAGTTACTGAAAATAACTGTTAAGCAGATATAGGATGCTGAGAGTGTTCCCGTTTTGCAGGTAACACAGGCTCCATGGATCATCATCAGGATTAAAGATATTTCCATCAACATAATTTAGTGTCTTTATGCACTTTTGAGATCTGTTAATATCTTCACCTAAACATTCATCAACTTGTTTGATTACTTCTTTTAAAATTGAAACTTTATCACTATAAAAACAAAACAGTACAACCGATATTGCAATCAAAGCCACTGTGCCACCATAACCACACACAGAGAGGCCGGGGAATGAAACCAGACATTTTAAATTGGTTTGGTATCGACCGGTAAAATCCACCTGCTCCTTGCGTGCCTGTTTTCACTCCTCTGCTCTCCATTTCCTGGCGCAGCCCATTGACTCGAGGCTTTAGGGTCACTTCAGGACAAAGGCAAATACTCCCCTGATCTGACATCTGCACTGACCCTGATCAGCTCCCATAGCTCCAAAACCTATTCACCAAAAGCCCACTGTAACAGTCGGTTTGAATGGCCGAAAATCCTGTTGAACGCTGCTTGGAAAAAAAAAAAAAAACATCTTTATATAGAAAGAATCTCTATAAATATTCAGATAAATATTTATACGTTTCATTCCCAGACAGATGAATATGTCTGACACTGGAGTCACATTATAAACAATGTTAACATGTGGGCACTTTAGACGGGAGGGCATTTCCAGATGGCTGTGGTGAAGACTATGTTTATTATTATGACTATTATTGAGAAAACTATGCTACATTGGCAAACGAAAACAGTTGGAGCTGCTGTTCAGCGGTAATTAATTTTTAAAGATTTTCAACACAAAAAGCATCTGCTGTGTATTGTTAAAGACTGGCCACTGATCCTCCAGGCACATTTGGTACTTGTAATATTGTTTTCTGAGACAGTCATATGGCTGATTATAATGTTATTGTGATGTAAACGTTTTTCAATTGCCTTGAATAAATCATCTCAGCTGTCAGTCACTGTAAACATCAAGGATCTCTAGTTTTGATCAGTGTTTGACATGAGATTATTGCAGGTTTGGTGGAAAATGCACAAAAACAAACAACTGTATGTGCATGGAAAGGTGTCATATGTTTGCAGTGCACTTTCTGTCCCCGTGACACTTCCACAAGCGTTTAGAGGGTTTTACATCTGCAGCTGTCAGAAGACGTTGTTATACACCTGATATTTCTCTATTATTGCGTTTTATTATGGGTTACTGGGGCTGGGTAGAGCTGAGCACACACTCGTTTTTCAGTCAAAATTGGGGAACACTCACTGCGACTGGAAATCGGGTGTGTGCTCAGCTCAAAGCCAGAGCCCTCACAAATCACCTCTTCCTGTGCCATCACTAGCAACAGCATCATCCTGTTTGCCACTATCATGCAGTTGAAAAGCCAAATTTTAGGGCAGGTTTTTGAGTGTGTAGAATGCATGGTGTAACATATGAGCGTGTCATACCATGAGGGAGAGTCCTTTTAAAGTCCATATGACACATTAGACACAATCTTTGCTGAAACATAGTTAACACTTTATATTTAAGATTTTGCTAAAGATTGTACCCAGCTTTCTTTAGTTTGGCCATTTTGTGATGTTCATAGTTTCACTTCTTTTATTGGACACTGACGGAAAGTGACATAGAAGAAGATAAACAATTTTAAACTGTTGCCGTGCAACCATGTTAAGTCAATACAGCCTCATTCCGATTTCCAACTGAGTTAAGCCATAAACCAGGCCCCGGAAATTCTGATTGGATGTCATTCCAAATGCAGATTTGTCTGTATTTATTAAGTTAATATTACGTTAATATTGTCATTTTACAAATGTTTAAGGTTAGGGTTAGGATAAAGATTGAGTTAGAGTTAGGAAAAAGGATTTTGTTAGAATTATAACATGGTGTAACTGGGTTGGAAAGCGGAAAGACACGTCAATACATACAGACGTCGTTGCGTCATAGAAGGGGGCGTGGCCTCACAGAGGGGGAAGGAAATATCTTTTGGGAAACACAATTTTTTTTACTCGTTATAGCCAGAATATTAACTTATTTATCATATACAAATTAAGTCAAGTGTAAATTGGGTCTATATGGATGTTTTTTCACAGCAGATTGTTCAGTAGAAGCGAAAAAACGGTAGTCGTAGATAGCTAGGTAGCGTTAGCATGTAGCATGATGCTAACACGAAGCATCATGCTACATGATGCTCCGTGTAGCATGATGTAGCCACAAAAGCATTAAAACCTGTCATGTGCACTTTAAGCATTCGTATTAGAATTGTGGGAGTGCAGCAAATGACTGTGACCACTATAGGTAAACAGAGCCATGGACTCACTGTTTTGGATTAAGTTGGCAACAAAAACCCAATGGTTTCATCAGGACAGAATAACCAGGATTTATGCTGCTGCCAATAATACCAGGAAGAAAAATCAGAAAGAAAGTATAAAGATATGGTAGTCAATATTTGATTTGGCAAATAATTGTATTTGCTTTCATGAATGGCCAAGTCCTCCCACGTGCCACCTTTCAACACAGGAAGAAGAGCACACTGAGTGGATTTGTGTTGCATGATCACTGTTTCCCGGCAAAACCTTTCTCTGGTGCAACAAAAGGAGCCATCTAAAGCTTTTGTCTTAGTGGGGATAAGCCAGAGCCAATCCAGCCTCCGTGGACTGATCGGTGGTGGGGCTGTGTTCTCATAAGCCTATTAGAAGTGGGTGATTTCTTGGGATCCATGTATCCAGGAGTATGCCAGAAAAGATACACCAAGCTTTGCACAAAGAGGCCCTCGATGGGGTTAGCGCTGCAGGACTTATCCAGATTTAGAAGAACTACATGGAAGAGGCAAAAAAATAAAGAGCATGGAGTTTAGAATGAGGAAGGAACAATCAAGTATTATGTCTGCTTTGGTTCCTGGGTCAACCTTTGAAATAGTTCATACAAGTTGTGCAGTTACATTATGTTCATTTAGTTGAATGTCCTTAGGCTTCGTCTTGCTGTTGTGGTTCTGGTTATTTAAGTGCCTTGATTTATGTTATTCAAGTACATTCTGGCCCTCAGATCGCGATGAAAACCTGTTTTTCCTGCCTATCAGTGAAGATCTAGCAAGCGCTCACAGCTACTTTCTCAATTAACCAGAGTATTGCTTCCCATGAGGGGTAACTGCCAAGCACAGATTAGTAAAAAATAGCTTTTGAATAACCTAAACTGGAGGTGGAAGCTACGCTGAGAGCCATGTGAGGTGAGAATAGTGAAGTGTAAAACTTGGCATGGATAAAAACTCAGTTGTGGCAAACACGCAAGCCAACAGCAGATAAGACCAGTCTTCAAGAAAGGTGCCATCGAAAACCAACAGCCTACGGAGCATCAAATGTGTCTATGATGCTTTAGCGATACTTAAAGAGCATTTGGCACATTGGACACGTTTTTTGCTAAAACACAGTTAACATGATTATATTTAAGATTTTGTTAAAGATTGTACCCAGCTTTCTTTAGTTTGGCCATTTTTGTGAAGTTTATAGTTTCAATTCCTTATTGAACACTGACAGGAAGTGGCATAGATACATACGGCATCGCGTCATAGAAGGGGGCTTGGTCTTGCAGAGGAAACTATTTTTCACTCACCTAAGCCGTTTTTTGGCGGAATATAAATAAATTATCACATTAACACAAATAAGTCTAAATCGAGTCCATATCAGGGTTTCCGTTAGCCGGCTGTAGCCGTTTGCAAAGAAAATGGCCGGTAAAAATAATTTCCATCGGCCAAATTGGCCGACAGTAAAAAATATGGAGAGAATATAGAAAAATATATTAAATATAACATGTCACCTGGGTCAGTGACTAACATAACAAAGTGTTTTTGAGACAGCCCCAAATATTAAAGAAAGGTTCAATGTTTTTATCAAAAAGTCCTTAGCCCATTTAACAAAGCGCAGGTGAAGCGCCATCGTCACCCTGGAAATGAAAGGATTTTCTCTTCGTGCTTCGTCACATTTTCCAAGAAAACAGTGAACTACAGGTGCATTTACTTTGATAAAAGTGTGTTAAGAACTCAGCAATAGTTTTGATTAGGATATTCTTTAAACGAGCGTGTGGTCAGTCAGAGTGACGCGCTGTCCTGCACTGGTTCTTCCTGGGAGAGTGGCCGGGTTTAGAGGCGCTTCCCTCGGTCGGTCTGCGCAGAGCTGGGTCCATGTTCAGTCGATTTGCCCCTCCGTAATATTTCAGCGATGACAGACGTAATCATTATTTTACACCTGATGTCACGTTAAAGCCCAACCCTCGCTGAGCAGCTGATGTGGTCAGACCTGGATAAGGAGGGTCATAGATATTGGCTACTTTCTGTCTGAGTTAAAGTGCAGATGAGTAGGCTTCGTCCGCGTGACACCTGCCGCTCTCAATCGTCTCCACGCGCACAACTTTATATTTGGATTTTATTTTTTCATTAGCAATAGCTGTCTTTTGGACCCACTAAAGCACTCGTGTAGCGCTCTGTCTAAATGTAGATTGTTATTGATAATAAGCCACATTTATTATGTATATATTTTTTAATGGCCAGTAATTCTTGTGAATGGCCGACATTTTAAGACCCAGCCGGCCAAAGTGGTCCATATGGATGTTTTTTTCACTGCAGATTGTTCAGTAGACGCAAAAAAAACAGCAGTCGTAGCTAGTGCTAGCTAGCATTAGCATGTAGCATGATGCTAACATGAAGTAGTAGTAGAAAACTATATTCATAATTCAGCATTGTAGTTTTTGAATAATTAAAGAAAGTTTAGATTTTTCTCCAAGTTGTTTTCCCCATTAACTATTTTCAAACATGACCATATTGCTGGATTGCAGGTGACATCACAGCGTGTTCTAAATGCCTATACTATACTATCTATTATATATAAAATTATTTTGTTTTTGAGGAAATTTTTGGTCTCGTACAGAGAGATCATGGACCCAGTGAATGATATTAATGATCATTTTTCTCATTCATACATTTTCTTTTTAGCTACGACTTGAAAGTGTAATGTTGTTAATAGGAAAAACTGGGTCCGGTGACATCATCACATCCTAGAACCTGCAACCCAGCAATATGGGCGATTCCAGAGTCTGTATAGAAGAAGGTAAACAATTTTAAACTCTTGCCATGTCAATCATGTTAAGTCAATGGGAAATGCGTGAGTCAAACTGCAATACGTTTGTTAAGTGGTGACGTCACAGCTCTACTTCCGGGTCCGTATAGATTGGCAGATGCGCGAAAAACTACAAAAAAACTCTTCAATACCTCAATCAATATTTCTGAAACTCAACAGAGAGTTACTGAACATACATATTTATCAGGCCAATTAGCCACAAATTCTGTACCTACTGCTATTAAAGTACTATTTGCCAAAATCGCTACATCCGGGTTAGCAGAGATAAATGCTAACAGCGCAGCAGCTACGCTAACCCCTGGAAGTAGTGACTTTAGTAAATAATACTTTTTTGGCAGTAAGTGCGGCATTTTTGGCTAATTAGTCTGAGAAATAAATAGGTTCAGTAACTCTCCGTTGAATTTTTTTTTCTTCACATATTTGCCGGTCTGCTAGTACCTGCAGACCGGCTATAACAAACGTATAGATCAGATGGCATCTCTGGAATCGCCCATATATGGTCATGTTTGAAAACAGTTAAGGGGGAAAACAATTTGGAGAAAAAGCTAAAGTTTAGCACTTTAACAAATGCTGAATTATTATGAATATAGTTTTCTACTAAATAAAGATACAAACACATGGAGAGGAGCAAAGTGGTCCAACAGCCCAGAGAATGCGAACATGATGCGATGCTGTGTGTATCTATGGAACTTTACCTTTATCTATGTCACTTCCTTTCAGCAGCAAAAAAAACAAAACATTTCTTCATTAAAATTTACAGCCAAGTTTGAGTGAAAAATATTTCCATTGTGTAATTGGATGTACAATATCCCTCTCTCCCTTCGCCTTCCTGTCAGCGTAGTATCTCCAAGACAATTAATAAGTTAAAAAACACCTGCAGTTGCGCTTATGGCCTCTAGGGGCAAGAGTTACTTAGTACTGCTTTAAAACCTGTCATATGCACTTTAAGGCCAAGTTGATTGGTTTTCATTCAGTTGTTCAAACGTTATTTTTTCCCCTTTAGGAATCAAAGATGCATAGAGCCATTTGTGCATTGCAGTTTACTTTGAGCACCAAAGAGCAAAGCCGGGGCAGGCTCAAGCCACTATTCATCTCTAAAGAGTCAATAATGAATGAATGAATACATTAATGTTGAAATATTGACAATCTAAAGGACAGCAGAGAGTCTTTTAACCTTATTAGAAATGGGTAAATAAATATGTGATCAGATGTTAATAGGTTGCGTTCCGGTGACATCACAGCAAAAAGCCTATAATTTAAAACTGAGATGGAGAGCAAGTGAAATTCCATAGCGGTAACTATGGTAACATCAGAATGCAAATTTCTTGGTCTTAGTTGGTGCTAATTTCTCTGTAATTCTTGGGCCAATTCATATGAAACAAAAACTGTCACAACGTTCAGAGTCATCTCTTCCAGAACATATGAACTATGGCCTAATTTTTTCCTCACAAAGGCATCCGAAAGTGGAGGCATTATTCAAAAACATGAGCATGATCTTTCGTTCAGTAGAAAGGACTTTCAGCCATAAGAATAATGTGGCAGGTTTGTGAATCCAATAACTTTCAAACAATGATCAGGGAAAACAATTGGACATTTTCTTTTGGGAAATTTCTTTTAAAAACTGTTTCTCTTCTTGTATTGACACTTACCATCCAACTGACAAGGCTCGTTTTCCTTTAAAGTTACATTATGCAACTTTTATGCAAACTATTGGTTGTATTGATGACCTTCAATGGTTTTGAATTGAAAGGCTTAACAACAATGTGCTATACAGTATGTGCACCAGCCACAAATAACCCACTAAAAGTACAGAAATGTTTGAGTTAGCTGAACCATATTTCAATATGTATATTTATTCAGTAGTACTTTCCAGTCATTACTTATTGGTGTTGCAGAATAGTGTTTTGAATTTACAGCTTCTTCTTTGAAACCTCCTTCAGTGACCTGAGTTGCACCATGTACTGAATGCTGTATCTTCTTTGGATGCAGAGCTGGAATTCCAGTCAAACATTTCTAAACACCAAGAAACCAGCCATGTGTTTCCTCCCTCTTATTAATACACAGTACTTCCTCCTTCACAGGGAATGCATCCTAATTAAAGTCAATCAGGTGATTAGCTCTTCATTGGTTCTTATTTTGTCATTTATTTTTGGCTGGGCACTTCCTGGAGCCTTCTTCTTGTCACCACAAACATGACATTTGCATATCATTTAATTTCTTCATCTCCGCCTCAGCATGTGGAAGTGAATTAGTGTATTTAACCAAAATGTCAACCTAGTCTATTAACATTTCAGAAAATCCAGCTGTGGGAATAAAAAAGAAAAAGCTATGACATCCCTAATCCATCATCCTGACAGTTTTCTCCTCGAGCTGGGTAAGCTATGTGATGAAATGCTTTGTTTACATATTATATAATGACTGCTTGAAGGTTAGATACTCACTGATAAAACGGAAATGGGTAATTTCATAGACGAGGCTCATTTTCCTTTTAAGGTGTATGTAACTTTTATAAAAAATAAAAAAAAGAGTTTTGATATTAATACGTATTTGACTTTTCAGTGGCCAGCATGGCGCCTAAACTAGGAACTGCATGAATACCAGAGTTTACATACACTATATAAAAAGACACATAGCAGTTGTTTCTCAATGTCTGACATGAAATCAGAATTAACTTTTACTCTTTTTTTTTTTAAGTCAATTAGACTTTTCCAAATTATTTCTATATGCTAAATGGCAGAAGAATGAGAGATAGATTTTTGTTACTTTCTACAAAGTCAGAAGTTTACATACTCGAATATTACTATACCTTTAAGCAATTTGGGAAAGCCCAGATGACGATGTCATGTCCTTGGAAGCACAAGTCTGGGTCATCCTTGGGTGCAATTTTAAGACGCCTGAAGGTGCCAGGTTCATTGGTTCAAACAATTATACGCAATATGTATATATAAAAAAGATGGACATGTCCAGCCATCATACAGAGCAGAAAGAAGGCGGGTTCTGTGTCCTAAAAAATAACGTGCTGTGGTCTGAAAAATGAATATCAACCCTTCATGATGTCCCACTGTAGTTAAATAATGCACCTTCAAAGTATCTATATATAATATATAATGCAAAGCTGACACTTACAATTTTTTTAGAAGTCAACACTTGTCACAACATTTGCCTTATTTACACATGTTGGTAATGGTGGCGGTGTCGTCTCCAAGATTTGCTAGCCACGCCATTTGAAAGAAAATCTTGTTTTGTTTTAGAACATGCCATTCCCACTGCTGCCTATGGGGTCCGAAATCCCGAAGACCCCAGTAGCTATGTTCACACTGCAGATCTTTGGTCACATTTGAAGAAAAATAATAATTGGATATGGTGTTCAGACGAGCCTGAAAATATCCAACACAGGTCGCACATGGTTTGGATTTGGATCACTTTGGTCTATGAGCGCATGCTAAAGTTTTGACATTTCTTTACACTTGCACCAAGGAGGTCATTTATCAAGACAGGGGCTGAATAGCAAGTGCAAACTGGAGAAATGCATAACGCTATTTGTGATCTAATTTACCAATTGAAATTGCATGTGATACTGTACTGGGTTCCCAATCTGATTTGTGAATGAGAGAATGCTGCATGAGTAATGGCTGTTGATCCACTTTTGCACATGTTACTCATTTTGCTCATGGACAAACGTTATTATTACAGATCTAGGCCTGTATTTGATCAATGTAAATTACCGTACAAACTATACAATCTGCTAATTTCATATAGAAATCTCATTCCTTCAGCGCTCAAGCAACCGTTTCATCTCGTCTATGTGACGCACTATAGTTGCCTGATATGGCGGTAACGACAGATCGGTTGTTTGTCAGAGCAGGTGATTGACAAAACACAAATAAACGTGCACACATGCGCCCCCTAGAGACAGTTTGATTGACAGCCGTGTGTCCAGAGGGGGTCTTTGTGCTCACAGTTCTCTGTGGCAGCTGCCACTTTTAAGCTACTTAGCGCACACATGTATGTAATCTGTAAATATAAACATGTGGGAGATGGTGCACCTGCGTTTGTGGGTGATCATAGTGACATGTTTACACTCAGTATAGACGCTGCCTGCATGATAAAAGGGGCTGTACTATGACATTTATCTGATCATGCAGAACAGACTCAGGAGCATATACTATTTGAAAGGATAAATCTATGTATTCAGACGGATATAGACAGAAATCCATACTCAGCTTAAACTTAATTCAATTCATAAGTAATTCATCTTTGGAGCTCAAACTGAGATGACAGAAAATACTAAAATGTTTTGAGGAATTTGAAGGAAATGAAACAAAAAAGCTTTACATGAAAAAAACAAAAAAAAACAAAAAAAAAACAGCCATAACATGGGGTTCCAACCTCCACTTTGGGAACCACTACTTTAGTCATTAAATTTTGCATTATTTTAGTATTGTTGATTCTTGCTAAGATTGACAAAACATAATATAAAGCGTAAATAGAAAAAGCCATTGTCCTGAAGTGTTCACGCAGTGTATTGAGAATTAAAGACTCTTTCTTAGTGGTATGCTACCTGCTTTTTACGTCCGGTCACAGGCACGTGATTGGAAGTAGGTGGGACTGTTGAGCTGAATTGATCTTGGCGTGTCCTAAGTCACCGTGATCGAAAGCATCTGCCTTAAAGAGGCTATACAGAGTTTAAAAATGTTAAAATTATGTATTTTCCTCCCCCTACATGTTCCACCAATGTCCTAATGTGTAGAATGAGCTCAGACCTATTCTCAAATCCTGCACTGCCACTCAAAAAGTGCTGTGACGCACGAGCTTAATATAGAAAGTGCAGTTACACGTATGACCTGAGGTGGCAGTAGTGAGTATTAAATGGCCAACTTGCATCTAGTCCCTTTAAATATTCCTTAATCCGTTGTTCAGAGAGGTTGATGGAGGAAAGTTACATCATCTGTCATGTGCACCCTCAGGAAAGCGTAAATACCTTTCTTGGTGATTGGTTCAATGTGGGACCGATCGTCCTTGTGAGGTAACCTTCTATTCTGGCCCATGTTCCTTTCGTTCCTCTCATACATTCTCACCCACCACATTCGAACACACTCCAAAATACTGGCTGTGGCCCATGACCGAGGCGTAGTAAGGTCCACAGAGCGTGGGCCAGCGGCTGTAAATGCCAGTGGCATTGTCATTCTCTGAGGTTGGGGCCGGGCCAAAGACAGAGGGATGCCCCAGGAGTCACAGTGATGAATAGATAGAGCGATTGATAAATGGCCTGATGAGAGAGGTGCAACGGTGGAAGGACAGTTTATCTGACCTCTGACCTCGAAGAAGATTGACTGAAAGCGGCGGCCGTCAGTGGCAGTAAACACAAAATGCTTTCTTGGCCTTGTAAAGCCAAGACGCCATCAGGGCTATTATGAGTGCAAAGTGAGGGTTTATGTTGCTGTTAAATACAATAAAGTAATTTAATGTATTGATTCATGGTCAGTGTCCAATGGAAAATGCTTAATGTTTGTCTTGCCGCTGACTTTCTTTTTATTGCTACAAATGCAAGTTTGAACAGAAAGTTAGGACCCCAACCTAGACTTTTTATGTGACCCATGTAAAGGCAAGTGCTACATAAATTAAGTTGCAAGTGGCTCAAGATTACCTCTGCAACTATGAGCCTATGAATTTGATTATTATTGGACACAAATCACTTACAATCAGAGCCGACTTAATCATAATAATCGAAGCAAACACTGTGTTTTTTTTACTTACATCCGTTGAAAAACATTACCTGTTCAGAACATTTGCAATTCTGCCTACCTTACAGTTGTTATTTCTATTTAAATGTGTGAATCTCCATATTTTACTGGTGGGTTGAGAGCATGTTGAGAGTTGCCAAGTTAAAAATCATTACCATGTTCAGTTTCTATGAAGACAGAAGACAAATAGTTCTGCTGGGTATTGTCAACAATGATGCAATATTCCCGATTCAAGTGTATCGCAATATTGTGTCCATAATACAAGATATATTCAGAATTTTAAGAAAAAGGATCTTGCAGGTGCACAAAATGGAGGTATTATGCTGAATAAGCTCAGCGTGCAATTTAATGCATGTTGTACGTTCTGAATAAAAAGGGTTTACTATGGTGGTAATTCAGCAACATTTTAGGTACACTTTTACGACACCATTGTTATGTTACTACAGTTTATTTACCGTGTATTTATAGTTTATTACATGTGGTTATAGATTTACTTCAGCTTTATTTCAATGTAAATTTACTTTAACTTCACCGTCAACATTGTATCATTATAGTGTGTTTACTGTACTGTAACTACACTGTAACTACTTCATTTATTATATGTAACTTATTTACTGTGTTTTTTATTTTATTACATGTTATTTCATTGTTATTAGATATTAATTGAGCTTTATTACAGTATTATTACACCTTAACTACTCCGTTATTATTATTATTATTATGCCGTAAATACAGTGTAATTATTGTGTTTTAGGGTTTATTACATGTTATTACGTTATTATTACATTTATTCCGCTTTATTACAGTATAACTACACTGTAGTTAGTGGTCCGTAATCTAAAGCATTACCAACATGGTCAAATAAATGTATAGATGCCAACCTTGTAATCATGGCAACTGCATAGACCCGATCGAGTGGCAAGTCTGCCTTGATTTGACACTCAGTAGGGAATATTGGGGGTTCTATTTGGAATGAAACAAACGTATGTATTACTCTAATAAAATCTATCTTTGGTGCCAATAATTACAAACTTAATTTCTGCATGTAACACGACTTGAAGTGGAGCTGGTAAAATTGGCATGTTTTGAATTTATATGGACCACAATATTGGGTATTCAGTGAAAAAAAAAAAAAAGAAAGAAAAAAAAAACCATATATACACAAAAATACATTAAGATGTCCATCACAATCCATAAAAGTTGTGAAGGCTTTTACCATTTACCATGAGCATGTAAATCTACAGAGCAGCTCTCGTGTCTCTGTGTGTCGTGACAGAGCTGAGATGAAGCTCTTAAGTGACAGTGTGGGGCAGTCCTCTCTGCTGGAGACTGGACACTCATATATGTGAGTCTGCCAGCCTCTCCACAGGAGCCCTGCACTGTAATAAGCTACTGCCACACGCATGTCAGAGAGCTGCCTGTCCATGTGCACATATGCATCCAACATGTATAATATATAGGTGGTATTGTGGACAGCAGTGTATTTATGTAATTATATATGGAGATTGCATGCCATCAGTGCAGCACGCACCCACATGCAAAGTTACACGCTCTGCAGGGGCTGTCGACTGTAATGCAGGCCTGTGACAGAGTGACGACTGTGGATTAGAGGTGGTCACATGGATGGAAAGACTTAAGTTTACACACTAGGACAACCATGTGAGCATCACATTTTTAATGCAATTTAACTAAGGGACCAATGGTATTAACTGTTTGGACAATGATCTAACAATGGTCTCAAACTGTTGCCTGCAATGCAGACACCGATGTACCAGGGACTGAGTGTGGTCAAGCACACAGGAAGCGGAGTAAACCAATCACTGAAGGGCAGGCTTGTCTGTTTTTTACTATTAGTGGCTCTGCGTTTATATTAGAAGAGGCTTATGAATCACAAAACTCACCTACTGTCAACATGTTTTTGGTAATTTACCCTCTTGTGGAAAAAAGCTCTGGGCTTTCCCGTGCGTTATTGAGAGGACTGCCACGCCCCAAGAGTGACGCTGCTCGCGGATAACATGTGACTGCAAATAAATGATTCTGATCACACAAATCCTTTTGAGTTTAGCAGCAGCTTCCTGCCCAGTCTGATAATTATCTCCATGTATAAAAAAAATATGCTGGGGTATCATTCTGGACTTTCTGTATGCTTCTTACATTGCCAGGCAACTCAAAGTGGTACACAGACCTTCTGGTGGTAACCACAATTCTTTTGCAATATGTTTTCTTACTTTTGCCATAATACACAGTTCCTAAGTCTCTTTGTAAGACGACTTAGCACACCTGTGAATGCACCAAACAAGCCATTTTCACCTGAGGCTATGAAAGCCTTTTCATCATTTGACTGTTTGTCATAATCTGCAACCTTTGCCTACAAAGCCATCCACAGCCTGGGAGAAGGACCAAGTATAATCTTGAAGAAAAGATTTGGCTCTGAGCAAACTTAAAGGAAGAAAGGAGGGATGGGAAAATAATGTCACCCACGTGCCGGAAGTCTGGAGCACTGCTGTGACTGAGGAGACATGAGGGCATGCCATGTGACTGGAGTACAGAGGAAATCTCTGCTTTATTACAAGCCATAGTGGGATCTTAAGTATTGTCAGCATCCATTCATTATATAGATTAAAAATGAACGGAAATCAATTGAATGGCATCGCAATAAACTAATTATGCTTATTGTGTTTTGTTTAATACATACAGTATGGGTCGACAGTAGCTCAGATGGTAGAACGGATCCTATAACCAAGAGGTCGGTGTGAGATTAAATGTCCACTGCTAAATGCAAGGAAATCAAGTCCTAGAAACATTACGTGTGTTTAAGATGAGCCAGTTGGGCTCAGGCACTGCAGGCGACTGCAGGCGGCTGCAGGCGGCTGGTGCATGCCGGCCCTGACGCAATCTGTGCAACGGTCCGGATGCTCCCGCAAGAGCAAGGCGCCTGTATCGCCTGAGCCAGGCAGGTGAAGCTGCTTTTCACCGCCTGGTTCGGCGACCTGAACTATAAAGGCCTAAGGGATGATGGGAAATGAAGTGTGGTCATGCGCTGACAGCGGACTGACGGATGATTGGATCAGAATTGTGTTTTGATCAGAAATGTGTTGCCCTGATGCTCCACAGCCTCCTGCCTCCTTTTTTCTCATCACAGAGATGATGAGAGACAAAAATGCTTTATGTTTGACAGAAAGTGCCATGGATGTGTCCCACATATAACCTAAATTTAGATAAGCAGAAGTTTATCATTCTAATCCTAAACTGTAAGAGGAGAGTCTATTCTTTGCTCTGGTGGTGAGGTGTGGTGTGTGGGGGAAGCAGAAATGCGTTCACAAAAATAGCTTTATTCACAAACTCTTTCTAACACACCCGAGACGCTGCGTGATCTGAGGAAACTCTCTGGTCTCGGGGTTAGTAATGTGTTTGTCTTGATTCCAGGCGCCTGTCTCTGCCCACGGCCGCCAGCACCGGCCACTTCATCTTAAACACACCTATTGTGAACCTAAAGCAGCTGCAGTGAGCCACATCACACCTGTGCTAAAGTCTCTCCACTGGCTTGTTGAGTCTAGAATATAATTTAAAATCCTGCTTCTCACATTTAAGGCCATAAAGGGTATGGCTCCGATCTATGTCCAAGACACTATCGTATTATATCATCACTGTAGGAGGTAGAGCCTTTAGCTACCAAACTCCAGTTTTGTGGAATAAACTCCTCAGATTGAAACTTGAGCCTGACCTGAGCCCCTAGTTTCTCTTTATCAGCTGCTCCTCTCGTCCCTCCCGACAAAGTTTACTGCGGTCTCTTTGTGCATCAGGTGTCAGGGACCCAACTGTGTCACTGCAAAAGTGCAAAAAACATGTGTTTTCAGCCGCGTCACAATCGTCTGGATTCAGCTGATCCAAATTGTGGGACGACTCGAGCTGCAACCTCGATGTGCGTTCTCCCATAGAAAATAATACAGGCGGATTTTTTGCTGCGTGTCAAAGCGTCTCAGTGTGCGTTGGCCTTAAGACTACTGTGGGAAGTACAGTACACTGAGCGCTATCCTCTAGTTCTTCTTACTGCATACTTTGTCTTAATGATGATAGTTTTCTTTTATCCAAGTAAAGTGAAGTTTGTTCATCACTATTCACATGGCGTCCCTCTATCCCACTCCCCTCTCCCCCCTCGGGAGTGGCCTCTGTTTCAGATGGTTGGTCGTTAGTATTCAGTCTTCAGCCCTATCCGCAGAGGAACCCCTATCCAACAAGAAGAACTGAAGCTCCAACAAGGACTGAAGGACGTTCTTCCGCGGTCTTGGCTTATTTGGACTGGCTTATTATGTTTGCACAGTCATGCGCAGGCTACTGTGCCATTCATTTATACCAAATGAATGAATTATTAGCTAACATGAGATTTATTACAAAAACACTAATCGTGTGTCTGAATTTGTCATTTCTAAATTCAGAAGCCCAACAAATTGTAGGCCATATAAAAATTCCAGGAATCTTAAATATATACAGATAATGTACATTTTATTTTAAAGCATATTATAGTTAATAATGATGTTAAAAAGTTACTCTTTAAAAAAGTCTAGTTTAATCTTTCTTTGTCACTGAGGTATAATGACACAAAGACAACAATTATAATGTCATTTCAATTAACTCTAAATCTGCACACTATCCAAGCATATAGATTTACCATGTGGCTCGCTGACACAAAGAAATTGGGCTCCTTCCGCACCTTAATTTGAATGCCAGCGCTGCACTCCCCTCCTGCACGTGTGTGTCTGTGTGCGTCTGTCTGCACTGCACCACCGTCTGGAGTCACTGTCTCGGTCCACACTTGGCATTATTACCACCACGCTACCTCTGCATGTATAGCTATGGCAGCAAATGTGGGTAAATTTGGAAAAGGAACCTAGGAATCAATCAATTTAAGAGCATAAGTTATTCTGTATTCAATCTCTAGCCTCATGGATGGAATCATAAGATAAAGGTTTTGATACTACAGTTTATATGTTTGTACTCTACCTTTTCATTCATTCTTATTTCCCTTGCTTGGATTCTATATACTTTTCAGTATTTTTAATTTTTTCCTTTCATGGTAGATAATCTGCCACAAAATAATAAACCCCCATCACTGAATGTGGACAATATTGGACTTCACGTCTGTTATAACTGTTTATTGTTTTATATAAAACTCTTACTTTCCTGTTTTCTTCTTGCTACTATTGTCATGCCACATCTGTCCTCTATATATTTTGTTTTTTGTTTTGTATTTGCGCGTGTGAGTGTGTGTGTGTGTGTGTGTGTATTCTTGTAATTATGACATTGTGAGGACAAGTTTGAGTTTTTAACCAACAGAGTGAGGACATCTTTGAAGCACTGTTTGAGGGTCAACATGTGGTTTTAGTGTTAGGGTTAGAATTGGGTTAGCGGGTTAGCAGGTTAGAGTTTAGGGTTACGGGCTGGGTAATACATTATGTCTATGAGTGACCTCACTGAGATAGAGCCGCAAGGATGTGTGTTTGTAAGAAATACACCAGGGACAAAGAGTTCACACTGCAGCATCTCCTGTCTATCTTCCCAAATCCCACCCTCCCACTTCTCTTCACAAAATGCATTTCTCAACTCTTTTCTTTTTTTTTTGCCTCTGCCTCTCTCTCCTCTGCCCCTTCAGTGGATCTCAGTCTGTCTGTCTCTATAAAGAGTGTCTTTCACCTCACTGCAGGGCTCATGTCTGTACATTGTGTGCCATGTATGAGGTGCCTGTTGTACTGTCTTCAGAGTCAGTTGTCTGGTAACTGTGCCATCCATGGCATAACTAGAACATCACCTTCTGACAGAAAAGTGTTCTTAATGTGATACTATATGGTTTTCTCATGTTATTTGCGCAGTAATATCTTCACTTTACTGCGCAGACGTTGAAGTTGATGTTGTTTTTATCGGTTTAGAAAACATGTTTAATTTTGTGTAACTATACTTGGATTGTGTGACTATCCATGTAACCGTATTTGTATAGGAAATGTGGATGAGCTTTGTCGCTTTAAACTTCACCCCCGTTTGGCCCCATAGAGCAGAGGAGGAGAGGCTAAATCCTGACAACATCTTTTAGGTGTTTTTGCGTGACTGAGCGCTCGCGTAAAGACCAGACAGGTACACATCAACTCGTCTAAGCTCAGGTAAGAACATATCTCAGTATGGAAAAACGGTAGCCTATTCCTTTAAATTGTGCTAAGGACTGAGAGGACCTGAAAGGCACCCAGGACATTTCGCCCATGGCCCAATAGGGCATTGCTGTCTGTGCTTGAGTTCTAAATGAGTAATTTCAGGGACACTTTTAGTGTCATGTGATGGATTCGGGGAATACTCCCATTAAACATGAGACCTTTACTTTAACACTACTTTAACATTACCAGGGTGTTTTTTCAATGTGATTTTACTGTGATATAAGATTGATGGATTTGTTCTGAGTGACAGCAGTTGTTTCATTCAGCATGCAGGCAGGACTGTTCTCTGTATGTACATCACCAAATCTACACCAAAGCCTTGAAGCCATCTTAGATACTCACATAAGATACTCACATGCAGTGTGCCTTTGTGGCATGATGCTTCTTGACATTCAACAACCTAGTGCAAGTGCGTTCTGATCTCTTCATCCTCCGTGAGCTTGCTCTATATCCACTCTCCTCATTTGACCTCGGTCTTTTGCGTCTCCCTCTGTCTGCCTCTCTCCATGTCCTGATGCTATATTTTACTTCCTCCCACGTGCTATGTCGGGAACACAGTGTTCATATGTGTGTCTGAGGCAGCAGAATCACTGGATGCATCTTGTTTTTGAAGCAGCTTCCTCCCGGGATGCTTTGTATGTGTGAAACTGCGATGTTCCAAATACATGTAAGTGTGTGTGACATATTTCTGGTGGTGTCCTCTAGCCTCGGACAAATTTAGAAGTCGTTTGTGATAGTTTTGCCTGTATTGCAGTTAGATTTTTTGTTGATGTTGTTTTTTGTTGTTGTAATGCCTCAACATTGTGTCCCCAGGAGGACGTGAGAGGCTGCCGTCTGGCCGTCGAGACACAAAGAGACGCAAACTTTGAGCTGCGCAGCTAAGACTACAGCAACTGAAGAAAAAAAAAAGAAAAAAAGCAGCTAGTCTGGAGAAGCGAATGTCTGATTATTAGTTTTGTTGACACAGACAATGTGATTTATTTCCTTTGTTTGGGCTTCACAAAGCACTGCCCTTGCAAAGAATTTAACTTTGTTGTCAAAACCTGCACACATGAGCAGAAACAAAACACTGCACAGCAAAAACATATTCAGTCAGTGTCTCTTCATATAAGACTATAAAGACGTGTCCATCCTCCGTGCCACATGAATGACAAATATGTTCAAAGAGCGACCGAACCTACCTCTGACAAAAGACAGTGTAGGTTTTGGTAACAGTGTGAAAAAGGTTAATTGCATTCAAACTTGACAGAAGAGTCATAAGATATTAATTCAAGTATTCGTTGGCGCTGTCAATGTCTAAAATAGTAAGATACAATAAGAATCTGCAGCGTTGGTCTCGTCTGCTTCACTAAATTTAAATTCCTTAATGCTTTTTTTTTTTTATCAATAGGCCAAACCATGCCCGAGGTAACACGAGGACACTGTTCACTAGCGGATCCGGAGACGAACTGCCTCCGGAAACTCAATATCAGACATGCACTCACGTGAAGATCCATACATTTAATTTGTATTATTTCCACATAATTTCATTTCATGTTGATACATATGACTGTGCGATTCTCCCCGCAGACAATAGAAGCGCAATCGATTACCACGCAACCACGCTGTCCCAGTATGTCCTGGTGCATGTGCTAGCCGTGTCCTCTTGAATGTTCCACTTGGATGTTTTAACGTGTGTGACATGCGTGTGTGTGTGTGCGTGTCTGAGGCAGGAGGCGGACAGACAAGAGCAAACGTGACCAGAATGTCGGGAACATGTCGTTCAGAGCACTGCGCCATCTCTCCTCCGTCACTCTCCGTCCTCATTGACACCTACATCCCTCCCTCGTTTCCCCATCTCCTCTTCCCCCTGTATCCTCCCTTCCCTGGGCTCATCTTTGTGCGTGTCTCCCGCTCAGACGGCATGAATTATTCAAACTGTGTTGTACTGCAGGTTTTCCCCAGTCTCCACCCACTCCCCCAGTCATCCCCGCGCTCCCGCCCCATCCTCTCAGTTTAGCAGCCTTCCCATTGCATTACACTCGATTGTCTCTATTAGCCGCCCTTATATGTTGTAATCAAGGTTTTAATGACGATGGATGCTTGTTATTACTCCATATTTTTTCAACACATTCCATCCATCTTTTCAAGGGACACACATAGTACCTTATTTAACTTCGACATGACCACAGTGGTTCATCTTTTTGAGGACATTATACTTTTAGACTTTATTCTTATTATTGCTGTGTGACTGCTTTACGATAATTGAGCAGATACATCTCCTTGTCTCTCTTTCCGGTCGGTCTCCCCGCCCCTCCCTTTTGCAGGAGAAGCATCATGATTCATTACAACCTACAAAGCTCTCGATAAAACAGGAGTGTCGGAAGAAGTGAGTCACGAAGAAGAAGCAGAAGCAGAAGCAGCAGCGGCAGCAGCAGGCTGGTGATGGTCAGCGAGGTCTGGACCAGGAAGTGCTTCACAGCTGCTGAGATTTCCAAGAATCCATCCTCTCATTCTTGATAATCCACTCATACATACAAACAAACACATGCCGGACGGAAAATGATGCCGCAGTGACGCAGAGGTGATGTCTAGGAAGAATCTAGCGTCGTGATATACATTAGATGCAGCAGCCCACTTACTCACAGTTTCCCAGAGGGAGCATCTATCAGCTGCTAATGCTCGGTGACAGCTCCATAATGAGGAAGAAAACAACGCCATTGAGGACCAACTGAGAAAAATGGCACTCAAATGGGGTCACATAAGGACAAGCAAGAGCTTAATTCTGATATTGGTACCAATAAAATAGCAATGGGCGTATTAAACCAATAGGTAGAATCTTACATTACTTTACAGCACAGTACATGGTGAAATATCAGGACTGGAGATAACAGGGGATAATGAATTTTGCTGCGCTGTTTTCATGTCATTATGTGATTATGACCATGAAACTACTAACAATGTTTCCTGGTAGTTTTTAGTTTGTATGGTGGGTAAGGGTTTTAATCATATTGCCATAAAATGAGTTAGGCGTGTGTCCTGTTCCCATGCTATATGCGGCAAGGAGTTATCAAAATAGATACAAAGAGTAATGTGATGGTTGAAACTGAACTCTATCTGGTATTTTCACTTATAAATTGACATAACTACTGTAAGTAAGTAAGTGCTTTATTTGTCATTGTAGCGTATTACTAATGAAAAAGCGTTCAGGTGTTAGTCCTGAGCCGCTGCGACTGAGGGCACCGTGGGCCGACCTGACCCGGAGGTCGGTGAAACCGTAGCACCCGGAGGAAATCTGGCTGGCTGCCTTCAGACCTCCTCTGATCCTCTGAAACGGTGCAGCGCCTCCTGGGTTTGTCCCTGTTTCAGAGCGTGGTGTCCTGCACTGGTCAGCTCCTCCACCTCCTCCTTCCTCTTCCTCCGGCGCAGCTCCCTCTGCTCCACAGCAGTCTTTCACATCTTCTGGAAAGAGCTTGGCACATAATCTTATTTTTTTTCTCCAGGTAATGTCCACTAGCCAGAACACTAGTAGGGACAGAAGGCATGTGTGGCTTCGCTGTCTTGCCTGGATACCTCCTCGTTTGTCCTTTTTTGGATTCCTGTAGCGCCTCTTGTGCTGCCTCTACTGTGCTGCAGGTGTAAGGGGCTCTTGGTGCCTCCTCAGTGTCTCAGAAGAATACATTTGTCAGTCTCAAATGGGTTTAGGTTTTTGTTTACTTTTAAAAAGCTGCTTTCTTCAGGACAATTATTGACTCTTTGCAGTAAAAAATTCCACCGAACAAAAGTACAAAAGTACAAAAGTACAAAAGTACAAAAGTACAAAAGTACAAAAGTATCCAGTATCCAGTAAAACGATGTGCAACACAAACACCACAAATGCAGCTTGCAGAAATGTTTTTTTTAATGTATGTTTTCTCATAAAGAACGATATGTTCTGGTAGTTGCATCTTAGTTCATTTGTAAGCCACATTAAACACATAATATGGTAAATAAGCATAATGACGGTGCTTGCAACCCAAAGCGGCAGTGGAGGGTGGTCCGGCTGCACAACATCATCTGTGTATGTTTTAATGAGTTATGGCCTCACTGTATTCCATTGTGTCACCAGTGGAAATGTATCGTCAACATGGAGGGATGGAAATTTGACATAAAGAGCTCATGTGTTCTTGTAAATCTAAAACGTTTATGGTCCAATTGAACAAGCCAAATATTTGAGGACACCGACGCTAACACAGTTTTGAAAAGAGGCTTTGGAACAAATCCAGTTGAAGATAGTGAAATGTGCATAAATCGATCTGGTCTACCCGTAGCTTTTGGTGTTTTACACATTTTTTGGGTCTAGTCTTTTTTAAAGTTTGCGCTTTTGATGTGTAATGTTCTGTGTTTTCAGGTTATACATCAAAGATGGAGAGGGGAATGTATCAAAGTGGAACTAATTATCAGACCGACCTTTTGGAAACATGGGACCAATAAAGACTATTCAGTTTGATTTTTTTCTCTTTTTTCATGTCTACATGATGAAAGCTCAAAGTGAATAATGCATTATGTTTAGATTATTGTCAAACGATATTAATTACTATAAGGTTATAGTTGATTGAGGTGTATTGCAATAGCTATGGTGAATATATTGGCACTAAACCCTGTTTTAAGGATGAGTTTTGTGTATTTAAAATGTTGAACTGAAATGATGTCCTTGTGCACTGGAACCTTGACATCCATCTGCTTGGATACATTGGATTTAGCATTTTGTGGATGCCTGTTGGTAAAATGACTTCACACGGCTTGCAACATCTATTATGTAATAGTGACCTTGAGGGGAAAACAAAATGTGTATTTTGCATCATACCTGTGGTGTGCACCACCTCTCTGCCAGGCTGGGTGATAATCTAAGGGCTTCTACATTGTGAAATCAAAAAACCAAAATGGAGAAGCGGTGGAGTGGAAAAAGGGGATTTGAGGTGACTCTCCTGAAATGGCAGTTGCTATGACGACCACACTGCAGCGTCTGAGTATTCCCACTCCTCGTGTGAAGGCAGGGGCGGGGCACAGGGATGGGAGTGTGGTGTTCTCAGCCAATCAGGGACACGAATGAGCGATGACACATTGCCCACATGCAGGGCTCCGTCCTGGTCACAGCGAGCTTACACAACTGCGTACCCAAAATATGGACGTCACCAGACTGTGTCCTCTGGCTTTGACTGGATCATCCCAGCACTGAAAAGTACCGTAAAAATAGGAGCAATCTCCCACCACAGCATTAAATGACTCGATTAATGGGATTATGTTATAAGACTGTCAGTCTGAGGAGGAGAGCAGGGGTTTACTGGAACGTTCCCGGTGATCCTCCTGGTCACATGGTTTGGGTGCTGAGCCTCTGCTTCAGTGAAAGGAGAAAACATGAGCCACATTAGACAGATGCAGCATTGATTGTTGAGTAAATCACACACGGTTTATTAATATAGAAATAGATAAGGGATAACAATGAATAAATGCCACAACACATTATCAAGCAGCTTTGAATATCCAGAACAAACCACTCAGGAACCACTTCTGTAAAATGCAATATGCCTTTATAATAATCTTAGGTGCAAAACCTTTAAAATCTGGCTAGTTTGGATACTGTGTTTTGAAATGCAGCCACAATTCACTAACATATCTGTTTTCAATCAAATTCAATGTCCGAAATGTAAAAAAATAAATATTGTCAGCCCATGATGATAACATGCCCTCTAACTATAGCCAGTCTATTTGCCAATTAAGCTTTACGAGACCAAATATGCCCGAGGACGTGATTATCAACACTGACAGGTGTTTTGAAAACACACCTCAGTGGGCACTATTACTCCCTATAATCTCATTTTTACCTGAATAAGCTGTTCAAGTTAAACAGACATATGCAAATCCCATCAGTCATGCAAGAAGAAGAGCCTTGGCGTTTTTGCTCTCGGCCAGGGACAAACTAAACTGTACTAGAACAAAGTACAGAACGAACCGTTCATACAAAGCAGGCAAAAGGTGAGTCAGGACTGGAGTTTCAACATGTATCTTTTCACATATTCAAAAAATTACATTAACATGAAAACAGTTGTGCCATTAAGTTTACACACACCAGGGTTTTTTGGGCCATTTCTCACAGAATATGAATGAAAACACAAAAACGTTTTTTTTCAACTCATGGTCAGTGATGTTGAAAAAGAATGTGTGAACTCATTTCAAATCACCATAACAAAATAAAATACCAAAACGACTCTGTTGAAAAATGTACACTCCCCAGTTCCTAATACCGTGTATTGCTCCCTTTAGCATCAATGACAGCTTGGAGTCTTTTGTGGTATTTGTGGAGAAGGTTCTGTATATAATCTTTTTATGATCAATTATTTATTAGACATATTTTGTTTTATGCTACAAGGGCATAGGAGAATAATAAATAGAACATTATGCAAAAGGGTATGGAAAGATAAAGATAAAGAAAAAGAAAGAAAATAACAATAATAGATGAATAATAGATGAATAATAGATACGTACATACATCTCCATAAAATGAGAGAAAACACAAAAAACAACTAAGAACAGAGTGTTGTCTACATACACATAGGGGGACATTAAAGGCCATATACTTTTCGTTCTGTGTTGTGATGGTAAAGCGGCCCATTCTTCTTGGCAAAAAGGCTCCAGTTCCTGTAAGTTCCTGGGCTGTCTTGCATGAACAGCATGTTTGTGATCTCCCAAATGGTGGTTCAATGACATTGAGGTCAGGAGACTGCGATACTAACGGGAAGTCCACTTTGTTCTGCTGGAGCCAGTGGCATCAGCGAAGCCAACTCCATATTTTTTTACAGTAGGTATGGTGCACTTTTCATCATAGGCCTTTTTGTCAACAAAAAAGTGCAACATACTGTGAAATATGGAGGTGGTGTGTAAACTTTTCAACAGGGTCATTTTGGTATTTTATTTTGTTATGGTGATTTGAAATGAGTTCACACATTTTGTTTACAATAAATGGCTTCACAACACCATGAGTGGGAAAAAAAATGGGTTTGTGTTTTCATTCATATTCTTTGAGAAATGCCCCCCCCAAAAAAACACCAGGATGTGTAAAATGATTGCCACAACTGTATAAAGGTTCTGCCCTACTTCAGTGATACAATTTCCATTCCATTTGATAGGCCTTCATTAACTGTGTGATTATCTCATCAATTGGGGTCATATAGTAGTAGAGCATAATACCCACGAGAACTCATTTTTATCTACAAGGGTGTCACTATTCAATTCTTCTTATAATATAAAGTTCACTGTATATTTCCCGCAGATGGAAAGTAGGATCAATCAGAGCAAGCCATTCTTGCTACCCGCCCCGCCCAAATAACCAAGCTATAATCTTAAAAACACAGCTGCTGCATTCAAGGATGAAAGAAGCACTTTTCACCTTTGTAAGCTGGTGTCGGGGTGCCCTTAACCCGAGCTGCCCTGGTCCTTGACTACGCTGAGTGCTCCCTCATACGCTGGTGAGATTAGATCAGAAAATGGACTGTAAGTGCACAGTAACAGTGTTATTGAATGAAGATCAGAAGTGCTCAGAGGAAAAGGAGCAGGCTGCAGGAGGAGACGATGAGATGCTCTATAACTCAGTGAAAGGTTTGCTATTTCAATTGGTGTAAAAGCGAGAGGGTTAAAATTACATTGAACAATTTTGCCAGGCAGAAGAACGGTATAGGTAGCCCAGATGGAGCGGAGCGGCCCGATCATGGCAGGATACTTGCAGGACATGGTCTGAAGATCTCAATTACCCAAGCTGTAATTAACCCCAGGGCAGATTGCTATGTAGATATGGAAGTGTACAGCAGAATTCGCCAGCTCTTACAGCCAGTGCCCCCATTAGCCACTATCCTCGAACTCATCCAATGAGTAACAATACCCATGGGTTAAAAGGAAGGGTCCATAGTGCGCCATTTGGAGGTGGGGGTTGGTTTCTGTACTTTTTTTTCATTTATTTTTTTGAAATCCTATAGCCCAGAGTATCCCAGTGAGAAAAGAAGGAAAGGTGTTTCACATGTTACATCGCTTATCCTCTTGAGCACACGATGACAATAATAAATAAACCCTCCTGATAGCGTAAGAAGGGTGCAAGTCGAGAAGAAAGTACAAATCAAGTACAAAATGAGCAGAATGCGGAGAATAAACCTGTGCCAGCAATTTGTGATAAGAGTTCATATACCTTTATGCCTGATCTGCAATGTGGCATAAGACACAGCAAGTGGATTCGGAGTACAAGCCGGCTGTGAAAGGTACTGTATGTACTTCAAAGGCCCGTTTGGAGAAGATGAGGACGTCTCGTGTCAGGGCTGACAGCAAAGTGTGGCTAAGATACAAACAGTGAGACCGAAATAAATCCCTTTCTGTTGTCATTTAACCACTGGCTTTGTGCTGTACAGTGAAAAGATGTGCTATGATGTTTTTTTGTGTATTTTTTTTTTTTAATTCAGGATGCTTAATACAGCAATAATGGGGCAACAGTGGGTTGAGTGGCTGTAGGGAGACACACTGATTCCCAGCCAAGCACATTATGTTCCAGAGTAAAACTTAACTATTGCCCATTACAGACACAGAACTGAAGTACATGGTGTTCAGCAGGCAGTACACGACACCTCCACATTTATTCAGGTGATAAGTTCCCTCTGTCTCTTCAAACAAGGGTTGTCATGCCTTTAACCATCTCCACACTGTATTATTTAGAAAAGTTCATAAATAAGGTTTTATTGTTGCTGCTCTTGGTTCAGTGTCTCGACTGCAGTGAGAGAAGCACATGCAAAGCTCCTGTTTCTGAATGCACTTGCACCACGACTGCTTCTGAGGACTGCAGTTTCTGTCTTGGCCACAGGGGGCTCCCTGGAGTCTCTGCAGCAGCAGGCTGGAAGCAGGGGTGCGGCTCTGCACTGATTCAGGTCAATGAGTTCCTTGTGCAGAGCAGGGAGACAGTGGCACAGATCCAGGATGCACTATATGCCCAGACATTGTATTAAAGAGTAATTCATAAAAAAAAAAAAAAGTTTTTTTTAAAAATTTTATTTCCTGAAGCCTTTAAATAATTTGTAAGCGTTTATGTGCATTTATTTACTTATCATTGCATTTATTTTAACTATTTAATATTATGGCTCCAGTGTTACTTTCATTTCTCATATTATTGTATTAACTGTGCTCTATAAATCTTTGCCTAATTGTAGTATAAGAACACGCTGACCTAAAATGAGTTTTCTGTACGCTGCATATCCTTTGTGACCTACTGTATCAGAAAAAGTGTGTAGAGATACCGCTCCAGATTGCAATTCAACCTGCTTTACCTCAAAAGACCCCACATAGAAATAGCAGTGCCTCAAATGAAAAGGGCAGCATTCTTTGTGCTTGAGTTTGCATGCGAGTACATGTACAGCTCCATTTGGGGTCAGGTGTGGCTGAGCTCCACCACTGCCGTGGGGATTGGGTTACGAGCAGAGAGTGCAAAAAGGAGATCCGGGAGCTGAGAACTGAGCCGAGCTGGCTAGAGTGGCTACAGTACAGCACACACCAGAACAGCACAGGCAGATACACACACTAACACAGAGAGTGGGGGGAATTGAGGTCGGCTTGGCACTCAGTCAAATTTCTCTCTCCCCGCCTCTCCCTGCGTAGGATACTACTCCACGCTCACAGGGGCTCGTGGCGCTGCACCATTTTGGAGCTACAAAAAGCTGGGGGCATGCAGTGCACACTCCCGCTAACTGCTGCAACAAAATGAATACATATTGCAAGCATGTAGTAATAGATCGTGACAGCCCGACAAAAAAGAAGAGAACGAATTCAGCCCCTTGTGCTCACGGCTGGGCAGCCTCTCATATTTGGACTTCTAAAAATAACTGTGGCTGTACAGTCAGTTATCAGGGGAGATACATTTTTGGTGAGAGCCTGCACAGCTGCTGTCTTATGCCACACACAGCTAAATTTACAATTCAGCATTCTTCTCCGGTTTTCATCCTAAGCCACTTTTTTTTTTACCACATCACATTATGTATAGTTCAACATGTAATAACATGTTTCCTTTTTTGTGCGTAACAAAACAGTATTTAATAATAATGTGCCGCATTTAGTAGTAAACTCAACGCATTGTGTTATAAATTAAGTTATTGATGCCATTGATCACGGACGGGGCCTTTCTGTGTGGAGTTTGCACGTTCTCCCTGTGTCTGTGTAGGTTTCCTTTACCACTAAAAAACATGTACAATAGGTGAATCCTCCAGCCAGGTGATCCTGACCATCAGCCTGGCTCCACATATAGAGTCCCCGGGCGCGGCACTACCATCCCCCGCTGCTCCTTACGGGTCGGCCCAGCGGCATCGAAGGATGGGTCAATGGGCAGGGGACAAATTTCCTCATGGGGACATTAAAGTACACCCTACCTTATTGTCATTTATGTTTTGAACATATTCATGAACTGAACAATGACTGTAATCACAGGCACTTGTGTACGAAACGCGCCTTGCATTGCCTTGCCTCCCTATAGGCGACTGTAAATACCAAATATTAGGAAATCTTTTGTATGACATTAACTTACATGTTTTTTTTTATGGAGTGTTACCATACATTTCATAGCAATACATTATATTATTGCTAAATGACAAAATGATTAGAAGACCTAGTGTCTGGACCACTGAATAAATGACAAAGTTGTAACATTTTCTTGAATGTGCAAATATAAGAATAAAAATGAAGTGTAGTTAAGTGTAGTATTATAAGTACTCCTGTTGCTATTGTGTAATTCAAGTCATTTTTCAGAAGATCAATAAGTAGTAATAAGTACAATCAATCTTGTGTAACCATTTCAGCATGAAATTCTGGCTTGTGCAACATTTGGCCAGCAACATTTGAAAAGTATTAGTCACGGTGGGCCAGTGAGGGGAAAAAAAAAGGCAAGCCCTGAAAATAAATAAAGCTATTGTCAAATGTGCGCTGCGTTTTCTAAAGTACATCTATATATCAGAGTGGACATGTCAAAAATGGGTGCAAGTCGATGATCTTCCAAAGTGACCGCTGAGTTATGTGGCTGCTCGCCGCTCCCCTGTAATTTTGCTTCTGTTGCAGTGCCATCGGTCTGCTGGGCCGGCATTCCTGGGCCGCTCCATCACTGCAGTTCAAAGCCCCGGCCACAGCTGTTCTGGAGGGGAAATGAGTTTCAGATGGTGACTGAGTGTGTGTTTTTTTTTTTTTTTTTTTTTTTACTGTACAAGAGCAGGCATTCCCAGCAGAGAGTGTGCGGCGGCAGGCAGAGGGTGTGGTCATGTGTCTGTGGTGGTCCTCTGCTGATCACTAGAGATGGAGATGTCAGCTTTTCACAATTCCCCCAGCGGTCACTTTTCTGCTTTGGTATAATCTCATTACGACGCACTGAAGTGACGCATGTACTTTTCAAATCTTTCTTTTTTGCCAATACCATTTTTTCTTCTATTTCCTGTTCCAAGCAAAAAACAAAACAAAACAAATAAATGCTTGTATTTTAATATATCTATTGGGTAAATTGGGCTTTAAACTGAGTATCTGCGTACACTGGTGTGCGAATGAGAGGGTGAATGGGTGAATGGTTCCTTGCTGAGTGGAAAAGCATTGTATTAAAAGAGACCATTTGCCTGTTCAATGCGATTCAATTGGCCTTTCGCAAAAGCCCCGCCCACTTACAAACGTACAAACTTTCTGATGCCGATGCTGGAGTGACTCGTGTTAGTGACCGTTATTGGAGCAATACCTGCGCGATGTCCTCCAGATTGAGGCAAAAAGGGGTTGCAATATGCAGCTGAGGGATATATTCAAGATATTAAACCATCTAATGAAGGGTAAAGTGCATCTATTGAGACTAAAGCTACAAGTCTCAAGCAAAATCATAGAAACCTCACGATCAGCCCAGGTTTGTGGACCAGTCATGTTCTTGCACTGCCGGATAAGCACTCGCTTATTTTTGTAGTTGTTAAAAACTTAAGTGAGCATTGCCTCGGTTCGCTAAAGTTAGCTAACGCTAGGTAAACCGACAGGTGCCACAATGATAATAAGCTGCAGCCAGTTACTGTTAGAACTGTGACAAAATGATCAGTATTTTTCATCGTAAAGGGAGACAGCTAAACGTTTAAAAAACACCAAAAACAACAACCAAAAAAAAAAAAACGTACTGTATGACAGTTACGTAACACCATTGAGGCTTGTAAAAGTTCACCAGCGCAGTTACAGTTACGCCAAACAGCTTCAGTTTGTGCAACGTGATGTGACTGCCAGTAGCTAGACGTTAGCTAGGCAAGGTAGTCTTACCTTTTTTATTTGCGAGACATTAGCTGAGAGCAGGCCGTACACATTGTTTGATCTATTGTAGGCAGAACTCCAGTTGTGTTTTCGGCTTTGGGACGGGAAAGAACTCTACTCCCCCAGGCACACTCTTGTGGCACCTAGTGTCCGATTTACATCCTTCATAGGCAGTTTGATTCACCATTTTGCTTCTTCGTCTGGTAGGGTTTTTGGTGGTTAGCAGTAAAAAAGAAAAAGTGCATCTGCTTAGTGCTGGTATGTACCATTGTTTTGCATTGACTCGACGGACAACATAGAAGGGGGCGTGGCCTCGCCGAGAGGGAAAATAGAATCTTTTGGGAAACACAATTGTTCACTCTTTTTAGCAATTTTCTGGCGAAATATAAACTTATTTATTGCATACAAATAAAGTCAAGTCTAAACCGGGTCCATATAGATGTTTATTCACAGCAGATTGTTCAGTAGAAGCGTAAAAACGTCAGTCATAGCTAGCCCGATTTAGACTTGACTTTATTTGTTTGTGATAAATAAGTTTATATTTCACCAGAAAATGGCTAAAAATTCAGTTTTCCTCTCGGCGAGGCCACGCCCCCTTCCATGCCGTCTGTCTATAGCTTCAACGGTTGCTAGGATGTATGATTGGACAATTTCCATTTTGGGGCGGGGTTTTGTGAAAGGTCATTTGGTTTTATTGTCAATTTTACTACATGTAAAGCACATGCAGTGAATCAGACTGTAGTTTCTCTCAATGTGTTGATGGCAAAAAACCAGTAGTTAACAGAGAAATGTCAAGTATATTTAAAGTAACACATTCAGCATCTTTATAGCAAAGGTTTACAAAAGGTAGTCACCTGGATTAGGTGTATTATTTGTATGTCACTCCATTTTAAAATTATTGTTTGTTATGTATTTTTATCTTAAAGTTGTTTTGGTTTTAATTTTAGTATCTTTAAAGAGGGGGTATTATGCTTTTTTCAGCCACATAGCACCAGTCTATGGCACACTACAATGATGACGAAACCTTCTGTTGGTCTGTAAATGCAGCAAATTAGAATAACTGCCTTGTATAAAATTGCTATTTCAAAATGGCGGTAGCGAAAGACTTGAAATAGGCCCCTGTCTCTTTAAGAACCTCTGACCCTTTCCGACACGCCCCCTCCACACGCTGTCTGTGGCATCACAACACTGCGCTCGTTGTCTCAACTGTATTGAAACTACGATCGGTGCATTTTAATTTTTATTGTTGGAAAGGACCTACTGTTTATCACTTTGTGAACAATGGCCACACAGGATATTATTTGGAGACAAACCTTCCACACCGGACGCTTGGAAGGGGCTCTTGCCTGAAAAATAACTGCTGTTTGGAGGCTATCTCTTTGCATCTGCCATGCCCTATGGATCTCTAACTATACCCCCATGGACAACACCAGGATCTGCAGGAGCCCATACGATTCAAAAGACGGACATTATCTGTGCAGGTGGACAGTGGTTTTTCGAGGTTACCCCGTTAGCTTGTTATAATCGACTACAGCTCATTGTTGATGAAAAGTCTGCAATAAACCACAAATGTGTAAAGCCAGGCTCATTGTGTGATCATCGTAAAGGCTGCTTCAAGTAGTTGCCTGCTTTATTGACGTTATTTGTGCATAATATGCTGCCTGTTTTCAATGAATGTTGTGAAGGTGAAGGTTGTTAGCTTGTCGTGGCTAATAGTGCCTTAGCTCCGGGAGAAAACCACTCGGCTACGACTCACTGTAGATGAAATGTGAGCAATAAACTACAAAATCAACAAGCCAGGCTCCGTGTGTGATCATCATAAAGGCTGCTTCAAGCAGTTGCCTGTTTTAGTGACGTTTTCAATGCATAATATGCTGCTTGTATTCAGTGAATTTTCCCGTTAGCTTGTCGCGGCTAGCTTGTTAGCTCCGGGAGAAAGCCACTCGGCTATGACCCATTGTAGATGAAATGTGAGCAATAAACTTCCAAATCAACAAGCCTGGCTCCGTGTGTGATCATTGTTAAACGGTTCTTTATGTGTGTGGTGGTTTTATTGACTTTATGTGTGCATATTTCTCGTTTTCACGTGATGACTCGAGGTTTAGCTTAGCATTAGCTTTCTCCGGAGGCTCTGCGCATCATCAAGGCCCAGCGCAGAACCAGACACTGAAATAAGCGTTCTTGTCACCGGTTTTAATCCTGGGTGTTTCGGTAACAGAAACACTGATGTGTGTCTTTGTAAAAGTCTGCTGTGGCTCCGGTTCACAACACATGAAGCTAATCCTCCATGATGACTCTGTTTACATCTTAGGGCTACACACTGCGGGGAGGGGGTTCTGCTGAGGAGCAGGGGTTGGTTACTCGGCTGGTGACGAAAGGTCGGAGGCGTATCCTGGAGGTCGGAGGCGTTTCCTGAAGGAATCAGGCGTTTTATCCCTAAAATGGCTGCCATCGGAGTTTTTACAGATTACTCGAAAATACGTGAATGTGCTAAGGCAACACTTCAGGCATGTTTTTAATGAGGGAATGACTTAATAACATGATGTAAAGCTTGAAAAAGTCGATTTTGCATAATACCCCCCCTTTAACAAGTTTGAATATTAACTGCAATTCTATAATGTATGTATAATGGAAGTAACTCTGGACACACTGTTTATTCTGACACAGCTGGACACAGGGTTTCTTTCAAGTTCACCTGCAGCACCGGTAAGTGTCTTCTCCACGCTCAGACATGCAGCCGCTGCTGACGCACTGCTGTGGCCCGTGAGCTACTGCGGCTTCGTGGGTTATAAAACATGTCTAATTATCTTTCCAGCACATCTTGTAATCCTTGTATAACTGCGATTGCCTAATAAAAAAAAAATGTCTTAACTCGGTGTTCCGAACAGCGAGAACAGCCCATGTAAAAGGTTAGTATTTAGTGAATAGTTTATTAAACCTCGATTACAATGCAGTGTCGATCCTGAATCCTGTCCATTGTAATTGACGATGCGTCAAAAATGCTTGTCTCACATCTATAACTGCAGCTAATGATGAAAACTTGCTCCTGAGGTTGTGCGTTTGGTGTAGCTTATGGTCTGAAGCCGTTCGGAAACATTGGAATGTCATGACCGTAGTGATCTTAACACATTAAGTGCCAAAAACGGGAAAAAAACTTTTTTTAACCTTAGCTTTAAGACATACAGATAAGTTCCATTGAAAAAGGGCACAAGTGTTCCATTAGTTAAATAGGATTTATTTGTTACAAAATGTTTTCCTTTCATTGCATTTCATAAGTATGCTTGATTTAAAACCTTTTGAACAGATGTTTAGTCCATGAGATACAGATTTCACATTTGTGGGTAAGAGTCCTCCAACAAGTCCCCGCCGACCGCTGGACGACCCAAATCACACACGGACATTTAGAGGGAAGACAAGACAGCGATGGGCAGCGCTGGTGCTACTGCCAGCGCCAGTTAGCGCAACCTTTCGTGTGCTGTACCAGGGAACACGCTCATCAACAGGACCATCGGGGAACCGCACACCCAATCTACTGCGATGCTACAGCACTGCGCCATGACGCGCTCCCGTGAAGGGACCCACAGCAACACTGTCGGACAGAGCACACCAGCGCCAGCACCGGGTACAACAGGCAGCAGGAGATACACAAGGTCAGAGGGCAAGCAACACTAACCCGGGGCCTTTTATAGTGCACCCCTAGTGGCGCACGCAGGAACAACACTACCACAAATTACTCACATCACCACATTGTTTTTGCTGGGTTTTTTTTATTTTGAAACTAGACATTCCGTTATGTGTGATTTTGGGAGCTCTGTGATGAACAAAACTGAAATAACTGTGAACTGTGTAACTTGTGAAAAGTCACGATCTGGACATTTCATTTGGGCATTTAATCATAACGCAGCAGAAATGACCACGCCCCTTGTTAGTCCATTGTGTGTTCTCAATGCCTCGCCCAGCGGTCCTGCAGCAGCACTTAGAGAGAGAGGAGAAGTGAGAGCAGAGGGCATCTCCTGCATAGAACAACGATCTCCACACCTTGTGCTTCAGATCGCTCTTCATTTTTTATCCGTCGGCCTCATAATCGCGGACCATGGAGGTCAACAAGCCGCCAATTTTGTATGATCTAGAAATAAACCTTGTGTCAAACGCGGGCGCCGTTTACCGCGGGTCACTACCTCATCCTCACGACGTATTTTTGTCACGATATTTAAGCTCTATGTTCTCTTAAAACAACGTGAAACTCACGCCCTGACATTCTCAGTAGTCGATGTTCTTTTCTTAAGCCCCTGTTTTCAGTCACAGCTCAGTGAAGTGAGTGAAATGAGGACTGAATGACAGTTGTGTTTCATAAAACACGTGATGTGTCTGTTTCTAGAAGAAGAAAAAAAAAAGTGATTTTGATCGAAACTTGCCTCTGTTTAGCTTAGGATTTCTCAGGACCCGAGGCATGTAGAATTAAACGGCTTTCAGCTACTGAGAGCTTAGAGTCTCACCTTTCAAATGAGGCATGTGACCATAACTATAACATAGAATACGCTGTGGTCCTACAAATATCATGAAAAATGGTCTAGATCGTTGGCATTCTAAAGCTAAATCCCCAAAACAGTGCGGCTTAATAAATTAACTTATAAGTCTTAAAATGCTTATCTGAGTAAATTCTCCTTTGCATTAGAGCTGTGCACATCCTGAGCAATGTTTACACAGATAAGAGTTGTCTGATGACGGTCGCCCTTTTGAGCCCTGTAAAGGTCTAAAACATTAATTTGTCTTTAATCCTGTCCGCAGCCAAGAATTTGTAAATTCAATACCCAGACAAACCCTCTTGTATTATAGAAAATCTCTCTCTTTTTGACAGGATTATAAGCTGAATGAGCCACGTCACGGCTCTAAAAATAAATCAATTTGATCCAAGGGTTGAGAGCATAATTCTATTTGTAAACTGCTCTTTTGCAAAAGGCTAATCTGCAGCAGCGTCACACTCAGAAGTCTCTATGATGAATGCAGGTCTTTGAGAGCTGAATGTAGTGCTAAGGGTCAACAGTGCATCATAGTTCTGCCAGGTCATTTCACGCCTGGGTGACAGTGACATGTGTGTGCGCTGTGCACAGAGGAAGCACATTTGTTTCTTTTTAACAGCAGCTCCACGTGTCTCTACACACAATTATAATTTAGTGAATGTTTGTTCAATCTGCGGAGCTGTGAATGTTGGGCATGTGCTATAGCAACTTAGAAGAGCAGTGAGGGGACCAGGGCTGGTTGTCTCACCTGTTTTGTTCTTGTTACTGAACATCAGGTTTAACATCTGCTTTGAAATAAAGAGATCATTTGTCTTGTTATGGAGTATGATATTTGAGTTTGAGTGTACGATGTTCTTGTTTCAAAGGGTCTGTGTCATGCTATTTTAGCCATCCCAAAGAAAAGTATAGGCATTTATATGACATATTGTACCTCTTCCACTATGGAGTACTTTTTTTGTCAGAAATCTAAGTATTTTCTGGGGGTATTTTGCAAACCCGGAAGACACGATGCTTCGATTCAGTTAATTCCGCCCCCTCTCTCCGAGCTGATCTGCCCATGCATTATTAGCAGTAAAACAAATAGAAAAATATCACAGCAATAAGTGAAGTTATTTGACATCTGCAACACAGCTTCGTAAATGGCTAACACACAAGCTAACACACGTTTTGACTCACCACTGCTCTGTCCTGGCCGCTCCATCAGGTGTTTACAATATGGGACTCGCGTTGGTTATAAAAGTTAATCCACTTTGATTCTGGCGAAGGTTCACCAGGCATCCTTCAAGAGACAGTCACAGAAAAACACTATTTTGGCTGATAGTCGCTGAATCCCGGAGAGAAATTCCGATTTTTGGCGTCCAGAGTAGGTTAGAAAGAGCTCCTACTTCACAACTTTCAATGCAAGCATGACATTTGTTCAGACGCTCGGGGGGATGTTTGTTTTCTCGGACGCCTTAGGCACTTCCTTTAAAAAAATCAATCTAAAACTTTGCAAAAAGCCATAAATCATAGCTTTGAATTGAGCCATCTTTGAACAATGAACCAATGGGAAGATGAGATGATCTCCAGAAGGCGTGAAGTTATGTGTGACGACACACATAAATCTGGGTTTATTTTCTTCTTTCACATGTTCGTGACAGAATCGACTCAAACGGGATCTCATTTTTGAAAGGATCGACAGACAGAAAGATCTTCCAGTCTGTTTTTATACATTGTTGCACAAAAGTATTGGTTCATGCCCTGCATAACGTAACAGGGAGGGGTAAAAATACTACGGTCTCCGTTTCATTCAAAAGTAAGAATGAAGGGAATCCCACAGCTGTGTGTTACTGTGTAAGTCCTGTACCTCACAAAAGGTAATAGCCCAAACAACCTCTGCCTTCAAAGTGTTGGTTTATAAATCTGTTGGCTCTTCTGGCTTTGCAAAATAACTTTAACATTAACAGATATGCCGCTCTCGGTTTTAATCCATGTTTACGTCTACAAACACGGTGCATGTGCTGGTGCGGCTCTTTTTGCTCATACAAGTCACTTTGGGGACACATTCCTTCAAACAATAGCAGAAGTAATTTTATATTGGAAATAAAAATCTGAGTTGTGCATTGAGCCCTGCCATGTGACCGTCGTCATACTGTCAATATTCTGAGATGTAACAAGGATCATGAGTTCTTCAGCTTCTCCTCAGGGGTCAGAACAGCCCTCTGCTGTTCTGAAGGCGCCCGCAGTGACTCCCGCTGAGCCGCACCACAACGTGTTGCAGAGGTTAGAGGTCGCTGTGTGTTAGTATTATATCTCACAGCCAAACAAATGAGTGCAGGGACAGATTAATGCATGTTATCCACTGTTGGAGAAGTCTGGTGCAATGGGGTGAAAGTTCAGCATCCAACACAGAGGCTTGTTTGTTCCCTCTCTATGAACGACCTTTATAGTCCAGAGTGTCCCTGTTTTCACGCAGCTGAGCATGAATGAGGACACAGAGGAAAACAGAATATGCAGGATCGGACTAATTCTCTGCAAACTTTGAAACATGTGGAGAAAAAAAAAAACAACAACAATGATTAGTAATTCAGTGGCAGACTCATTTCGGCCAGGGAGTTTTAGGTTTTAGCATTTAGACCCGCCCACTTTGTCGGTGGTTTGACTCATTCAGAAAAAAATGCTGCTTTTGAATTGAACAGTTTTGCATACACTTGAGGCGGGGGTGTTCATCAAATTGTATTTCCCTATTACAGACCAATGAATACCTCAGTAATTATTTGATTTATTTGCATGACAAAAAACATTATCGAAAACAGCACCATGGTTGTTGATATTTTTTCTCTCGCAGCCCAAAATGGAAACATCCAGACTCTCCTGATCATCCAGCATGCCATTGCATTTCTTGAAGTCGTATAAGTAAGCACGATAATAGCATTTCTTTAAAGCATTGTTTTTATTCAGTGGCCAAAATTCTGCCCTGTTACGCAACTGTCCCTTACTTCTCCTTCAGGACATTCCTCACCCGACTTTAAGGTGCCATTTTAGCATCTTTAGCGCCTGAGCCACAGTGCCAACAAGCCCCCCCCTTGTTTCTTTATCGGGCTATAATGCAGTGTGGACTTTAAATTTCCCTCACACACAATGATGTCACCTCTCTAGCTGCTCTGACAAAACACTAGATCTCATTTGCATTCTCTTACCAACATCGAGTTGTTGTTTTTTTCTTCTCATGTTCGCTTCCTCCTTCCTCTTCCGTCCCTCCCGCTTTTCTTTTTCTTTTTCACTTACTTTTATCTGCACTTGTTAGGCAGCCGAATGTGTCTCTATCTCTAACACACACACACATTAACACAGTAGTCTGAATGAAAGAGGCCTCTGTCTTGGCTAAACAAAAGCTTCTCTTTCTGCAGAATGGGAGGCCGTTTCCGGTCGGTGTGTCAGAGAGAAGAGGAAGGGCAGCAACGAGCCAAGAATACCATCGCTGGTTGAGTATGTATGTGGTTGACATCCTATCACATGTGTATATATATATATATGTCATGGGATTTGTGCGTGAAAGTGACCGGCCCACTTTGCATTACAGAAACGGTGTCACTCGATAGACTCTTCCGTCCATTCATAATGTTGATTCATAAATGTGAGCGTGGCCAGGGGTGGTCCAGGCCTTGGCTGAGGGCATTGGGTTTGTCTCAGTCCGGTGTGAACTAGAAAGCTGCCCCCTGCAAACACAGCAGGGAAGACCGGACGCCAGGGAGAGATGGGAGCGACCCATTTCTCACCATTAAGACACAAAAGAAAGAAAGAATGTTGGTTTTGGCTCATTGTCATGGACTGTTTTATTATTTGATGCAATAAATGACACGCATTTTGGGTACCATCTGTTTTTTTTGTTGTATTTATTTATTTTATTCACGGTATATCATGAGTTGTTTTGTTTGTTTGTTTGTCCCTACAGATGTGCCATATCATGTTTGAGGGGATCCATAACAAAACGTACTATTGACACAGGGTAAAACTAACCTCAGAACGGTCTATTTCCCAGCTCACATTCCCGATATTAGTTGGTAAATGTGGGAGAGCAAATCCACCGAGACACAGAAAACATTTGTCACTAATTGATAGTATGATGTAATAATAATAATAATAATAATAATAATAATAATAATAATAATAATAATAATAATAATGCCTCGGTTTTATATAGCGCTTTTCTGGACACTCAAAGACGCTTTACATTGCATTATTCATTCACTCCATACCTGGTGGTGGTAAGCTACTATTGTAGCCACAGCTGCCCTGGGGTAGACTGACGGAAGCGAGGCAACCAGTCTGCGCCATCGGCCCCTCCGACCACCACCAACCACTCACTCACACACTACATTCGCTAGGCTTCCTGGTGTTACGGTCTCCCATCCAAGTACCGACCAGGCCCTTCCCTGCTTAGCTTCCAAGGTCTGACGGGATTGGGCATCGCAAAGGCAGTATGACCACGACGATGTAACAAAAAATAAAATAAAAACACATTTCCTTTATTCTAAGGTACTGTATCGTCCAAACCAAAAGGATTTCTAGGATTCTTGCATGTAAAATAATAATGTAATGTAAAACACTGGAGTTATTGTTCACATTAAAACATTTGGACACTGCAGTGTATCAGATGCACAGTAGTTACTCACAGTGACCCGGCAGCAAATGGACTACTTTTAATACTGTTTTTAATGAACAAGAGACAACCTTACATTAAACTTACATGTAAGGATTAAACAAAGAGGAGCTCAGGAGCCGTGCATTACACAGTTTTAATGCACGACATGGATTCAAGTGTTCCTAAAACTGTGTAATGCTCAGCTCCTCGTTGTTTAATCTGCTTATACCATGGTCCCACAAACTGTGTATTGTTGTCCTGGGCAGGAGTTTGGTTTTTTTGCGCTATTTCACCTGAAACTAGTTCCAACAGAATTGTTTGCCGTTACTATGGAAACAGCTGCAGGTGCTGAACTCACTCAATAATGATGAATACTCACTGACCATAGTATAAAGCATATTATGAAGAAGTGTATGGACCCCAAGTGGCAGAAATTAAAAGTCGTGCAATGTTATGGAAATACTGAAATTGGATTTGTATGTCTGAAAATGACAATATCTGACACATTATTGGTTTAATATCGTGTATTGTTTTGTTGACATAAAGGTGGAAAAATGTGTGTGACGTGGGCTTTAAAAATGCCACCAAAAATGTATTATTTTATTTTAGATAAACAGCATTATCTGGGCTCAAATCCACTTAGAGATCGATCGTATGGAAGCATTGCAATGAGAAGACGAATTTAGCCTACCATTTGCCAACAATGCCAAGTACTTTTAGAATTCTGATTAACAACTCGATCGAGGTATGCCACTACTTACACGAACAACATTTTAAAAAACAAAGCGTTTTGCTCATGTTTAAAGTGAGCAGCACATGTAAAAGTGGATCAGCAGCCGAGCCATTTATGCAGTTTTTACTCACACAGCATAGTCTTTTTTACATATCAGATATGGGGGTTCAAATACTTTAATCAACATCAATTGGTAAACTACTGTATATACAACATGCCAAGAAAATAGCATATCTTATTTTTTAGCTTCCACCCGCTATTTAGCACCTGCCTTGATAAATGACCCCCAGATTGCTTTAGGACTTTGTTGATAAGCTACAATATGAGACTTTGCTAATGATCCAGCAACAAACATCCTGCTGAAACCCACCCTCTTCACAAATTATTATTATTCTATTTTATTTATAGCTTTCCAAATTTGTATGACTGTGCAGTAATATCAATCTGTTATATCAATCTTTTGCCCGGTCACTACATGCTCACTTTCCAACAGCTTTGTGCATGTATTTGTTCCAATCAGGATTGCTTGACAAAAAGAAAGACACTTCTTGCTGTAAACTTTAGTTTTCACTATGATTTAAATCAAATCTTCACACTCATTTAGTGTGAGACCACACCTGGAGAAACACATCCTCATGTACCTGTTGTATCATTTCACTTAAAGTTTCGACTTAGTATGGTGACGACGTGCATTATGAATCCAGTGATTAGATTGTGGAGGTACGTTCCTGTTAGTATTTGGTTTGATCAGGCTGAACATGCAGCACATGTGGACAGTGCATAATAAGATTCAAACAGTGTCAAGCATTTAACACGCTAAGCTCTACATCTCACTCTATTATCTGCCCAAAGTGTGCAGTGATCCTCTTAGCATTTAGCATCTTTTTGAATTTTAAGACAGCAATTGCATATATGTCTTGTAATTGTAATATTCCTAGGACATATAGTTGTAAGACTTGTTTTGAAGTTGTTTGTATTTGTACATTAAAGGACTGACTGCTGAACTTCAATCATGATGAAACTCTTCTCTATGGTCAAAATAAATCATTGGAGGATTTCTCAAAAGTGAAGTAAGATGAGCATTATCGAAACATGACACACACTACATAAATTACCTTGCCTCAATGCCTCCAATACTTTGGATAAAGCAAATAACGGCAGCTGGTGCATTGATTTTAAAGACAATCCCTTGAAAAAGCCCCTGCTGTTTCCTGGTTACATGTATTTAACACATGTGTCAAACACAAGGCCCGCGGGCCAGATGCGGTCTGCAAGATGATTTAATCTGGCCCGCAAATTGTAGAGCAGAGGAGTATGTACAGAAAGTAAGTCTGAATTTTTAAAGAAATAACTGGAATGCTCACTCCACCCACAAGGGGAAAGCCAAAAAAAAAAAAGAATTCCACGTGTCCAGCATATAAACAACACATTATAGCCACGTGACCACGTGGTATATATAGCCCTGTCTGCTCCAGGGCAGCTGTGGCTACAATAGCAGTGTACACGTGAGTGAATGAAGCAGCAACCTAAACACAATCATCACAGAAATGGACTGTTTTTGTTGTCCCTAGTCTTGTGTTTTTATGTGTCGGTGAGCCAAAGATGAATTCTACCTCGAAAGACAATTCTATTCTATTCTATTCTATTCTATTCTATTCTATTCTATTCTATTCTAATGACTACAACTTGTGACGTAGGCTTGTAAAGCGCAATACAAGCGTTGTTATTATTAATTTATTGGAAAATGTTTTGTTGGTAGTATTTTGCGTGTTTACATTGTACTGTACGTGGCCCGCGCACACAACCCAAAATGAGTTTGACCCCCCCGCTTTACATTATGATGTGACCATTAACTGATTCAAAAATAAACACATTGTATAATTACATTTCATTGTTCTGGATTTTAGTTTTTAGTAGAGTAATTTCTAGAGTCTGCTTAGTCTAACTGTCTCTCATAAACTACTAGTAAAAGTAATGAAAGTGATGAAAGTTGCATAAAAAACATAAAAATCTAATTAAGTGGTCACGACAAATTCTTTGCTCCTTTCGTGGAAAATGTGAATTTCAAAAGCAATTTCACAGTTTGCCTTGTCTGTACACGTCTCTACGACATTTGCACTGCAGCGATATTTGACATATATATATGACATATATATATTTTTTTTTACATTTTCACTTCACATAGGACATGGCTTCAACATTACTGATCACGATGCGGCTTCACATGCGCCCTCTCATGCCACACCCCTGCATCCCGAGGAAGGGCTCTCCATCTTGCTTTCAGCTCTCGGCTCTGCTCCACATTGATCGCTGTCTGGGGTCCGCAATAAATCTGTAAGGGCCGGACAAGAAAAGAAAATTGCGGGCGTCCACTTCAGCACATATACAACCTAGTAAGCTTAAATCAATATCGCCAATATAACGTCCATATAAGCAAGCGTGAAGAGTGTCTGCAAAACGTAGTATGCACAGATTTCATTCCGGGATGAAAAATACTGTTGGTGTGTGGGTCAGCATAAAAACAGTGGTTGGCATTGATGGCTGTTATTTGTTCTTTGTGTATGGTGAGCTTGTGTAACAGGCTGGTATATGGTGCGCGAGTGGGTTTTTGCATATCCAATGTTAAATATATAAGGGATAATGTATAGAACGCTGGTCATTATCGGGAAAATAAGTACTGACAGTGCAAACCGGAAGGTACTTATTATCTCTTAGCTACTTAGTTGAAGGTGCAGTTGGAGACAAGGAATGGTGGTGAATCTCTGGGTAAGTTGAAAGTCGGACTCCTGTTAACTTCACAGACGATTCCCCCAACTTCTCTCGCAGAGACGGGGACAGAGATAGTGTCCTCTACTACGCATGTGAGTGATATGAACGGCCTGTACTACAAGCACGAACTCCGTTGCCATTGGCAGTGGTCATTATTTTTTTCAGAGGTCCTCTAGCACAAAATAATGACTGGTAGAATGTCGGAAAATCCCATAGATACAGATGGCATCTCGTCATAGAAGGGGGCGTGGCCTCGCCGAGGGGAAAAATAGAATGTTTTGGGAAACACAATTCACTCTTTTTAGACATTTTCTGGTGGAATGTGAACTTATTTATCACATACAAATAAAGTCCAGTGTAAATCGGGTCGATATGGATATTTTCTCACAGCAGATTGTTCTGTAGAAGTGAAAAAACATCAAAGCACTAGCTAGCGTTAGCATTAGCACAATGCTAACATGATGCTGCATTCTCATTCTCATTTTTTGTATGTATTTATGGGCAGTTGAACCACTTTGTCTTTGTATTTTTATTTAGTAGAAAACTATTTTCATAATACAGCGTTTGTTGAAGTACTAGAGAAAGTTTCGATTTTTATCAAAATTGTTTTCCCCCTTAACTGTTTAAAAAAATGACCATATATGGGCGATTCCAGAGATGCCGTCCGTATTCAAGTCAATGGAGCGTTCTACTTGCATTGTGAAGAGCTGTATAATAAATTGTAATATTGGTACATTAACACATAACGACATATGTGGATTTGATGATTCGGGGCAGAGGCTTCGCGTGTTACGATTAATGGCAAAAACTGTTATCCGAGGTCACAAATATTGCCCGGCACTAGCTAGATTTCTCTAACACTGCGGGCCATTGGGATTTGTTGCGTTCATTCAGGAATCTGTTTAGAATTTCTGTTAAGAATCAGGTGAATGTGGTCGCTTTAAATATGAACAAATACTGTATAAGTAATAGCACCCCGATTCTCGTTTACTCCACCTTGCAAAGGCGTTCTTCCTGGTTCTTTGTGGAGGCTGCTTTGTCTTCCAGCTCCATGTATATCATATTTTAGGTTACAGTATGTCAATCTTAATGAAATAAAGTTTCCAAATTCTAATCTAATGCAAGAAATGTAAATGGTAATTAATTATTTTAAAGCCACCCAATAAATAAAATTGAAATACAAGAATTTACTTTGTTATCATCATTGAAAAATAACTCATACATGTACAAACACACATGTGCTTTTGCTGTGAGCGGCTCAGCTCTCCTAAAACAGGACTGTAACTTTACCGACAGTGTCCAGCTCGTCTCCATGGAGATGTGACTAAAGTCAGTAGAATTTGAGATTTAAACAGGTTATCATCCAAATCCATTCTTTGATTACCCACTGCAGTAATAGCATTTTCTGTGTTGAGCTGGTCATTGGCATGTTTTGTACTGATGGCAACAGTATAGTTCATGATGTTATGCAGTGTGTCTGCCTTTAAAATAACTGCAAATGTTGTATGCCAAATGCACACATCCATTATATCAGTCTCTTGTGCCATGACACATTATGTTCACATTCAAAATCAGGGGGTAATAGCCTACAGCAGGAACATACAGTACAAACAGAAAAATGAAACACTTTCAGATTTCATTCACTGAGTGTCCTGAGCACTACCTACTACTGAGTGCATTCAGAGTATATACTCATGTTTTTTCCCATGTGCTTCTCTTTTTAGGACATAGAACTAAGTGATAAGCTCAGGGAAGCTTTCCTCAGCTCTGTTCTTTTTAAGATAGATAGATAGATAGATAGATAGATAGATAGATAGATAGATAGATAGATAGATAGATAGATAGATAGATAGATAGATAGATAGATAGATAGATAGATAGATAGATAGATAGATAGAAGCCATAAACACACAATACACATTTGGGAAATGTTCAAACGAAATTGAAATGAAAGTCTCTAAGCTCAGATAAACAAGTGTAATCCCAGTTGTTCTTAACCATTGCTCCAGCTGGGACCATCCAAAAGAGATCAGCTATCAGCTTTTGCCTTGTATTATGAAAGTGCAAGAGTTTTTATGCATCCTACACACTTCGCCAAGAGACGCCAAGAGATGGAGTGATTAGGTGTATTATGGAAACTCGTGTTGTTCGCACGCGGCTCACAGACTTTGTTTGAGCTGTGAAATCTCCTCTCCAATGAGATGAGAGCTGGCCCATCATTTGATAATGGCATGAGCACGGTACAATATGAACTGCGAGGTAGTATTTAATAGCTTTTAAAAGTACACTAGACACAACTAATAAAAAAGGGGACAATCTTTGGGCACCCAGGCCAATTTGCACTGGTTACAAAATTATACAATAGATATAAATCACAAGTGCTATTTGTCTTTTCTCCAATTTCTCACATGCAAGCAGTCACAGTACAATAATATAAATGCGGCGGTGTTGCTATGTTCTGCTCATTTAGCTCTGTAAGGAGAGAACCCGACTTATAAGCAGGAGTTTGAGAGATCGGGCCTGACAATTGTCAATTCATCTCGCACTGAAATATCGAATTTATGTCTTTGTTCTGTGGCGCTTACAAGGACAAGACATGTTTTCCCTCCACTCATTCTAACATCTATTTTCCTATGTCGCAAAACAGCTCCACGTTTGGCTGAGTATTTAGTTGCTCTCCCAAACCTGTGCAGTCAGCGGCGAGTGTGGAGAGAGGCAGAGCGTTAAGGCAAGGCTAATTTGTTTGTGATTGTCATTGATTAAAGCAGGTCTCGGGAGAGCTGCGAGCGCACAGCAGTCATGAGATAAGTTACACACTGCCTCATGCACTGTCTGCAGCCTTTTGTTTCCAATCATTACTGTCCGTGTTGTAAACTTCACTTCTCGGAAATGAGCGAGGCATTGATTATTTGTCTGAAATGATAAAACATTCACACACACACAACATAATGAGGGCAGAAACCTACAACACAATTTTCCTCCTATTAATTACAGATTGGGATTGGCAGAGCAGCCGGGAGAGATCTAATCACACACCCACTCTTAAGTATTTGTACTGTCTTGCAGTGATATTCTTCCTTTTGGTTTGAATTGAGAGTTTTATCTGATATCTAGTTCCTTGGGGAAATGTTATGTAAGGCAATGGTAAAGTTAAGGCAAAGAGCTTTATTTATAATTACTAAACGCAGACTGTAGACTTGTGCTGACTGGGCCTGTCCTTGTCTTGTGTTTTTACAGTATGTGTTTGTGAGCCAGAGATGAATTTCCACCTCAGTAGGCAATAAAAATGTATTCTATTCTACTGTGGTGATGGACATAGGGGGACACACGTGCTGGTGTTTTGATTACATTTCTGCAGTGTGGAGTTTGCCTCTTTAATACTGGCGTTAGAGCTGGACCCTTCATATATTCGGGCCATGGACAGTGTTTAACTCACAGTGGGAGAAACTGTTAGTAGTTTGTCCAGCTAGCGCTTAAAGGAACAGGCCACCGCTTTTCCATACTGAGATATGTTCTTACCTGAGCTTAGACGGGTTGATGCGTACCTGCCTGGTCTTTACGCGTGCGCTCAGTCACGCAAAAAGATCAAAGATGTTGTTAGCATTTAGCCTCTCCTCCGCTCCTCTATGGGGCCAAACAGGGGTGAAGTTAGCTCTTCCACGTTTCTCCTATTTTAATACAGTTACACAAAATTAGAAATGTTGATTTTTCAGTATCTTTCACTTTACTGTGTGGACGTCAAACTGCTCCTAAGGTATTATCGCGCCTTACAATATAGTACCCCTTTTTATCCGCTCGGAAAACTTTTTGTGTGACTATACTTGGATCGTGTAAGTACTCATGTAACCGTATTTAAATAGGGACATCATGGAGAGGCTAAATGCTAACAACTTCATCGGTCTTTTTACGTGACTGAGCGCGCACACAAAGACCAGACAGGTACGCATCAACTCGCCAAAACTCAGGTAAGAACATATCTCAGTGTGTAAAAATGGTGGTCTGTTCCTTTAATAAGATGCGTGAGGCTGCGCGCGATGGTAATGTAAAGAAGAGGACAGCAAAAGCAGTAAGCGCTCAGGGTAGTTTGTATGCAAGACGCCAACTTTGTCTTGAGCAACACTGTTGTTGCGCCAGGCGGAAAATCAGGCCCTGAGACTGGTATAGTAAAGCAAATGTATGTCTTATAATGCTTACCTTGCATTTGCCCTTGCCCTGGTCAAAAGCATTTCTAGAAAGGATAAAATAAAGACCAAATCCAATAACAGCCCGATGTAAGGCGTGGAATAGATCCATCAATGATACTGATGCTGAATGTCAAAGTTTAGGTTATGTTGGTAACAATAAAAAGGTTGCACGGTAGTCATTGCATTTTTACAGTAAAAACTCTAATGTTTGTAAAGGTAATTAATGGAGACAAAGGAAAGCCTTGTCTTGCGACCACATTTACACAAAAGAAACATTCTCCTTCAAAACAATCCTAATTTCATCACCCCTGCCTTTGTGTGTATTTGTTTAATATTGACTTGTACTGTGCAGACGCTGTGGTGGTGTTTGGATGCATCGCTCACTGAGGCAGGATGTGTAAGTCCTGATGCTGACTGACCATGAGAAAACGCAGCAAAACAAGCAAGAGTGATGCAACTTCCCATGAGGTATGCACCTGCCTCTATTCAACGCAAACATCGAGTACAGAGGAGGTCCTGGGTCCATGTATTGTGTTTGTCTGCCAGAATGACTCTACCAGTGGTCCAGAGGTAAGATTGCTCTTGTGAATCTGTACATGGTGAGAGCCTCGGTAAGGTTTTCTCCCAGGATGCGCCCTCTCAATCTTCATGTTTGTGTGTGTGTGTTTAAAAGTTTTACCTTTGATAAATTGTATCTGCCAAATTCAGTACTATGTATGTGCTCTGTAACAATGTCTACTCACTTGCACCTATGGGTTACATACACGATGGAATAATATGTATTTTTAGTTTGGAGGTTCATAATGTAATAAGACATAAGACCCTAACCTTAAGCCCTAACCCTAAAGGTCTTATGATTTATTATATTACCTGCAAACTACTAATACACAGTATTCCATTAGTATGTACTACAAAGGTACTAGTTGTTCCAGATTGTTACAGAACAGATTACATTGTATTTTTATTTATTTATTTGATATGTAATAATAGCATTTGACAAATCGGATGTGTTGTTTTTAGTGTTATTGCAAAACTGCTAATTTGCAACACTTACCCATTTGAGGCTTTTAGACACATTTGTACAAAATTTAGTTAAATACAATGTATACGGGTGGTGTAAAATAAAGTGATTAACGACTGACTGTATAAATAATAATGTGCTAGTTTTACTTAGCACTCAAAGGGTATTATTTAGCACATGCAAAAGTGGATCAGCAGTAGAGTAATTTACACATTTGTTTGTCACGCAGCATTCTCGATTTAAATTGTCTCATAAGGCAACATAAGGCAACACAAATAGTCATAGGCTACAGCTCGCTATTTAGCACCTGTCTTAATAAATTACCCCCAAAGTCCCTTTATAATTGCGTGTGTTACTCATTCACTCCATACTAGTTGTGCAATTTACTTTTGCTCCACAGCTGCCCTGGGGTAGAGAGTGAGGCTGCCAATCTGTGCCATCGGCCCCTCTGACCACCACCACACTCACACACCATTCCCCCAGGCGACCTGGGATTCCTTCACGGTCTCCCATCCAGGTAGGGACTAGGCCAACCTTGCTTGGCTTTCGAGATCTGACGGGATCCTGTACGGCAAATGCCTCATGGTCTTTGGCCTAAAGATCAAGATTCTTTATCTTGAAGCTGATTTTGACATAACATGAAAAACAAAGCCTGGGCTGATGTTTGAATCTGTACTTTGAATGATGACAGTACAGTACAGTACAGTACAGTATAGTATAGTAAGTGCAGTGCAGTACAGTGCAATGTACAGTACAGTGCCGTACAGTGCAGTACAGTATAGTGCAAGTACAGTGCAGTGCAGTGCAGCACAGTATAGTACAGTACAGCATAAGGTACTTAATTTGCACTTACATTTAATTTCTTTTGTTTTACACTTGAAAGCATTTGAACACCAAACATGGCATAACAAATCTCACAGTTAATTAAACCATTTTGACAGTGCTTATATGAGCCTGTTGCAGGATTTGGAGTGGCCCAGCGCTAATTGCGAGCGCTGGATCATTAAATAGCATTGCACAGTTCTGTGTGAAGAACAAAGCAGCTTTCGGGATGCTAATAAACAAAATTAATTATGAGACACAATAGAAATGGGGCTATTAACCAAATGCGCCAGTCGGAGGGGACCAAGATTATCTTTAAGCGGACGGGACCGAAAGCAGCAAGGGATGATGGGACTTCCTACAATCTTGTAAAGATGCACTTATAGCACATTATTTTAAGAAAATAAACACTACTCTGGAATACTTTACCATTATGTCTCTGTATGCTATCACTTTTACATTAACATTGTAAATTCTATGCAATCAATGCTTAGAAAAAGACCAAGATTAACTAATTCAAGTGTAAAAATACATTATAGGCAAACAATGGTATTTCAATACAATTAAGCACAAATCTTGAACCAGCGGGGTCACAACATTGAAGTCTCTCAATAAACGCTTTCTCTACGTTGTAATTTCTTTCTAAATGAATACTATACACATGAGCTATACCATGTGGTGCTTGTTTACGAGATCATTTTAATTTGATTTAATTGCCTTTTTATTACTACAATACTCCATATGCTGCATCCTGTGCGTTTGCATGTTTTCTTTCCTGCTGTTTCCTATGTATAAATTACTGGTGTATCTCATGAAATTCATCTGATTTATGTCTCACAAAGCCCTCATTACTCCTTGTTGGGTTGTGACATGCATATCTGCTTTCTAATTTTCACGCCTTAACTTCATGGGGCAGGTCTTGCATCTACACAATTGGAAAAATATTAAACGAACCTTATTGTTCTGTTACAATTACTTGACTTTGTGGAAGGTGCAGATATAACAGGCTTACGGTGTGTCATCTTCATTTCAATGCCATCCACTATTTACATTTTAATGAAACTTGCAGCGCATAAAGCTGTAGATAAAGGCCGCATGGACCCAATATAAGCCCATTTAGGTCAACAAATATGCAACGCACTACATTGTATGAAACCCATCGAGTAGAGGAGTAGAGGAGGATGGTAGAATTCTGAATGTTAGTAAATTGCTGTTTGTGCAGGCTTTCAGTCACCCAGGATTCATTGCTCCTTCTCGCTCTTGTGGCCAAATGACACACAAGTCAGAGGTCTATTTCAACTGTGGTCACTCACGAGAGGAGTGGCCATAATCCCACCCCCGTGCACTTCTTGTTTACCGTTTCACCAATTAGAATAGTTTTTGTTCTGGGTTTGGGCAAATCTTAAAGTGCTTATGACAGGTTTCAATGCTTTTGAAAATATTACTTATTTAGATGGATAACATCAGATGCATAATTATCATTTTATTTCAGTGAAGCAGCAATTTTGATGAAGAAATGTTGGGCATCTCTGGAATTGCCCATATATGGTCATGTTTTGAAGAAGTTGAAAGGGAAACAAAGAGGCGATTTCTCTAATTATTCAAAAACTATCAAATGCTGAATTATGAATTATTATAGTTTTCTACTCAATGAAGATACAAAAACACGGAGAGGAGCCAAGTGGTTCAATAGTCCATAATTGCATAAATTACGGAGAATGCTAACATGATGCTTCATGTAAACATCGTGCTAATGCTAACGCTAGCTAGAACAATCTGCTGTGAAAAAATATCCATATGGACACAGTTTAGACTTGACTTTATTTATGTGTGATAAATAAGTTCATATTCCACCAGAAAATGTCTAAAAAGGGTGGAAAATTGTGTTCCCCCCCAGCGAAGCCACGCCCCTTCTGTGACAAGATGCCGTCTGTATCTATTGACTTAACATGGTCACAGTTTAAACAGTTTAAAATTGTTTACCTTCTTTTATGTCACTTCCTGTCTGTGTCCAATAAGGAAGTGAAACTATAAGCGTCGCAAAAAATGGCCCAACTAAAGAAAGCTGGGTACAACCTTTAGCAAAATCTTAAATATATGTGTGTTAACTGTGTTTTCTCAAAAACTGTGTCTAACGTATCAAATGCTCTTTAAATGAGCTATACCTGATTCTTTTTTTTCTAGTAATGGAATGAAATTTCTTTTGTCTTCCTCAAGTACATTGTTAACACATTTCTGGGGAAAACCAGTAATTATGATGTATTTGTATCAATTTCATGAACTTGCAGGCTTGTTTTGTAGCATTTGTGTGTCAGTGACCCTGAAAAGTGGTCTAAAAAGTGGCTATAAACGTGTTCCTGTGAAGAACTGGGATGCTACAAATATATTAGAAAGACTGGGGATGAGTTTGTTCCTCAACCAACATTTTATGTTTGTGGTTTCCTCTTTCATTATTTGAAATGAAAAAATCCCTGTTAGAACCACTAAGCATACTTAATTTGTTTTCTCTTTATTACAATGGGCTCCTCAGATCAAGGGAGTGTCAGGACACTTCCGATCTGGCCCATAACAAAGGCTATCTAATGAGTAAAACTGTAAACAAGAAGTACTGTCGGAGTGGTTTTGTTTTAAACAGACCTCTTGAGTGTGTGCTTAACCAGTCTTATGCATTTCACTTCAAGGGCGGGAAGAAGCTTCTGAAGATTTAAGCAAAACGTCCTCAACTCAACCGATTATTTGGCCATATTGACTGGACAGTTTGCCTATGATCACTGTAGCCACAACTGCTGTCTTTAAATGCAGCGTATTTAGGGGTAATAGTGTCCTCAAGGCATTAGGAGATGAAAAGCCGCTCCCCATGACCAATAAAACTATTAACAAGGTACTGCTGGTGATGACGGCTGCACTCCTGGGGTCAAAACATCCGCTGCAGAGGAGGACAATGACAGGAAGAGACGGAAGACGGAAAGCTTACGGAAATATAAAGGCAGAAATATGTATATGGAGATTGAATGGGATGTGTGTATTGTGTTGTAGTGATGGATAGACTTGTGCACATGCTGCCGGTGTATAAGGACAGACACATGGCTCGGGGCGCATTAAACCCCTCATTAGAGTCAGTCACAGATGGTACTGCTCTTTAACGGCACACAGGAAATGGCCTAAGAATGTATCCCACAATCCCCTGCAGCTACTCTGTCCCCATCCCACCTCCATTCTACAACCGCACGTTCATTTATGCAAGAGAACATTTGTGCACAGGCCCCCAGTGGATTCAGAGGGTGCCATCGTGACGCGAAAGAGGAGCCTGAATTGCAGAACATCAATTGTTTAACTCAAAGGTATTTTAGTATTTAAGTATTTAAATTGAAAATAATTGAAATAATGAAGCACAGCAAATCGTTTATTGAAAATATGTTGTGCACTGTTGAGGAAAAATAATTCAATAACGCAAATCATGATATGTTTGGCTCTCCCTGAGTGCTTTGGCAAATAAAAAAAGTTAATGCAGTGCTAAGTAACTCATGCCCCTAGAGGACATAGTTGTTGTACAATCATTGTCGTGTTGTAGCATGTTATGGTTTTTTACTCATAAATTGTCCGTGAGAGTAAATACTACGCTGACAGAAAAGACAAAGGGAGAGAGTGATATTGTAAATCCAATTGCACAACGGAGATCTTTTTTTTTCACAAAACTTGGCTGTAAATACTGTTTAAGTGGTGCTAGCCCGCAGCTAGCTCTGCCCGTTAGCCTGTTAGCATCTTCTTCGTGATTCCATTAGTGTGTATTGCGCCTCTGGGTCGGAGCAGGGAAGGTTGCATGCATGGTTTTTTGGCCAGAGACACCAGGGGGAGATGAAAGACCCCCCCAATCATCCCATTAACACTTGTATTACTACGAGGGACAACGAAAAGGACTTGGTAAGATAAACAAGTTATTTAGTACTGCTTTAAAAGAATATGAAAGAGAATATATTTTTAATGTACTTTATATTTATTTCCGTCCCATCAACGGTTCATACATTTTTATATTTGTTAAATTAACCTCTTTGTTTGTAACCATATGACAGTGCTGTAGGCATCCAAAACTGATCACGAGCAAGACAATGGTAAACAAATAAAAAAAGACCACGCATATCTATTACCTTGTGGCCTTCTTTTGAGTTGTACTTGTTGGATTTTGTTTATTTTTTTTATTTTTTTACAACAGCTTATGCTATTTTACCTATTCCATATCAGTTGACTATTCCATATCGTCCTTTGTTTCACTGGTCAGTAATGCTTCATCCCTCAACAACCATTCATTCTTTTCTGTGAATTTGATTAAGTAGTTTTTGTTATTCCTATGTGTTTTTATTTTATTTTAAGTAAGAAAAGAGTTTTTACATATCCAAGGTTATAACAGCAAGTATAGAAGTACCTTGAATAATCTTTCTTTCTGCTGCACCTTTAGTGCTATTAATACTATTCATTTGAATATTTGTTAAATTATTTTTGAATAGTGAACAATGGCTCCTTTGTGCAGGACATGAATGAGACCTGTTGTGTGACTGGATGTGAGCAAACATCAAGAGTTTGAATTTTGGACCATCCATTGAGTGCATGTACAAAGATAATGACACAATAGATCCATCTACATCCATCCCGCGCTTACTCTCCTGCACCTACTTGTGTTTTCCCTGTAGTGGGCTTTGACGAATTCGTGAAATGTGTGTGGATAGATCTATCTTGATTTGTCTTGCTGTCAACCTGAACTGAAACCTCTCCATTAAACTCATAGATGGGATCATGAGGAGGTGCCGGTGTCTCTAATCAGAAATGAAATTTGTCATTTGCTGAGGTTTTCTGCTTGAGAGCTCTTTTCAAATCATTGGCTCTAAATCCCACCCCGCTACATCCCAGATCCTCCCGACTCCTTTGCCTCTGATTGCTCCCAATCCCTCCCCCTTTTTAATATTGGATTTGCTTGATTTCCTTTTCCCGCTGGCTTTATCCTCCCTCTTCTTGATCAATACATCCTTCACTCTATCTTTTCTGAGATGTCGGTGTGTGATGGCTTCTTTCTAAGGGACCAGTTTAAGTGTATGGTGAATGTGTGAGAGAAGGCCCACAGAGAGCATTATCAGCCTGGTGTCTGTCTTCAGGGCAAGCAGCTGTGATGGGGCCTAATGCACTATTGATCCCTGTCACCCTGGCCACAATATACCTGCTGATGCGCATGAATGGACAATCTCACTCTCTAGCACATACTGTACATGCCAGGGCAGAGCACAAAATGGTCTAGATGAGTATTTAAAGCTATTAAAGCAAACATGTGGCATATTTGAAAGACTAACAATAAATATGATCGCTAAATGGTAAATGGACTCAACTTACAGTATATAGCATTTTTCTAACTTTATCAGGAGCAAGGAACCAGTCACCCATTCACACTCTCTTTCATGCACCAGTGTACGCAGACAGTGGAGGCGAGTGGGGTGTCTTGCCCAAGGACACAACAGCACTGTGCAGAATGCAACACTTTTGTTTTTGTTCTGCTGAACTCAAGGACATAAATCAACATAATAGACCTATTTCCCTCACATAGTAAGTAACTAAGTAGCATATTTTCCGGACTATAAGTCGCTCAAGAGTATAAGACACACTAGCCAAAAAATGCCTAATGTAGAAAAAAACAACAGGCTGAATACGGTAGGCCTATGCTACCGTAACACATTGATGGCTAGCTACATGAAGCATAAACAACCAAATAGTTCAGATAACTATTAGCATAAAGAACATACCACACTCTCGATCTCACTCCAAATCACTAAATACATTGAAATCTTCATTTCAAATTCAAATTCAAATTCACTTTATTTATCCGTTAGGAACTTCATTTGCAGGAGAAGTGCCAGTACGGGCCCGATAAAAACAATACATCCACAGACATTCAACAACATACAGCAATAATAAATACATTAAAAAAACAGAATAGTAGGCCTTCGATAGACCAAGGTCCACACAGTCATTTATTCAGCAGGCGGATGGAGGTCGGGAGGAAAGTGGAGGTCGCCCTCTTTGTCCCCAGAGGGAGGGACCTGAACCTGCGCCCTGACGGCAACAGGGCGTAGTGAGAGTGTAGAGTGTGTGAGGAGTCTGTGGAGATCTGGGTTCCTTTCCTCAGAACTCTGGAGTCATAGATGCTGCTGAGTGAATCCTGCTCCTGACCAATGATCTTATTGCTGATTTTGATGATTTTATTGAGCATGTTGCGGTGGGTGAGAGTGAGTGAACCAAACCAGACAGTGATGTTGAATGTGAGGATGGATTCAATGAAACATTTATAGAAACAGGCGAGAATGGACGGGTGGACTTGGAGTTTGCGGAGTTTACGGAGAAAAAAGAGGCGTTGTTGACATTTTGAAAATATGTGTTCAGCATTGAGTTTGAATGTGAGTTTATGGTCAATTATGGAACCCAGGTATTTGTATGAATTAACCTTTTCTATTATTTCGTTGTTGACAGTGAGTGAGGGAGAGCTGGAGTGGCCATGTTGGAAATTGATAGTCATCTCTTTGGTCTTGGATACATTTAAATCCAGACAGTTCTCCCGACACCAACGTGAGAATGAGTCCAGTTCAGTTTGCAGTGATCCCTGTGTGTTTGTAGTGTCCATGATAACTGTGTCGTCTGAGTACTTGATGTAGGTTATACCTGGGGTGGTGCTCCTGCAGTCGCTTGTGTACAGAGTGAAGAGAAGTGGAGAGATGACTGAACCTTGAGGAGAACCAGTGGATATTGTCCTGACAGCACTGAGGTGGCCGTTCACTCTGACCCTCTGATCCCTCTCCGTGAGGAAGGAAAGGACCCAGAGGATGAGGTGAGGGTTGGCGTTCATCTGGAGCAGCTTACGTCCCATGAGATGTGGCTGCACGGTGTTAAATGCACTTGAGAAATCCACGAAGACCAGGTTGACATGGGACTTGGGCTTTTCTAGGTGGGTGATGACACCATGTACCAGCGTGAGCACAGCATCATCCACCCCTCTCCGTGGCTGGTAGGCGAATTGCAGTGGGTCAGAGTGCATACCCACATCAGCTTGCAGCTGGGCCATGACGAGCCTTTCGAAGCTCTTCATGACCAGTGATGTCAAAGCCACAGGCCGATAGTCGTTGTTGGTGCTGGGGTTACTCTTCTTCGCCACTGGACAGATGATAGAGGACTTCCAGATGGAGGGGATGGAGTGTTCCGCGAGGGAACGGTTGAACAGGGAGCAGAGGACACCAGCCAGCTGACTGCAACAGCCCTTCAGCAGGCGCCCACAGATCTGATCCGGTCCGGGAGCCTTGTTGGGTTTAACCTGCCTCAGTGCGCGCTCCACATCCACAGGCAGCAGCTGCAGGTCCTCAGTGGACTGGGACATAGAGGCAAGCTCTGCAGAGAGCGTCTCCCTCTCCTGGGCGTAATCACACTGATCATGCCTGCAATAAAAGATGTTAAGATCCTCTGCCATGTGGACACACACCTCAGCAGAAAGCCCAGATGAGGTGGATTTGGAGGGGAGCCCGGTCAGGGTTTTAACGCCCTGCCAGGCCTCTCTGGCCTTTCCATTGTTAAAAAGTCTCTCCACCCTGTCTTTATAAGCTCTCTTGGCAGTTTTAATTTCTTTGTTCAGTCTGTTTTGAATTAATTTACCTTCTAGCTTATTTCCTGAATTAAATGCTATTTTCTTTTCATTCAGGGTTGTTTTCAGTGATTTAGTTATCCAGGGCTTATTGTTCGAAAATACTTTAACGTTTTTTATTGGGACCAGCATCTCTACGCAAAAGGTGATGTATGATGTTACAACATCTGTGGCCTCTTCTAAAGTGTTGCCCTCAATGAGCACCTCCCATTCTGTGCAGTCAAAACACCCCTGGAGAGACATCTGCACTTCACTGTCCCATTGTTGGACCTGCTTCTTAACTACACCCTCCCTCTGTAGTTTAGTGCGGTATACTGGGACTAGGTGGATAACATTGTGGTCTGCAGTACTGAGTGGTGGTTTCTTATAAGCTCTGTACGCATTTTTGGTGTCACTTCTGAACAATCGCCTTGGCAATGACCTGGGCATGGAGGCGAAACTGCACTGTTGACAAACCTCTCCCGGCAGCATGTTTTTCAAGCTCTCATTTGCGAATTCGTTCCTCTAACTATGGCCTTCTGGCTTTTTGCCCGTGATTAGCTTCATTGCGGTAAGAGTAACCTCCGCTTTTCGCCAGTCCCTCACAAGTTTCTCATTCATTCCAAACTTTCTTTCTGATGCTAAAAAAAAATTAAAAAAATCACAGATAAAAGCCTGCATATAGCATTTTGCGTATTTGTGCACAACTAGGTTCCTTACATGTTTTATGTGTGAGCCTCATGCGTATCATTTCTGCAATACTGTAAAGACATGAGCTGTAATGTTACTACAGATACAGTGGAAATCAATGATATCAGTGGAGGGAAAAAAAACAACACAGAAATTGTGCTTGTTCTTTGCGTTCCTGTCATTTAATCAAACTACACATGCCTGGATATTGCATTACTATTTAGTTAGTTTCAGGAAATGTAAACTGAGACATTTCCGGCTCATGAAATGTACACATGTATCCGCCCTGAATATATGATTATGAGTTTTATTATACAGTTCTTCCATAATGATGCATTCAAATGGACTTTCAGTATATTTAAAGCAGAGACATGTCTCCTCACAAAGATGAAGAATAGGCCACTGCACTATATAAGGTTCACACGTCAAAGACTATGACATTTAATCTATATCAATGTCATTTGGAGATGGCCACAAAAAAAAAGAAAAGAAAAGGAAAATCTCAACATGAGTGGTCTTCACTCATGGTTTTTGTTCAGATAAGTCCTGGTGTCGTTGTGTTTCTTATTATCTTGAATCAGAGTTGATATACTTGTCTGATTTAGTTTATGTTTTTAATAATGAAGGCTTTTAATCATCACATGTAAGTAAGTAATGCCAGCTTATATTGCCAGCTGAGTTAAAATATAGAAACTTGTATCCATTTCCTAGATTTTAACTTGGTCTGTGTCCTCTCTCCTCCTCTGCTTGTCTCTGTACTCTCTCCGCTATCCTCCCTGTTCTCCTCTCTCCTCCAGCTATCCTCCCTGTACTCCTCTCCTCTCTCCTCCTGATATCCTCCCTGTTCTCCTCTCTCCTCCTGCTATCCTCCCTGTTCTCCTCTCTCCTCCAGCTATTCTCCCTGTTCTCCTCTCTCCTCCAGCTCTTCTCCCTGTTCTCCTCTCTCCTCCAGCTATTCTCCCTGTACTCCTCTCTCCCCCAGCTATTCTCCCTGTACTCCTCTCTCCTCCAGCTATTCTCCCTGTACTCCTCTCTCCTCCAGCTATTCTCCCTGTACTCCTCTCTCCCCCAGCTATTCTCCCTGTACTCCTCTCTCCTCCAGCTATTCTCCCTGTACTCCTCTCTCCTCCAGCTATCCTCCCTGTACTCCTCTCTCCTCCAGCTATCCTCCCTGTACTCCTCTCTCCTCCAGCTATCCTCCCTGTACTCCTCTCTCCTCCAGCTATTCTCCCTGTACTCCTCTCTCCTCCAGCTATTCTCCCTGTACTCCTCTCTCCTCCAGCTATTCTCCCTGTACTCCTCTCTCCTCCAGCTATCTTCCCTGTTCTCCTCTCTCCTCTAGCTATCCTCCCTGTACGCCCCTCTTCTCCGATCATCACCATCCACATTGAACCCCAGACCTTCTTGCTGTGAAGCACAAGGGCCAACCATTGGGCTACCGTCCCACAGGAGCTTTCTTGAGGTGGGTTTTTGTGAGATTGAAAAAACAAATCTGGCATATGAGTATTTTTAAGCTGTAAAAACTCTATTTGAAATGTATTGATTTGTCTTAAGTGACACTTCATTTATGTGACACAGTTTATCTATTTTAATGTCCACTGGGTGGACATGCATCAGCCACAGTTAATTAATGTCAGCTCAAAGTGCACCAATACTACTCCAATGGGATCAATTCAAAACAGTTCCTTTGTTTGCATTTGTCTGAATTTCAATTAGTCAATCAAGTTGATATTGTAAAGCCCACAATCACAAAAGGAGTTTCCTCAGGCCTGCAAAAAACTACCAAACAGAAACAAATAACCAATGTTATGTCCAAGCAAATGTAATGTCCATATAAACAATCAGCAGCAGATGTGTCTCCTTTCCTTAGATCTGGCAAGAAAAGTTCAAAAATACTCATTTGAAATCAATGTTTATTATACAGTATGTCGAGCACTAAGTCCAGGTATATGAACCACCAAACCTGTCCTTGTTCAAGAACAAGTTGTGTCCAGTGTAGCATACAAAGTTCGTCAAATTTCAAATACTTAAGAACAATATTATTCTGAGAATCTGCATTGACCTTTGCTGTTCCTCATTTAGCGCTGAACTAGATCAAAATTTAGTCTGGCTTCTAAAACTCTTGCCAACAAGCTTGGACTAAGACAAATCAAACAGCTTGACTTTTTGCTAATGCTCAGTTCTCTGAGTCAGCATCTTGGTGCCGCAAACTGCAAATCATTAGCTTTGTGTTTTTTTATCTTTCACTTGCTCCTGTTGAGTCCGGCCAAAGTGCTGTAGTGGCACAATGCAGGATTAATTAGTGAACACAAGTGCTAAGTGGAAAATCTTTGCTCCAACAGTCCCAGTTTGGCTCCAGTGATTGATGGAACAGGGAAAACATGTGAAAAGGCACTATGTGTGTGTTGCTCATTAATGAACACCAGTCAAGATGAAGCGACGGTGGAGAGATCGGAGACAGTGTGAGTTACTCTTCCACATACTCTCACTGTGTGAGATGGTTAATAAATAAAGGAAGCATTTACTGACACACTTCCTTTTGAGTTGTGATTTTTTTTTACAGTACCAAAAACAGATAAAAAGGCATATGCACATATGAAAAAAACGTTTAATACATACAGCACAAGTCCCAACCGTAGTGATTGGGGACATGCCAAAAGAAGTGAAACCCCAATGAAGCATTATGTTTGTGTAGGCCCTCATCCAGGAATTTTCCATTGGAAAACAGATTCCAAAGAGGAACTGGGTTGATTTAGTATAGTGGTTGTTTTGGCTCCATCATCAGAAGCCTCTTCCAACACTTGTAGTCAGATGTAAGACAGGTAACACACAAACTAGGGGCCTATGTACAAGTCTCTTATGGTCTATCGCCAAGGTAAATCTCTGACATGCGTGAGCCTTATAAACCATCTCGGACTCTGGGAACTTGTTGGTGTCCTGCTGGCCCCTGGAGCTAAGACTAGGTAGATGCAATGTTATAATAAATACATCTGACTAAAAGGTGAAGTTGAACAGTCTCCTCAATGGCCTTAACAACTCCAAACATCTGAGCAAATACCCAACCAGAAAGTTAGACTCCCTACAGCAATGTTGAAGACCCCCTTATTTGAGAACCACCCCCAGTTAATCTGGCGACCCCCCCAGAATTGTTTTGCGACCCACATGGGGGTCCTCCTGACCTCCATGCTAAGAACCCCTGCCCTGCAGAAGCTTGAGAAAGAGGTCATGACAGCAACTGCAGCACAGACTAAATGCAGGAGATGCTTTTGCATCCATTTCCTTTGGTGCTCAAAAATACAGACCAATTGTACATTTACATTTATTTGCATACTTTGCAATTGTTTTTTTATGTGGCATTTTTGTGTTACAGTGAATTACTATTGGGTAGTGTGTTCTGATGTGAACTGTTATTGAGCACTGTTGAGGCGAACACACTTTTATAGGTATTCCATTTGATGTTTACAATACTATTGTTTGTGTGACCGGCTCTTATCACGAAATGTTCTGACCTCTGTTACGACCCTGGCTCAAGAGTCGCAGCAAAGGAGGAGCAGAACACAGCAAAAAAGGTTTTAAAGCTAGGTAGAGTAGAGCCAGGGTCCTTTTATGGGCGGCCAACAGGAAACACCAGGCCCTGCGCGTCCGCGGTCACCTCACAATAAGATATTCACTCACAAGGACCACGACCTCAGATAGTATGCAAAACCTTTTATTGACCCATAGAAGAATCAATAAAATGTCATGTTGGGGCTTCGAAGAGGGAAAGCTCCTGGGCTTGCGTCCCCCAGTACCTGAAAAACAAAAGCATAAGAACAATGTATGAATAAAAGGGAGGGGTGTGTGTTACTTCTGTGGCATCTCCAATAAACAGATAAAGTGCCATACTATATACCGTATTTGTGTCCACATATCGTACATGAGTCACTCTTCAGGCCCATGCTCAACATTTTCATTCAGAGTCTGTGTGTTTTGTGTGTTGACCCTCAGTTCATGACCTGCTGCTGACCGGAACAGGGTTTTTGGTAACCGTCCAGTCAGGACCTCCTGCCCTCTCACGGTGGGATGATGAGGGGTGACCTCAGTCTCAGGTCAACCAACATTTATGTTATTTGCTCTTGTTTTTCAGCCTCCCTCTCTGAAAATGACATCGAACATTGACGTGAGGAACTTTGACCTCTGTGTCTCTTTCATGTGGCATAGTCAGCAAACAGCAGAACACACAAACAGACACGCGGCGATCACATGCCACTCACACAAATATGTTTGACCGTAATTGTTTATTCAGGCTTTTCCTTCAACGGGAACTCACCCCCCTTATCACCTACCGCTTTCACAGATGGGTTGTTTACTCATTATATATAATAATATGTAATATGTTCTGAATGTAATTGATATTGTATTATTCAGGCTTGAAATGGCCATAAGTTGATATTGTGATGAATAGGAACTAAACTTTATTCTTGTTTAACACATTCTCAGACTTTAATAATGTTATTCCATTATGTCTAACACAGTTCTCTTCAATTATAGTTGTGTGGGATTTCCAACGTGCCCATTTGGTTCAGAAAACAATTAAAATGATGTAGGAGTTTACTTATTTTATTGAATTTGTTCACTTTATTTTCCAACTACGACTTGTTTCTCTTACCTCATCCTTCACACAGTGCCTTCTGTGCAACCTGTCAGGAGCAGTATTCCCAACCACAGGGGCTTTGTTTCCAGATCTTGACCTCAGAGTAGTAGTTTGGTCAATACAAAGGAGAACGGGGCGCTTCACTGCGTCAGAGAGGTGAAAAAACTGTGCAACCATGCAGGTGCTCTGCCAGGACAATTGAAGATACCATGAATATAAACACTTTTGCCTTGACAAAAAACTGTGGAAATAGGCAAAGCAGTCCAAGGCACACTGACTGAATAAAAGTCCTTTATACTTTACCAGGATGCCAACGTGTTTCGACCAGTGCAGTCTGTGTCAGGGGACAAGGGTAACCTCTTTGTTTATATTCATAGTATAGTTTATTTGAGTAATTTACATTGTTTATTAACAAAACCCATAATTACATTGCACTGAGTACTTGAGGATCTGTGTACTTTATTGAAATGACTGGGGAAATTGGAAAGAAGAAATCCACCGACACAGAGAACAGGCATATTCCACCATCTCCAGGTAGTTCCCACTCAGATCAGGAATTGAACCACGGACCTTCATGGTGTGTGGCTGGTGGCAGCCAAACAGAAAGCCGTCGCCATGAACCAAAAGGTTTTTGCAGATGGATGTAATTATAAACATGCTCTAACATTTTATACAATAAATCTAAACAAGTATTGTACAAACTCCAAGCTGTGCGATATTGTGAAAAAGTGGAAAGCACAAGAAGGTTATGCCACTGGAACAGTGGGATTGGTGGATTTCTACAGCATCTGCTCTGAGCAAACATGTTCACATAATCTCATTAACTATATTGTGCTACATGAGTCTGCTTGAATAACATTCATTTCGCTTCGAAGCCATGCGCCACTGTTATGAACCCAGGCTGTAGAGGTTATTCAGTAATGCAGAAAAACAATTGGGCTCGGACTCTCCCTGTACTGGGCTTGGCCCCATCACAGGGGTCGCTCAGTCCTCACATACACACATTTAACAAGGCCCAGGATCTTCCCGCCATCCTGTTTTCTCGCCTAGGTTTATTTTGGTAGCGAATGTGCAACCGAACAGGAAGGGGAACCTCACGCTCAAATCTGTTAGGGGAAATCCAAGAGAAAATACCCCTTGAAATAATATCAACAAGTCCATATTTGGCACAAGCAGGTCTGCACAAGGCTCAGTGTAAACATGCACATGTTAAGTGATTTTCCAGTAATATTGAGCTCATGATATTGTTATGAACCAGGAATGATCTTTCAAATGGCAACAGCCTAAAGATATCATTAAACAAAAAGTGTTTTCTTAACTGAACTGTAACATCTACCATGAGAAGGCATTTGAATATGTTCCCTATTTTATACAAAGCCGAGTTTGTGTCAGTATGAGTGATTGACTGTGGTGCAGCAGAAAAGTGGCCGAAAACTGCAACATGTGCTTTTATTGTGAAAATCCCAAATAATCGTGACATCCCTATTTACTCTAATTTTATATTAAATAAATAAATAACATTATTTATTTGTATTGTTGTGTTTTTATTGTGATTTTGTTTTATATTAGTCTCATATAAGACCATCACAGCCTACATCACCAAGTGCACAGATGATGTTACAGACTCTAAGACCATCATTGTCCCGTGGCATCAAAAAAAGGCAAGAAGCAGTCCTTCAAAAAGATACCATGTGACCATGTGGTGCACACAGAACAATCTCTCCCTAAATGTGGAGAAACAAAAGGAGATTGTTGTGGACTTTCAAAGAGCGTGCGTCCAGCATGCTTCCCTAACAATCAATGGAGCAATGGAGAGGGTGATCAGCACTAAGTTCCTGGGTGTGCACATCAGAGAACCTCTCCTGGACCATGAACACTTCTCCACAAGTTAAGAAAGGCCAGAGTCCCAGCCTCCGTTATGTGCAACTTCTACAGAGGGACTATAGAGAGCATCCTGACCAGCTCCCACTGATCCCAGCTACCATTGAGCAGTGAAACAGTTCATTCTTTATAGGCGTGGTGGTTCAGGTGGGGATTGGACAGCCGGATGATGGACAGGTCTGAAGAATTGGAGGACCATCCAAACGGTTGACCACCAACAAACAAATCCCACAGCCAACCAAGAACCGGCGGAGCAGGAGTGGACCAACGGTGCAGCGGATCTCGCCAAACGGGTGTGCAAATAAAATACTTACTGAGCACACAGAGGCTGCGAAAATAGAAGAACAGGAGTGTAGGCGGGGCCGAAGTCAGCGGCAGTAACAATCCAGCAGGCTATCAGGAAGCTGAACTCCCTCGCTTTCCTACCCTCGCTGTGCTTTCACCCCTCAACCCCCGCCCCACAGCAAGGACTTGAGAGAATTAACATTTCGATTCATATCAATGAATTGACAATAAAATCTTTGTATCTTTGAATAGTTCTATATTTGTAAAAAATACCCATCCTATTCCAGTGCATAGTGAGGGCAGCTGAGAAGATCAGTGGGGCCCCTTCACCCTCCATTAAGGACATGTGCTCCACCCATCTCACCTACAAAGCTTTGGATCCTACATCACACAGTCTCTTCAAAGTAATGCCTTCAGGGAGGAGACTGTGAAATCCAGTCAACTGAAGAACAGTTTTATCCACCAGGCATTCAGGAAGCTGAACTTCCTCCCTTCCCTGCCCTTCCCTTTCACCCCTTTCACCCCCACCCTAGCCCCACACGGACTTGAGAGAAACAAATGTTTCAATTCATATGAATTATTAACGACTGTAGTGAAGGGCTTTATAGAACCCTCTCGTGTGGCAGGAATTCCCAGGATTCCCATTCCCTCAAGCTGAATACAAAAAACTAGCAGAATGAAAAGGTCCAAATAGAATCTGAACGTACAGCAAACTGCAAAAAAAAAAAAATGCAAAAAAAATCCCAAATTGCTGTGGTCGCAGAAATTGCTTTAACTGCCATTAAAATCCTGTTAACATGAATGGGAAATTCCCAATCCCGATAAAAACAAAGCAAAACAATAAAACGGGAAAAGTGCAGAATGCTGATTTTGAAAAATTGACAAGTTGCACAAATTGCTAAGTGTGAACAAAAGTTGCAGAAAATTAAGAATGTGGGGGATGTGGGGAAGCCCCTTTATTAGTTAACATAAATTAATTAAGTAAAAAAAAGAAAAAAAAATGTTGCAGAACATCGAAAAGGAATAGCCCATTTCTCTCTGCTCTCTGTACGTTTTGAGCTATAACTTGCTGAAATATAACAAAAGTTACAACAACAGTTGCTAAAGCTATAATTGCTATAATAAAGATAAAGAACACATAAATGCAGTCAGTCAACTAACCCCTGCTTTTGGCTAAAAAAAAATGCTGTCTTCATCCATATACTTTGCCCCCCCAATAAGATAAATCAACCATAAATGAAGAAAATTCATTAAATGAAAGACTTCAGTAAATCGGTGTTATAAACATAGCCATGTGACAAGTCGATGTACCGATTTTGAAAGGATACATTTATGCTCTATAGGGAGAAATGTTTTGTCTTTGTCCTTTTGATGTCTTCAACTCTTCAAGGACATTCTGATCTAACTTTAGATTGTCACGTCCTCTCAGGAGAGCTGTGACCAACTTAATCTATTTATGTTTGAGATCATTGTGGGAAATGATGGATGACACACAATAGGCGTGAACTGGAAACGTGCTGGAAATATGTGAAAATACACACATGACTGATGATTGGGGCCGAGAATGTTTTGTGACCACATGAATCAGTCTAATCCATACAATGTACTCAAGAACTATTTATTTTCCATATGCAATAATTGGTGTTCTGCATCTGGATTAGAAAGTCAAAAGGTTAATTGATCTTTTGATGGGATGGGAACAGATCACAGACATAGATATGAGATGCATAGAATTGGCATAATAGTCATGGTCTAATATTTATTATATATATTTTAAAAAATACATCTCGTGTCAGAGCGTCACATTGTTTCTTTAAGAATTACTTTTATTCATTTGAACATTACACAGTACTGGGTGTAAATATACACATGAAATTATCTAATCATTAATATTTAGTTACAATGCTGTAACGCTATAAGACTATGCCACTGGTGAGAGGGCATTGCTTATAAAATAGACTGAGGCATGGTCTATTGCGCGCAGCACTGAGAGCGCCCTCTCCTATGGCAGCCTCACGTTCTATTCCTCGTTTACATCATTCTTCTTTTAGTATTCGAGGTTTTAATCATACAAGAAAAATCCCACTGTGGGTTAAAAACTGTCCATGTCCGGTGTCTTGATGAAAGAGATGTACAGGTGCGAGTCTATGTCTATGGTCTGCACTCGGCCGTTATTGCATTAACACGACCCAAACAAAAGCACGTGTTCACCGCCACAACCCCTCTCCCCTTCCCGGCCGAGGAAAAAGTCTGATTGGAGGAAAAAGCTTGTTCTACATAACATCGCCATTGGCCATTGGTGTTTGTCCAGCCCACCTAATGCACCAGGTCTGGAGCTGCAAGGTCTCCATGTGCGCTCTTACTAAGCACGAGAGGCTACGCTAGTCTGTGTTTATAAACACAAGATCGGACCCTAAGGGTCTTATGTCTTGTTACATTATGTAACTGCTAAGTACTGATACACATTACTCCATTGTAGTGTAAAATAAAGTGTAACTGTGGCTGGTAATGGTTTTACATGTGATGGAAGGCTCACTTCTCTTAACTCATATATGCGTATATGGTTCACTAGTTTGAATAATGCAGCAGCCCTGTAAACTCATTCCGGTCAATAAAACTAAAGCTTGTTGAGTTCTAATTCACAATGAAGGCTACTTAACAAGAGCCCTTGTTCTATGCTCATCATATGAATTTTAAATGTGCACTTACATGTCCGTGGGTATACTAGCAGCCACGCTGCTGACACAGAGCTCTGGGGAGAACAGGAAATGGAGCATGTTGTGAGGTCAGCACACAGTCAGTGTCCAGAACAGAACAGTCCACATCACCAGCGCTCACCCCTCACTGCACAACAATCAAACATGCACTACAATATCACTATTGTAAAAAGGGGTTCGGATCTTTTTCACAAACCAAGTTAGACTGTGTGCTTAAATGTTTACATTTTTGTTAAAGGGTCCTCTAAAGCGCTGTCAAAATTCTTCATTTAGACCTCAAAAATGATGATTTATACATTTCCAAATGCTTAAAACGATAGAGTTTTGTAATAAAATCAAATATAATTATTATTTGACTCTCATGCCAGTATCTCTCATAGGTTGTGTTCACATTCTAGAACTGGATGATGTCATTATCTCAGGTGGAGGGCAGGGACCAGTACAACTTATTGGGATAGAAACAGTAGAAACCTACTAAAAGAAATGTTGAAATTGATAAATATTTACACCAGCCACATTCATGTTATGGCGGAAAGCCCTGATATTGTCACCACTTTTGCACACCTTTATGATATAATAATTAGACCTTTGTTTCTGCATACTTACAGAGAAGACACTGTAAGACAGTTTTGTTTAATGTGGATTGGCCCAGTAATGACAGACATATTAACCAAAAAAAATAATCTGCATTTTGACAGTTTTAACCATTTTTACCATTTTAAACTGTAGGCTGTTTATAATGGTGTGACATCACAACATTCCAAAGAGCGTATAGACACAGACGGCATCATAGCCGGGGCTCCTTTTAGCCATTTTCTATAAACTTATTTATCACATACAAATAAAGTCAAGTCTAAATGCAGTCCATATGGATGTTTTTTCACAGCAGATTGTTCTGTTATTAATGTATTTATGGGCTGTTGAACCACTTTGCTCCTCTCCATGTATCCAATATAAAAGCAGTTTTTGAATAATTGGAAAAAGTTTATAATATATGTATAAAATAAAGTGAATAAAAAGCTTAGAAAAAGAATTATATACACATAACGTGAACGCAACAAGACAAAACAACCCAACCAGAATGGTTTGTGAATGGCATGATATTTTTACATGCCGTATGTTCCATTAATAAAGTATTTGTATTTAACTTAATTGTAAACAATAAATGCATACATGTTTATTTTTAAGCACAAGGTACGTTTTTAAAGATTACAATTGGTAATCTTTAAAAAATCTTTCCTTTTGTCCAAAACTCCTTTATAGAAAATATACCCTTGGGATCATGCAACAAAATAAAAGCAGTGAAACTAATTAAACACATGATAAACACATGCAGGCCATGAGGGCATTTATTGGAAAAGTTTAAAACAAGCAGCCATTTTCATCTCTTCTCTTCACATAGACGAGGAAAAGCTATCCTCTATCTGGCCAGGCAATTTCATTTGTGCAGTTGAATATTTTCTTTCAAAGTCTGTTGCTTGTATTGTACAGAAAACATTCAGTTTCATTCAACAAAAGAGTGAATGGAACGCAGCTTTGACGTGTTGCACTAGCCTTGACTGAGCAATGGCCCTGCTGCAACATTTTTAACCTTGAAGAAAGAAAATAAAGAGCACATATCTCCACCACAGCCTCCACGGTCTGAAAAGGCTTGTTCTGGTTGACTTTTTAATTTCCCTGTTTACGTTACTTACAATATAAAAAAATGAGAAAGCTATTCATCCCTTGCAAAACTGATTAACTCTGCCACTGTGATATACCGGCTTATAGGCATACTCTAAGTAAATAGCCAAGAAGATAATACAATTCAATGCGAAGAAGAATGACACTTTGTTTCCTCTCGATCCTCCAATATATTTACCGATTGTGTTTAGTGTCCAAGCTTTTTTTCATTTTCAGCATTAGCTGCCTGTCGGTTAATTACATAGAAATAAAAAGGAGAAGTGTTTGATCCTAACGTATGCAGACAGTTAGCAAGTATAGTCCAGGAGACCTTTCGAAGTCCTTTAGCATTAGCCACCCAACATCGCAAATGGTGAACGATACAGATGTTTTCACTTGTTGTCAACCATCGACCACATTTAGGTGAGGTCAGAGCCAGTTAGACATCATTAATGAATCTGCAGACATTTTGAGATTTTAGTGATGCAAAGTAGCATCAAAAAGTGTCTTCCTCAACTAAATGCTAAAGCTAATAATGCCCAAATTTTACATTTTGTATGGTTGGATGTTTACATGGTTTCAATACGCAACAAGAAATGGGAGTGAGACTTTTTTTTTTTTGGCTGTTTTGCAGCTGATCAAAAGTTATTCACACTGTCATGACGTCCTGAAAACCCATCCCGTTTAGACCGTGTTTGGGTTGTTGAGCTGCATAAGCTCAAGTTTCCACTTGACTTTTTTGTCAAAAAAATGTCATGTCAATCATGAGGGAAGCTCTCTAAAAACATCTGCACAGAGCCAGCCCTGATCATTATGGTCCCCCTCCCTGTGGCTCGTAGAAAACATCTCAGGTGGATCTGCTTGTCATGTCTGTAACGTCTGGACCATCAAGGTCACATTTTTCCTCATCAGAGAATAAAGCTTCCACCTTTCAATGTCCTATGTTTGGTGCTCTCTTGCAAAGTCCAAACGGACAGTTCTGTGTTGTTCAAAGAAGTTTCTTGTTATAAAAGCCCTTCAGTCGCTGAAGGTGCCGACTGCAGCCTAACAACCATCAGTCTGATGGTTATTGGGTTATTGGAAGACCCAAAAAATGTCCCCAGTGCTGACTTGGAGGATCATCCAGTGTCCAGACCGACAGCCAATCGGATCCTCCAGGTCAGCACTAGGCACATTTTTTGGGTCTTCCACTGAATTCTTTGTTCCGTTACCCTCAGGATCTTTTCAGAAATTCCACATGACTGCGAGTGGCCCTGCTTATGCAGCTCAACATAAGCAGGTCTAAATGACCCAAACATGGTCTAAACGAGATCATTATTTTTTTGGTCTTTGCCATCAGGACGTCATGACAGTGTGAATATGACACTGAATCCACATTTTTGCACAGATTTGCCCTTTTAAAGGCATGAGGGTTGTTTTTTGTCTCACTTCTTTTTCATCATGTTGCATATTGAAGTACTGCTTGGAACCTTGTTAAGATCCAACCATTTTTCAACTGGTCTTAAACTTCTAATGGCTGTCGTTGGCAGTTGTCTGTAGTTTTCACTCAACTGCTGGGTCGTTTGTGAGGATTTGACCCAAACTCCTGGGTAGATGCTGGAATATCTTCACAATCTACTGTCTCCTGACCCAATATTGATCCAGCTATAGGGTGCAAAAACTAGAAAACAACCCAACACAAAGACCCAACAGCCATAACACAGCAGTTGGGTTGTAAAATAACCCAGCTTTCTTTTAGTAGCATACCAGTTTACAGTAGGAACAACAGGACTCATGTGGCGTGCCTCTGAACACATATGGATCCACCACCAAGCTACAATACAACACCCTGTTAGCTCACTGCCTGTCATTAAACAAAGACACCCTCAGTGCAAGAAGGAGCGCTAAGGCAGGTCTTTCATCTGCACTGCTGTTAGACATACAACTCCACTCTCTGTATTAGAGCCACTTCATTACTTTATTATTTACATATTTTGTTGCCCCATTAAAGTTTTGTTTATTCATTACATATAAGATACCTCTATTTACTATTTAGTTGTTTGCACACTATCCTGCTCTTTGATTGCACATTTTCCTGTCTATTTTGCAACCCCCTGAGAGTTTCTTGAGAGCTGATGTAACAAGTGAATTTCTCCATTGTAAGATCCATAAAGGCTTATCTTATCTTCGCCCACTCGCCTACACGGACCGCAGCACCATCGTAGTAACTCGGCTTCCCTTTCACCAGCGCCGGCTTAAGGACAAACTGACTGAGGGTGCATTAGAGTTTCAAAAGGGTGCAACGGGAGATTAAAACACATTGTGATGCCACTAAAAGTGAGGGTGCAAACATTTGAAAATGAGGTTGCAATGCTTTTGCAATTGCCCTTTTGCACCTTTTCCCTTCACCAGCAACTCTCCTCTTGCAGACCCCATAAAATGGCTCCAGGGGCGTGTGACAAAAGGGGGTGAGGGTTCAGGTGAGGGTCAAACATGCCAAGGTAGCGGCCTTTATAGGCAGGGAAGAGATGCACATAGAGGCCTTCTCTTCCCCGCCTATAAATACACTGCAAATACAGTACTAGTTTCAAAGTATCGCATTGTATCCGCAGTAGTATCAGCCTCAAATGTGTCATAAGTCTGCATAGCCTCAATCAATACAACTCATTATGTAGATCAAGTGATAAAAGAGAGGGTCAGTGAATGAGAACATCTGGTGATTGATGATAAACGTGAAAGGATTTTGATGCAACTGATAATGCTCAGGACAAAATGTGGATCACACCACAAGTGAATAACTTAATACAGATGGAAACGCTATAGAGACTTCAAAAAATCCATATATGGTTTGTGGTGTGGACGGATCGATACCAACATCATATTGGGTAAAGTTTCAAAGTCAAGTAAACCACGTTTGCAGGAAAGTCAAATCAAATTGTTTTGTTCTATCAGAAGAACAGCATGGCCACAAACATCAGCCTCATACACTCGTTTCTAAATACTGTATTAGGAAAATTCATGCATCCAATGAGACAAATCAATGTTTGTCGGAGTCAAGAGTCCAACACTGCCCTCACGGAATATCCACAGCCAAGTTGAGAGTAATGCTTGGCTCACAGGGGCAACTTTACTGGAATACACTCTTTCAGGTGCTGCTGTTTTTTCCAGTATTGACGTGTTTTGGGACGAGCCCACTCTTTCCACAGTGAGTAAATATTTCAGCAAAAGGTTTCAGGTCACTATTCTAAACTGATAACATGTCAAACTAATGTTTATGAAGTTGCTTTAGGGATTGCGTTTCCATTTTTAACTAGTTGAAATGCACTGTAGTGAATTATTTATAGTGATTTATGTTCCACATGTAGGGGTTAATAGTTGGAACTTGAGAAGGTCATGCACATAATCCTCCATACCCTAAATATAATGTTGCCATATCAAACATTAGCAGTATCCTTGGCTCATGTCTATAAAACAAAAATGTATCTATTACCTTCACTAAGTTGACCTTCTTGCCAGCAATCAGGAAGACATGTTCAAATATGTTCATTATATTTGTTCTATTAGGTGTGTTTTAGCCTAGGATCGATCTGGGGCACTGTTCTCTTCTCTTAAAGTGAAATTAAATGATTAAATCCTGGGATAATGTATTTAAAACAGTCTTCTATCTTTACTAGTGCCTGATTGAAGTTGATAGGATGGTAGTGTTCTGCCTTGCTCCTATGAAAGTCCACTATGAGCTTTTTTTTTGTTTTTTCTATTTAAGTTCCAGCTTGTTGTGTCGACACCAGTCTATCAAATGGTCTATCTCCGAGCGATCGGTTGTCTCATCATTACCACAGATCAGACCAATGATAGATGTGTCTGTCATCTGCAAACTTGACAATAACGGTGGACTCTGGAGTGGACAGTCATGAGTCTGAAGTGAATAGAGCAGAGGGCTTAAAACACACCCTTGAGGGGCATCACTGTTGAGGGTCATGGGGGAGGAGATGTGATGGCCTAACCGTACTTTGTGCTGCCTGTCACAGAGGAAACTCGGAACCCATTAACAAATCGGCAGATGCAGACTGCACAGTTTGGCGGCCAGCTGCGAGGACACTATCCCGTTGAACACTGAGCTCTTGTCTATGGAGAGCATCTTGGATAGTACTCTTCCTCTCTGCCATCCAGGTGTGAAAATACTCTTGGTGGAGTGAACGTGCGCATCATACAAACTGTTTGGCTTTGATGATTTTGGGAATAGGCACTATTACTGATTATTATTTTTTAAACAAGCGGGGACTTTGCTTGAGGGGAAAGACAGATTGAAGATGACAGTGAACACAGACGCTAGTTGTTGAGCACAGGACTTTAGAACACGCCTCATGACTCCGACCGGTCCTGCAGCCTTCCAGGGGTTCACCCATTTAAAAGCGAATCTCACTCTAGCTCAGTAACTTTAAGTACTCCCTCCTCCAGGCCAATGAGTACAGGTTGGTTTCTGACCCACTTTTGAAAACCATTGCAAAGAATTATCATAAAATAAAGAAACTGGGGAATTACTGTGTTAGAATGTACTTTTCTAAAAGCTCCTATAGCCGCTTCCACAGCCTCCTACTGCAGAATGAGAGTTGGATTCCAAAGGATATTTTGTGTAAATTAGTAATACATTTCAGCTTCAGCAACTTAAGCAGGTATTCGGCTGCTGATTCATTTCATTCTGTTGAAATTATGTTCGCCAAGTCAGTTTTGAGTCTATAGTTTGAAAGAAAATGGAAGATGTAACAGGGAAGCTCTGTGTGAATATTAATGTGAAATGGGTGTGGCATTAAATAAGTTATCTTCTTCTTACCCTAATACGTAGTAAAGTACACTACAGATAACTTTGGGCATTAAAGAGGACAAGTTAAATCCAGATTCTGTCAACTCTCTTTTGCATTTTTCACATGAACTAGATTTTTTGGTATTCCAACCTTTGTTTGCATTTTAGTCTCTTTGCGGGGCAGCTCTCAATAGTGTATGTGTTGCCTGCTTAGGGACTACAGATGGAAAATAGCATCTCTGCTATAATCTGGCATATTTACAGTGCTCATGTGCAACTGTTCATTAATATGCATTGTCCCTATCAAATAAATAAATAAATAAAAGTTGTTCAGGAAAGCGTCATAATTATTGAATGAATTCGTTTACACCTTTGGAAGCTCACTTCGACACTCGAGCTGATTATTACTGATCGGATGACTGATTCAGACGTATAAATCCCTGTGGGTCTCTATGGCAACCGCATCCCAAAAAATAAAGCAGCCGTCCAGACACCTATTCATATGTACGCAATAAGATACACATCGGTGGAAACACACTGACTCACACACAACTCCCCCAGGTCTTTGCACCTAGAAACATGCACAAAACAAGCTCTCTGTAGCAGCGCGGAGGGAGAGAAGAGTGTCCTCACATAACCCCGTGTCTGCCCTGTGTGCACTGTTCAAAAAGTGTAGACATATTTAGCTGCCTCTGCCCCGACTGGCCACTTCCCAGACTCCCTTTGACACACACACATTTCATATGCTCTGCAGGTCTGGCTGGCACGGCACACTCGGCCTTTTAATGTCACTCCCCAGTGTGGATCCTGATGTGAGCAGGGGCATCGCGCAGAGTGACTGGGTGTGCATTCAAGTTAACTATCGCATTATGGATTCTTGCTCAAGAATTCAGGCATCATATTCTCAAAATCTATTATATTTTGGCCACTGAATTATTGAGTGAACAAAGGAGACAAATCACAGCTTTAAAGGGCAGCTCATTCGGTAGAGCTTTGCCAAGTGATCCAAAGGTCAGCAGTTCGAGTTCCCCATCCACCCATTCATCCATTTTCTTCCGCTTTATCCAGGCCGGTCGCAGAGGCAGCAGTCTGAGCAGAGATGCCCAGAATCCCGATCCACGCACACCTCCTCCAGCTGTTCTGGGGGGACCCTGAGGCGACACAAGGCCATCTCGGAGACATAGTCCCTCCAGCGTGTCCTGGGTCACAAGGCCTCCTCCCAATAGGACATGCCCGGAACACCTCCCGAGGGAGGCGACCACCTCGGCTGGCTCCTTTTGACGTGAAAGAGCAGAGACTCTACTCCGAGCTCCTCCCGGGCAACTGTTCGAGTTCCCACTGGTTGTCATTGCAACCTTGGGCATGAGGCTTCACCCAGCCAGCCTCCTGCGTGTGACAATGGGTGAGTGGTTCTTTAATGTAAATCACTTGACTCTACAGTGGAGATGAAGAAGTGCTCCGTAAATTGACAGCCATAGAACAATCTGTCGCGATTTGAGCAAGTGTAAATGAGGATGGCTAATCTCAGTCTGTGGTGCAAGAATAAGGCATAAAAGAAATTAACCGAAAACTTTTGGCAAGTGAATTCTAGTTCCAAAGAACCAACACACATATTTTGCAAGCTAAAATAATAATGAATAATCTAAAAGTAATAAATGGTAAAAGAAATAATACTTGGTTATCAGAATCCTTGGCCAGTAATGGCTGTCGAATATTATTATGCTATAGGTGACCAAAGCCTGACGAGCAATAAGAATACACTGCGAGATTTGTTTTTGAGCTGCTTTTACTGTAATTCAGCACTCAAATGTGTCTCCTCAGTCAACTTCACTTGTTGCAGCGACAAGCAAATCAAAATGATGGAGAGAAATCATTCCTAACGAAACCACTGGCTCTGCCGTTACGTCTGTGATGCTGTCGTGGGATCGGTTGTGTGAAAATAGACGGGAAGCTTTCATGAGAGGGACTGCGATGAGCATCATCTGTCTAAAACACACAACAAAATCGCCGTAACCAGGCGAGGGACGTGAATATGAGGAGCCGTGCATTAGACGGTTATAATGCACGACGCGGAGTCAAGAACACCACGATGCGCAGCGGAGTGGTGTTACTCCTCGTGCTACTCCTCGTTGTTTAATCCTTACATAAATAATTGCTCTATAAGTAAAATGTCAACACAGTAAGCCTTAATGTGTTGACATTGTCGCATTATCAGTTTTATTGATAATGCGTTTTATAGTTTTACTTGTAAAAAATGAGACGCATTATCAATAAAGTCGAATAGGTTAGCAGTGGTTCAGGAGAGAAAGGGCATCTGAGTGCCCCTGAACACGGCGGGCCCCTGAACTCTTTCAAAATTATTGATATATGTGTTTCACTTATTACCCGAATCAGTCTTGAGACATGCAAGCTATTTTAAAAACACATTTAAGGCTGCAATCATTGTTTACAAAAAGGTTCTCATTAACAAAAGACATACTTTTAAAAGTAGTCATCTGGTGTAGGCTATTAAGTTGAAAGTGCAGGGGCCTTCATCAGGTCTAAAAATAGCCTGGTCCAGATTATGTTGTACGTGTTGTTGGAGGGCTTTGGGAAGAGAACGATTCATAAAGGTAAGCTGCTGTGCATTGTCTCTGACCGCGCCATGGCATTGTTTCTGTTTATCCTGGGGCTGTTTATCTGCTAAACTAGTCCAGATGACTACTTTTAAAATGCCTGGGGGGCCTGAGAGCCAAACATGTTTTAAATGGAGATGCTTTTAGTCAGTAGTTATATTTAATGGCAAAACATGATGGCAAGGAAATAAAAACAGTTGCTTTTAATATGTGGCTACTCAGCTTTAGTCACCATATCAAAACACATTAAAAATAACTCACATTTGCTTTTGATAGATTTTAACCAGATTGTAGTGAAATAAAAACGGGATTGAACATGTTTTCTGGGAAGAAGAAGGGCACATTATGAAAATGATCTTCATTTCAAGTGCGCAAAATGGCAAATTGATTCAGACCATAAGGGTAAAAACTTTTCTGGCATTATAAACTACTAATCCGCGTAATTCACATTCACTGTTATAGGCAGTACTGCTCATAGTAAACTGCACATCTTGATCCTGTGAGTCATTTAGGGTCATATGGAGACCCAGGCTCCAGTCCCTGCTTCATCCTGCACCAGCATGTGATCTTCAATAGGTCACAGAAATCACTTGTTACACTAAAAATACACTGTGCCCTCCACACATGACAAGACGTGGCAGCTGCAAAAGGGCTTTTTATAAGGTTGGTGCGCAACTATGGGGTTTGTAATCTTAGACAGATTAGCACGTGTTGCATGTTTACACATCTAATCACTTTCAGATGCACTGCCAGGAAAAGTTCCACTCTGTCATTCTGACCCATGAGTCATATTGACTACAGTTAGCATCAAACAGTGTTTTTTGTGATTAATGTCTCACAACATGAATCATTTGACCGTTTGTGAACAGAGGTTGTCTTAAACTAATCATGCGCAAGAGACAGCGTTACCAGGGAACACAATATATATATATTTTTTAAGTGTAAGATTGTTTCATTTTATTATTGTTATTGTGGGCTTTACTGTGTCCCTCTGTGTCTTTCCATAAGAAAGTTGAAATTAAAGCACAACTAAGTAGCTCATGCCCGTAGAGGCCACTGCAGGTGTCGGAGCATGCTATGTTTTTTTACTCATTTATTGTCCGTGAGAGTAAATACTACACTTGCAGAAAAGACAAAGGGAGAGAGGGATATTGTACATTGTGCCAAAACCCAATTACACAATGGAGATAATTTTTGTCACTCAAACTTGGCTGTAAATACTGCTAAAGTGGCGCAAGCCCGCAGTTAGCTTTGCCCGTTAGCCTGTTCTTCTTCTGGTGTGTATTGCGCCTCTGGGTCGGAGCAAGGAAAGTTGCAAGGGTGGTTTTCTGGCCAGAGACACCAGGGGGAGATGAAAGACCCCCCCAATCATCCCATCAACACTTGTATTTCCCCCAGACGGACTATGAAAAGGATTTATTAAGGTAAACAAGTTACTTAGTACTGCTTTAATTGAATAGTGACAGGGATAAGCTTATACGTCTGACACAATGCAACATAAAAAGCCTTCTGGCAACTGAAAGATGTAGTAGACGAGTAGATGAGTGTAATTTGACCTACCAAACGCATTCATAAATGGCCCAAATTAAAATTCCTTTACCATTATTGCAGAAATGGCATTTAACAGAATAAAAAAAGTTGTCATTATATTCCAGGATTTTAAATGATCAAGATCTTGATTAATGCAGATACTGGAACATTAAAAAAAAAGTAGCAATTACAAGCCTTGTAGTTGTAGCTCTTTCAAGGCACACATTACTTACCTTGACACAAATGTTATAATAATACAACACCGGAACATTTGTCAAACACATTCGAACAGCACATATGGTAATCCTGTGCATGCTTTTATTTCTTCAGCATCACTCTAATAGGATTAGTGTAACGTTACACATCGGGTGACTCTATGTGTAGATTCTCCCTTGTGTTAAAGTTGTGCACACTAATCAATGTTTACAGTGATAAGAGTTGTCTGATAAGAGTGTGTGGTGAGGATCAGGGCAGTCGTACCGGTGTGACCCAGGTAAAATGTTTCATTTTGAGATGCAAAATGGTTGCACTTTTGAGCCCTGGGGTCAATTGATGCAATGCTCCTTCAAAAGACTGTGAATACTTTCATAGCCAGTCACATGACAGAAGGATAATTGTGCATCACACTCCATTTGCCAAGCTTTCAATAGCACTTGGTTCTCCAGCCTTACACGGTAAACACAAAGGTTCACATTTCATCCAAGAGGCTTTCCCCATAAGGAAACACTGGTTGGAGAAGTGAGTTATTTTTCTGTAAGATGGAGCAATTTTACTTCATTTGCTTACACTGTATATTATATCATGAGGTTGGTTGATTTTAAAGGGTAAAATCATTGGCGCTATGGTTTTTAGCACACACTCTCATCTTTCTCTGTGAAACTGCACCTTGAGAGAGTGCAGTGTTCGTAAAGCATGAATATTAGTGAGACACATTCCTGAAAGTGTTGAGGGGAGTGTAAGTATCTTTTGGCCTGTGTCTCCTCACATGACTGCCCTTTGCCTACTATCAAAGCAACCTTGAAATGATCTGTGTTTGCATAATTCTTATATAATGCTACCTTCAATTTCATCAACTCAGTTACTATCCTGCTTTCCTAAGGGGTTCACTAACTTGAGTAAAGTCCTGAGCAAGTTCTTCGTATTTCTATCTAGTGACTTAAGCAAACAGTGTTGCTTTTACTCATGATAAACATGTGATAAACCACTGTCAGGAAGAAAAGCAAAGTCCAGCCTTTTAAAAGCTTAAGATAAAACTCCACATGCTGTTACGGTGAATACGGTGATTGTTATGTAAACCTCACGCTGCTTCCTCATGAGTGAATCTCTATTTTTATTGACAGGGCTAATTGCACACATGAAGCTTGTACCTTTACAAATAAACAATTCCCCTGTGATTGACTTGAAATAGCTCTGATGTTTTCCCCCCGCACAGCAAAACTGGTACTTAGCTTCCTCACCGTATGTCACGCTTTATGTGTCTTTTACCAGCCCTGGGATTAACGGTCACTGTTAACCAGGGGCTATTAATTTTTAACTGTGTTGGTTTCACTTCTGTTTTCCCCCCCCCCGGACAATTGAAAGTGCCCCAATATAAGTGCTTAACTAATTAACACAATGACTTGCAACCTTCATCAACTTCATATTATTTGTATGATTATAAAGACAAACAGATTTTTCTTTTGTTGGAAACGTGCTGCTCCATGTTGAGGCACTGTTCCCAAAGGACCAAACAGAGCGGCAATAAATATTTGATGGTACGTCAATCTACTGCCTGTCATAATGAGCGTATTCCACTCATGGTGGGGGTGTCCTGACACGGCCTGCTGGGACCAGCAGGGGGCTGGGTCAATGGTTCTCTAATGGCCTCTCATACAGTAGCCCTAATCATAAAAGACAGCCACTACAACCACAGCTCAGAAAGACCTGACAAATGAGGAGGGTGATGAAAATGACCAAAATTGACTGATTATTTTTCCTTTGCCCCATTTTTCGCTAATCGTCTCTTCGATAATAAAACACCCCATCATTTGATTTGCAGTGCATCGTTTATTAGAAAGAAAGGAGAGATTTAAATCACTATTAAAAATGTTGCAACCTTTTTCTTTGACTTTCACTTACTATACCATATACATTAATTATTGTATTACTTTAACAGTTTAAGACTTGATCAGTAAGCCCTTGGATGGAAAATGTTTGGATTTTTTCATTTTTTTTTAAACACTGTATAATAAGCTTATTGAGGAGAGAAACCTTGATCTGACATTTCCATCAGGGCTTTGTCGCACGGTGCTATTATACGCTCAGCTTCCATTTTACCACAACATCTTTTGCACGTAATATTTTCTCCATCTCAGTGAGGCACCCTCTCATGACAAATTGGAGACAAGTGAAGGGTTGCCATTAAAGACCAAAGTGCTGCAAAGTGAGCGACATATGTTATAGGGCTATTATTGTCAGGCATGCAGAAAGGCTTGACCGATTACTGAGCAGAAGACAGGTAGGACATGTGAGAGCCATTCTGCGCCACGCTTTAAAGAGACATACATTTTGAAAATAGCAGTTTAACTCGTTCTGGGCAAGATTAGGATGTGCATTTGAATTGAGCTTTTAACCTGTGGTTGGCTATTTTGAAGCAGCACTAAGTAACTCATGCCCCTAGAGGCCAAAAGCACCACTGCAGGTGTCGTAGCATGTTGTGTTTTTTTACTCATTGTTTTTTTTTTACTCAATTGTCCGTGAGAGTAAATACTATGCTGACAGAACAGACAAAGGGAGAGAGGGATATTATACATTCAATTACACAATGGAGATTTTTTTTTTCACTCAAACTTGGCTGTAAATACTGTTTAAGAGGCCGTTAGCCTGTTAGCTTCTTCTTCGTGATTCCATTAGTGTACTCGTGACTCCGACCCGGTGGCAGCGAAGTTGCACTTGGGTTTTTCTAGCCAAAGACATCGGGGGAGATGAAAGACCCCCCAATCATCCCATTAGCACTTGAGTTACCCCCCAAGAAACTACAAAAAGGGACGACGATAAGGATTTATTAAGGTAAACAAGTAACAGTACTGCTTTAAAAACATGTTCAACTTGAACTGTCTGATTAACTCAAATCTACAAGTACTTCACAAAAGCAACAGAAAGCAATGGCATATGAAGTACAACAGGGGTGTCGAACTCGTTTGGGTCATGGGCCGAAATTCACCCCCCATGGCGGTTCGCGGGCCAAATATATAGTAAAGGACTGTGGCCTCATAAATAACACCGGCTTGCACTTACACTACATTTATCAGCCTGTGTCACACATTTCTCAAAGTGATACATAAAGTCATTATTCAGTCCATTGCAGTAAGTTACTATTGTAGCCACATTCGCCCTGGGGCAGACTGACCATTTACCACGTGGCTATAATGGGCTGTTTATATCCTGATCTCTTATTATGTTAGTGCCCTCTGCTGGGCACATGTGGAATTCTTTCCTTTTTTAAATTTAAGTTGCCCCTAGTGGCTAGAGTGAGCATTTTGGTTATTTCTTTAAAAATCCATAGCTCTGCACAGGAATTGGCTGGAGACTTACTTTTTTTTTGTTGACATACTCAGAAATGTATGCCCACATGCGGCCCGCAAATCAGCTTTTACTGCTCTATCCATTGAAAGTTAGTTTGACGTTTTTTGTCAGCACATATATTTTTTCAAAATAAATACAATTTCAGGAAGGTCCCTGAAGTCATGCAATGGCTAAAATACTGTATGGTACATCTTTGGATTGACTACATACATTTAGTTGACTAAATTGGCTGGAGTGTGTGCCCTGATGAACCCTTTGTATTTGTAACTTTGCACACAATACGTTTTCTATGTCCTTTTATCCTTGAAGAGCATTTGAGGTGATCTTTCCAACCAAACACACACATTAAAGACATAAACGTTCGGTACACTGTAGTAACACTCCCATTCATTGGCTACTGTTTGTAGGATTAAAAATGATTCATCTTGATTACTACCTCTATGTTTACTTCTATTTGTATCACTTCTTTTCTCTGTTTGTATGTGTGGCACCGACCTCCATTTATGTCACAGAAACCCCATGAAGCTGTCACATTTGAGGGATAACTGTCTCTAAGGAATGCGCTTTAATGACGCGAGCCCCCAGCTTTCTTTGCTTTAGTTTCCTTGACCGGTCAGCAGTTATGTGTCACTTACGTCTGTGCCCCCATTTTGGAACTGGAAACATCCAGTGAGGTCACCAAAAGGTCACTTAAAGCAGTTTGGGTCACACACACACACACAGACACACCCCTGCCTCCTCTCCTTTATCTATAAATAAGCATTGCGTCTGTATATTCTTTTTCTTTTTTCCAAAATATAATCATCATTGCCATCATCATCTTTCCTCACAGTCATAAAGCTCTCGTACTGGGACAAACCATATGCCTTATCTGCTTATACCTAAAGTGACATAACCACCTAAATTTTCAAGACTAAACTGAACTGAAAGAATAGGTCTAAATATCCGAGCAGGAAAAAGCAGATCAACAGAGAGTGAAATAGCTCTAAATAGCTCACCCTTACCACTGGCCTCCGGGGATGGTTTGGCTCCCTGAGTGAAGTGAGCAAGAGCCCTCTCAATAAGATCATAAGGCTGAGTGAGAAGATTGGAATCCCAAAGGTACCTCTTAAAACGATATTCAGAGTTAAAAAAAAAAAGGGCTGGCTCATCTCATCGGACTCCACTAATGACCTCCATGACCAGTATCAGCTGCTTCCATCTGGTAGGAGGATCTTTTCCCTGGTTCATAAAACCAAACGGGCCATGTCTTCTTTTGTGCCGTATCTATCAGACTCTTAAATGGACATTAGAGAACAGCGTGGTTGGGGCTTTCTTTTATTTTAACTTGACTAACCAATGTAATATTTGACATTTTATTCATTGATTTATTATTATTATTTTAATCTTTTTTTATTTTTTTTAGTGACCATACCATGACCATAGGTGAGGGTGGGAACGTCGATCAATAGGTAAATTGAGACCCAGACTCAGCTCCCTCTTCACCACAACAATGACCGATGATCGCAGCTACAAGTGGCCGAAATTAGCTTCTTTCGCAGGGTGGCTGGGCGCACCCTTCGAGATCGGGTGAGGAGCTCAATTACCTGGGAGGAGCTCAGAGTAGAGTCGCTGCTCCTTCATGTCAAAAGGAGCCAGCTGAGGTGATGCCTCCTGGTCGCTGGCCTCGGGAGGTGTTCCAGGCATGTCCTATTGGGAGGAGGCCTCGTGGAAGGCCCAGGGCACGCTGGTGGGACTATGTCTCCGAGCTGGCCTGGTGTCGCCTCGGGGTCCCCCCAGAACAGCTGGAGGAGGTGTGCGCCTGTGCGTGTATCGGGAGGTCTGGACATCTCTGCTCAGACTGCTGCCTCCACGACCCAGCCCCGGATAAAGCGGAAGAAAATGGATGATGCTTGTATAGTGTTCGGGAATGTGATGTCATGCCGCTAATCATCATGGGATTAGCAGCAATTATAAACTAATGGAGATTTTTAAAGTTCAAAAACTGGATTTATTGTTCAGATTGAAACATTTGGACACCACGGTGTACTAGATGTATTTACCAGCAGTAACTCAGTAGCTAACAGAGATGTTCCACGGCTTTTTCTCCACTATTTATGCTGTTTTTAGCTAATGTTAGTCTATGGAAAACGTATGCCAACAGCTGCAAAGATGGCGGATCTCCATGGTAACAGTGGAATTTCCTGAACTCTATAGTTGGCATGTTTGTGTGAGTGTACCAGATCACAAATGAAGTTCTCTCACGGGAAAAATGAAGTTCTTTAAAGTTGAAGGCCAGTCTAGCAAGTCCAGAATGATGCATACTATATTTTTTATGGTGATATCGGCCCGCCCTCACTCCAAGGGTGAATTTTGACTTCAATATACAAATGTAACACTATCAAATCAACCTTCAACGCTTAGTGCAAACAAATCTGTAAGTTCTGACTATAACAATAATGAAGACATAATTAGACCTGGACTTGAACCATAAACAGGAAGTATTCAGTTAGGTCCTTAAAGAGTGTTTTTGGAACTTGTCCCGCCTTCTCTCTTGCCCATACATTCACAGTTTGACGGATGGAGGGCCTAAGAATAGGACTTTATGTTGTTGGGGGTGTAAACATGCTGGTAAAACCGTACAAGGAGTCCAGGCTGAAGGTTAGAGGGAGGAAGCATGTGACTCGAATGTCATTGACTCAAGTATAAACAGAAGGTCATTCCCAATGTTGTGAAGATATAAAGAACACACTCTGTCATTATTGCTTCCACCAAATCATATAGAAAATATAGCACTATAAATGGACTTCCATCTTACACATCTCTTCAGTCAGGCCAAGATTCACTTTTGTGTTTTTCCTGTTTAAATAAATAGATACATAAATGAATAAATGCAAAATAAATGTACTGGTTTACTATGTCACAACAAGGCAGCCATTTGAGAAGGGAGTAATACATTTTTATAGTATACACATTGCATAAAAAGAGGGAGCGCCGAAACTGAACGGCAGGGAATACAGCTAACATAGTGAGCTACAACAGTTGAACATCAAACTATTTATACAGTTACTGTATAGGACCTAAACTAAATTAGCACTAGCTATTAAAAGGATGGATGTATTTTTTACAGCATTGTTATGCTATTTTACTTCACTTTTGAAGAAGGTTCTAATAACCGGTAAGATTGGGTGTCACACAATTAAGCCATTATTAATTCATTAAGCCTCTCACTTACGCAATGTTGATACATTAAGGCCTTTCGAATATGTTATAATCATGGTTACTTGTGTACATCACAGTTAATGTATTTTATTCTTGCTGCTTTTGTGCTGCCTGCCTGCCTGCTGCCAGTGTAATTCTGCCTGTGTGTAATTATCTATGGCAGTGCTTCCCAAAGTGGGGTCCGGGGCCCCCTGGGGGGCCTCGGAGGCACTGCAGGGGGGCCCCTAAAGCTTGTTTACAAAACAAGTACATTAAAAACCACAGAAATCTACATTTATTTGCTCAAATGTTCCTCTTTAATCAGTATTTTGCTATTGTAGATGATTTTCATGTACGTTTAGCTGTAAAATAATAACTAATTATTTCGAATAGAATAATAATAACGGCCCCCCCTTATTACTACTTGGGGACCCTGGGAGATTTTTGGAACAGTAAGGGGGCTGCCATGTCCCGGACTTTGGGAATGGCTGGTCTATGGTGTAGTGTTTGTGCCGAATGTTAGGTTGTGTGTGAGATTATACTAATGAATTGTTTTATCATGTTAAAGGTTAATAATGATTGTTGTTGTTATTGTTACATATTGTTAAAGGAATAGGCCACCGTTTTTACATACTAAGATATGTTCTTAGCTCACTTTAGTCGAGTTAATATATCCCCGTCTGGTCTTTGTCCGCGCGCTCTGTCACGCAAACGGAGCACATACGCAGCCTCTCCCACATGTCACATAGCTCCGAAAAAGCTCACGATAGAAGCTACCAAGCTCTTCCACGTGTTCCCTATTTAAATAAAGTTCCGTGAAGTGTTTTCATGCGAAGTATATTTACCCAGAAATGTAGCATGTCGATTTTATAAGCAAATAAAAAGGGGGACTATATTGTGAGGCGTAATGATACGAGGAGCACAGCGTCCGCGTAGTAACTCCTAAAGACTTCCCCCCGCTCACTTCCGTCAATAACCTTTAGGAGTTACTGCGCGGACGTTTTACTCCTCGTATCATTACGCCTCACAATATAGTCCACATTTTTATTTGCTTATAAAATCGACATGCTACATTTCTGGGTAAATATACTTCGCATGAAAACACTTCACGTAACTTTATTTAAATAGGGAACACGTGGAAGAGCTTGGTAGCTTCTATCGTGAGCTTTTTCGGAGCTATGTGACATGTGGGAGAGGCTGCGCATGTGCTCCGTTTGCGTGACAGAGCGCACGGACAAAGACCAGACGGGGATATATTAACACGTCTAAAGTGAGGTAAGAACATATCTTAGTATGTAAAAACGGTGGCCTATTCCTTTAACTGGTGGGATTCTACATCTTGCCCAGGGACTACAGTTCAAAACTAGATTTAGAGCTAAAACCCGGCCCATTTACAGTGATGTTAATCAATGTGCATTGTCCCTGTTCAAATAAACTAATAATATTTTAAAAAAAATATCGGGCAATATCTTACTGATGATATGGCTCAATTAATCCGCACAAATAGATATTGTGTGCCTTTACACTTTTACGATGTGTAAAAAACACTTAGCTGCTACTCATGAGTTTCATGAATGAATTATTGCTGTGATGACGGAATGAGTGGAGAGCCACTATGAAGGACATTTGTACAATAAAGCAATAAAGTTTTATCTTATCTAAATAATTAATAAATGATGGTGCTAGAGTTTATGCTCTATCTTTAAGATAACAAAAACATTTATATCATTCCACTTACTCCCACATGGGTCACCGGTGGGTGGAGTATTCCATATACATTGCACTGTCACATTATTCAGTGAATCCGCTCTTCAGGTTCAAGTGTTTGCAGAATGTCTCCCCCTGCTCTTCACCTTCTTTCTGCGTGGGCTGTCCTGTCGAGTGACAGAGATAAATAAATGACTAAATAGATAATAAAGTCCAAGTGAAAACACCATATAGGATGGGGTTTCCCTTTACACCACATGTCAATATAGAATTAAGTTTGCAATTCCCCCCCAATGTGTATGTAAAAACATGTAAAAAAATAGTCTGTAATTAAACCATTTATCTTCAAGTTTTCCTGATACTATTTTTAACTGGTTGCCCTGGAACAACTTAATGCTCTTGAAGTCGCCCTCGGGTCGAAAACGTTGGTGTCTGCACTTAGTGTATAAATACCAATCTGCAGTATTACTCATTAGACAGGCCCGTTTCCGAAGGTAATCTAAATGAAAGTCATTTATTTATGTATTTATTTTTATGGTTCACATCTATATCAGTATTATACTTTATTGTTGTAGTTGAGGGGAATGCATAATGTACAATGAACCGATTTTACACATAGTTTTGTTGCTCTCTGTGCAGAATCACCACACTATGCGCCTGAAGCAAGGATCGAAAGAATCAACGGCAGCAAAAAGGAAAAAATATATATATTTTATTTTATTTTTCCTAAGAGAGTTGTTGAGCATAGCCTAAATTGATTTGTTGCATTGTCGGTTATTTTATATTTGGATAACTGGATCAAGAGACCTTCTCAAAGGTCAGTGGTTAGTGTGCGGCGGCTAAAGATAACACTGACCCATACTTTTCTTCCCTTACACTCAACATGAATATGCTGAAGTGCTGAGTCACTGCAGAAACAAAGCAAAGAAAAACAGTTCTACCACCACATGAAAAGATCCGAGTGAAATCAAGTTTGCACTGACTATTACACAAGACATTTATATCTAAACAATGCTTGAAAGGGACTGTTTGGTTTTGCCTTTTGTGAACTGTAGTTTCAATGAAACACCAGCCCTCAACTTTGCGTGTGAACGGGTGAGTGGTTGGGTGATGTAGCATTTTGAGTGCCCAGTGGAGGTTGATAAGTGCTGTTTGTGACCATTAACTATTTTCCATTCAGCTTGCAAAGTTTAACACGGGGGGTAAGAGTCCATCTCAAGCCCCACTGAGGATCACTGTGGTCAGTAAGCTGAGCTGTGCAAAGTGCAAACCTTCAGTCAGACGATAGTAAAACTCATTCTGCATATAATATTAGATTCAAGCCTCTATCACTCCTCTCTGAAAAAAAAAGGAAACAAAAGGTTACCGTAAAGGCCTAAACAGTTTCCTCTTCCTTGCGTTAACTTGATGCCTCATGCTCTGTTGTTCTGTAGCCTCATCATATTTACATTCCTGAGGTGCTTAGGCGTGCCCTGTCTTTAACTGCTTGCCTGGCCTAGCAACTTCTAATCCCATTCTTTCCTATGGCTGAGGGCACAACTGTGTGTTTATGTGCGTAAGCTAGTTCACATGCCTAAGCTAATACAGGCCCACGTGAGGCAGCATACCAATCATAGTTAGCATTTAGAAAGGGTTTAATAAGAGAACTATTGCATAGCTAAGAAGCAAAGATTACTGCATGTACACTTGCATATCACAAATGTGAAATTTCTGATTAAATAGAAAGCAAAATATACATACATTTTTCTATGAAGTGTTTATTCTTCTTTTTCATTTTATCATTTTTTTTTAATTTTTTTTAAGTTCAACCTATTATTATATTATCCTAGCCCCGACCATGAACCTAAATCTTTAGCAGTAAATATGAAGTTTTATTTTTGCTGATTAGGGGACAGCAAGGAGGGTTGGGTCAGGCCAAGGGGAGGGTTGGGTCACTATTCTCAAGGGTAAACACTATCATTTATCAATGACAGGATGCCATAATTGTATTGTCTTTTTGGTAAAGGTTAGACTGTTGAAACATGAAACAGGTATCTTTCAAACAGAAAAACTGTAGTGTTCTACATAACTAAACTTGAATTACTGAACTTTACAACCACTAAGATCTACATTTAACATAATAGATGGAGCAGACTTGTGTGTTATTCCTACAGATGAAGGGGATCAGCATGAGAACTCTGATTGTTAGTTTTAATTAGGACTTCCTTGTCTGGGCTTGCAAACAAAACAAAAGATCCACAACAGACCATTCACTAATCACTCCTCAGATTCGGGTACCTCACAAAAGACGGTTTACCAGGTGTTAAGGATGAACGGCCAGGGACATGTCTTCTGAGTGACTCAGCCCTCCCCACAACATTTGACCCAATGCTCCGAACTTGTCTTCCGACTATGACTATTCATCCTGGAAATTATGATAAGTGAATAAAATGTCAAATATTACATTGGTTAGTCAAGTTAAAACACAAGTAACACAAGTTCTTCATTGTGTTACTTCTTTGAGGGCATTTGTCTATGTAATTCATGTGCCTGTTTCAAGCATAAAAACAGAGCCAATTCTTCCTACACACAGCCTATGCAAGTTACGTTGGGCCCCCGCAGCCGCAAGGGCCCTGTATCTCAGTCAAATTAAAGCGTTTTGCCTTAATTTGACAACGCGGTAATCAACGTGTTGTTACAGCGACAGGCTTTCTGACAGAGATCACTCACTATCCACATACTTTGCCACATATCACATCAAAGCGGGGCAGTCTGATGAAGTGGATGCACAGGAGAGACCTTCTGACTTGCCCCTGTCACCCCCATGGCGCGAGTGCATCTCCGCTTGTGTCCCTTACTCTCTCGCTCGGCTGTTTCCCGTATCCTGAGAGGTGCTCGCCTCACGTTTTCTCTGCAGTGCGCTAAAATGCGGACACAGGGCTGCATCAGAAACACATTCATTTTAACTATGAGTGTCCTCTAGCTGGGGACACTCATATCAGGACAGTCATTTGGCGAATCTAATTGAGCAAAGCTGTTTGTCTCTAAGTGGAGCTGAATCTACCAGCTCTCATGGCCACAGAAAGTTACTTTCAGTAACTGCAGTTCTCTGAATGTGCACGGTCTAAAACAAATTACCATCAGGCTGATACTCAGTAATAAGATGGAAACAAGTCAGGTGCAGGTTTCAGTTAGTTTTAAATCAAAGGTTCACAAACTGTCGGTCAGGGACCAGAGGTGAGAGAACGTGACCATTTTCCATTCACCATTTTAGAAAGTGGGGGATAATAGTGTAGTGCTGAACTCCAGTCTGTCTGTGAAATGGTTAGTGGTTCTCACACAGTGGAGCAGGGCTTGAATTGAGGTCATGATGCTCCACTTCTGCCTTGTCCTGCAAATGGGTCCGCCCTTAGTCGACGTAGCTCTACGTTACTGTAGGGCCCCTTTGTGGACTTTTGCATAGGGCCCCAGAATAGGGACAGACAGCTCTGCTCATAAATGAGAAGATATAGAGTTGTAAAGAAGGATAGGGGAAGATGGGCCGCGGAGATGAAGCGGTATGGCTGAACAAAGTCAATTTCAATGTATATGCTTTTGGAATTTTGGTTAAGATGTCATAGGCGACGTGGGAATAAAACAGAGATAAGGCATCTGGGAAATACTGACAGGGGGAAGAAAAGGTTTTATAAGAAAATATTGTAAAAGCAACCCAATTTTATTTCACATCGAACCATATTTGTTCATGTTTTGATCCTATCCGACGGAGTAAATAGCGGTAATGCCAAGGGGAGACAGTGTCCACGTGTGTAACATTGGACTTTCTGTGATAGTGTTGTGATTTATGACAGACTGACCGTGCTGACCGTGCTGACCGTGAATCCACTGCAGCTGTCTGGCTCTGTTTGCGTGGTTAGGATTCAGGAGCACTGTCGCTGACCGTCTAGACACAAAGAAAGAAAAGACAGAGGTGACGAGGAAGAAAACGCTAGAGACAAATTGAATACAGACAAATTCACGTGGTCTTGCCGATGAACGAAGTTGAGGCAGTGAAGTCAATTTTTAGGATAATGTTCACGATGATATGTGTCGACAATTACCTAACTTATTTCACATCTGGCATTGAAAATAATATAGAACAATGCACATTTGAGAATATAATCCCTATTGCAATGCTCTAAACCAGTACAGTATATGTGTTGTAATCCAATGTTTGATATCTGATGATTGCGATCTATTTTGGTGCTGACATTCAAATCAGCTGCCTCCTTGAGTCTACCATGATGTGGAACCATCAACGAGATACAACAAGAAAACAAGATACTGAGAAAATTCCCACAGTACGCTCTAGCACAAAAATGCACTACGCTTTTCTTTCTTTCTTACTGAACAGAAGATTCCGAATCTGTCATGGTGAAACATTTTGTTCTTTTACATGAAAAACTCCTGGCACACATTGTTCCATGAGCAATACAGCCGAGACTCACAGCTATACAGCGAGAGAGGGCACAAGAGGACATGTACAGCATTTTCAGACAAAAAAAGTGGGGGAAGATAAGATGGGAGGGGTTGGAGGGGGAGGGAGAAGAGAGGGGAGTTTTGATGGGTGGCAAGTTATGAGGAAGTTTGGGTTGGAGTGGTGCAGTGGATCTGACAGGGTAGCGTGACATTTTTCTGTGAGGACAAATTGTTCTAAAAAATCCTCAACTAGGAGAAAACGAAAGGCAGGGTGACACTGTCTGCAGTCCCACTGTTATTGTCACTTTCTCCGCCACCGCACTCGCTGCTGCTGCTGCTGTAACACCACTTTACACCTAATTACAGATTTCCTAATTAGCTCAGGTCAAATGCCGCGGCTCAAACCACCATGCTCCATGTATGCACGCCTGCCGTCATATGTTGTGGATTTGAGCAAATACGCACACTCCAGATTAAATCATTGCCATCTGTCCCGGGCCATATCTCGGTTAATCTCCTATTTTCATTCACTGGGCGCTCGTAACGTGAAGCTGTGGCGAAGCATACAGGCTCTTATCCAATTTCAGCCGGTTTACTGACCTCTTTCCCAGCCACGTGGCATTGCTCATCCTCCGCTCTCATCCCTGCACACTTCCCGAGGGTTTGTTAAGGACACACTGCACCCATTGCCCTGCCTCATCCTTGAATATTCCCATCCACTTTCCCTCTACTGCTATACTCTCCCCACCTGCACTCCACAGCCTGTTTGTGTATTTCCCCTCTCTATTCTCTCTATCCTTTGTGTCTGCTCCAGCATCCAAGAAACATCTGGGCTCCAGACTAAAAGAGGAATTTCATTTGCATTGGGGAAGCACGGTGGTGCAGCGGTTAGCGCTCCTGCTTCCCTGCTAGAAAGTCTTGGGTTCGATCCCTGGGCAGGACCTTTATGTCCTTTTCAGTTTCCCCTATCGCCAAGGACATGTATAATAGGGCCAGAATGAATGAGAGTGTGAGTGGTTGGTGTAGGTCGGAGGGCCGATGGTGCTGATTGGCAGCTAGCTGTGGCTATAGTAGCTCACCGGTAGGGGTGGGAACCTCTGGGTACCTCATGATTCGGCTCGATACGCAATACATGGCTTATTGGCCTACGATAACGATTATCTCAAGATACGCTGATACTGCGATAAACGATATATTGCACAAAAGTAACCTACGATACAGCAAGATAAAAAACAAACCTTCATTTTAACATACCACATATTATTCATAATTTACATTTCTTTTCATGTATCACTTTTTCTGTGTCTATAAATGATCCCTGACTTATACACTATCGGTATCGTATCATCCCGCAAAATATCGTGATATATCGGAAGATCAATAAATTGTCACACTACTACTCACCACTGTAGAGTATGGTGAGAATGAATAATGACTTCAGTGTTATCCAAGTTTGAAGGTCGAACTGGTAGTTTTCAGTTATTAGCAGAATAGGAGAGCAATTATGTAATCAAATAAGAAGCAAATGATTTAAACATTAAGAATTTATTGCACAATTAAAACATTTTCAACAGGAAAAAATAGAATTAGAAAATCACACAGAGACATGGGCAATGTTTAACACACAGTGGGAGAAACAAGCTTAATAACATGTGCGAGGCTGGGTGTGATCTTAATGTAAGAAGAGAGATGAGGAAGCGCTGCTTGTAGCACGACCCCTTTTTTCTCTAAGCAACGCCCTCAGGCTACCAGCGAAAGCACTGGTGCACCCTGGTTGGTACACAAGATACAAACTTATATATGTATTACTGCCTGTATTAGTGAAGGCAAAGCAAAGGCCAGGTCAGAGGCCAGCAGAATGTTCACTTCACATTAGTATAAGGATAGCACGCTTTGGCCTGGGGTGGAGGACGGTGCAAAAAATGTGCCCTTTTTGGCCCCCGTCTGACACAGTTGCGCCCAATTGAGATGTTGTTAAGATGGTTGATGGGCACCGTGTTAGGCGTGTCTTGCCAGCGGAAAAGCAGCATTGAAGTCTCTAACTCACTGACCCGAAAAGTTGCAGGCTCAGTCCTCAGAAGTGTTCTTTAGCAAGACACTTCATAATGTTGCCTTTACAAATAAAAGTGGTGTTTTTTTTTTGTTTTTTTTAGAAAATTACTGATTGAGTATTGTTCTTGTCTTCATGTCTATTGCTTCAAATAATTCCATCTATTTTTTCTCTATTGTCTCTACAGCAGCATCCAAGAAATCTCCTAAAGAACTGACAAAAAATGGGCTGTTCCCAATTTCTCACAAATGTAACACTTTGAAGTCAGAGCTGAGAGTGTAAGGTGCCAGGAATAGGCCTTACAGAGAGGTGCGAAGAGACTCTTGAGCTGTCGTCAACGGAATGCTCAAAGCACATGGTCCTATGATATGTGAGCATGTGCGCCCTGCCTCCCTCTGATGGGGTAAATGCCGTCATACAGGTGTATTTTTAGAAGTGACTTGAGCTCTTGGCAGTGGTCATGGCATTTGCCACCCCTTGACAAGAACACATGAGAAGAGTCAGGTGACACATCTACACAACCAAAAACAAAAATAGCAAACGGTAACAGAGCCACTGAGGGTTACTGCAGGGCCTTCTTTGTCCCATCCAGGGAATATTAAAACAGGTTTGACTTATATGTGTGCATTCTTTCTGTTGTCCAGGAAGTATTCATTATGGCAAAGCTTGAATCATCTACTTGTGTTGATTAGTCAAACAAAGACAAAGTTACTGTAAAGAGACGTGAAAAGTCCTCAACTCCACTTCATCCTGGAGCAGTCCATCCCCAGTTTACACCCTCACATTTTTTTTTTTTTTTTTTAAAGTGCTCTTGTGCATTTGCATATTTGCATTCTTGAATTTGGACATAAAAAAAAAAAAACTAAAAAAAAACATTTCAGTTTTGAAGATACAGTAGCTGTTGTGTACAGGGGACTCTTGTGGTCACTCACCCACCCATTTATCTGCACATAGCATGTTCAATCCTGAGGTGCAAAAGTCTTGTGCGTGGCTCAGATATTAAAAATAATATCTATGATCACTTAAAATTATATATTTAAGTTAAAATAGTCTTATCTAATGTTGATCTCAAACACATATTTCCTAGGTGGGCAATGAATATTATCGTTGAGAATAAATATATTTCAAGATAACTTAACTGTAGCTGCATATGTAGCTTACTGCCATCGTGTGAGTGAATAAAGTACAAATCCACTAAATCTTTGTGAAGCACTTTAGGTGACATGTGAAAACTGTGATACAAATAAAGCACTGCATACTAAAATCATGTTGCAAATACAATTTTAAGTCAAATTGTTTCCATTGTAGCTACATAATTGTAGCTCTATGGCATAATGGCAATTAATAAAAGGAAACATAAAAACAAGTGGTGTGGAAGACTAATGGGATGTGTAGAGGTTGAAGTGACAGGGGCAGGTAAAGAGACATACAAGAGAATGAGGGGATGCATTGTGTTAAAGGAACTAAGTGTAATTCAGGCTCCAGAGGGCTATTAGGTCTACACACACGCACACACACACGCGCACACACACACGCACACGCACACGCACACGCACACGCACACACACACACACACACACACACACACACACACACACACGTAGACTCTCCCTGCCCTTACAGGGTAATGTTATCAATATTGTTTCTGGCTCTGGCGGCTATCAAGCTAGTGTGCACCAATTACTCAGCCACAAGCTGTGTGGTTGGTAAGGCGAACGGCAAGAAGAAACGTTACGTGGCTCACAACACTATTGATCAAATCTGTCCTGCGCCCCATGTGTACATACCTGAGTGTTTCTGCCGGCTCCATCTCTCACTGTGTCTGAAAATGTGTGGCACAACTGAGTACAAAACCTTGTTTATAAAATTGGTTTCATTTATCTTGCAGAGAGGAGGACCACAAGCAGCGACAGATATGAGGAAAGAAGAGGAAAAACTGGGTGGTTGGTAAAGTGAAAATGCCGGCACGGTGGCACAGCAGTTAGCGCTCATGCCTCACAGTTAGGAGGTCTCAGGTTTTATTCTCACCTGGACGGGGCCTTTCTGTGTGGAGTTTGCATGTTCTCCCCGTGTCTGCGAAGGTTTCCTCCAGGTACTTAGGTTTCCCCTACCACTAAAAACATGTACAATAGGCCAGGGTGAATGAGAGTGTGTTTGAGAGTGCGGGTGGGGAACAATGGATGGAAATTATAGTCCATGGCTACAATCCGGCGTGTCGTGTGTACATGCATGTATCCATGTATGTTCATTAACATGCGCTGCCAAATAAACAAATAAACATCATACCAAACAAAAGCAGGCTAATACTGTGCGGTTCACTTCCACAATCAATTTCCCAGATACAAATAAATGACTGGATCAGTTAACAAAAACAAAGACATGTGTAAAATGTTTTATTACATTAATTTAAGAATTCACTTTTATCATTTCAGTATGTGTTACTATTTTGTATTATTTATTTTTTAAAATCAATTTCACGTTATGGCAAACTAAAAAAAAACAGATTTTTTTCCCATCATAATGTGAAATTATCTTTAAGTCCAAACACATGGCAAGATTTACTATGCTTTGGCTACATGCCTAATAATGAATTGGATGTTTGTAAATTAATCCTGTGAAAGGTCGTGACCTTTGACAGACGGTGCATCTGAACGGGGTCAAACTGATTATCATAACTAAGCATTCACACATAATCGAAATTAAAATGCTCCTGTAACAACTGATTTATATATGACATATTGTTCCTCAGAATATGCATTAAAATGTCAGAGGAATTGGACGCTTATAGGATAATGCCACTAAGCTGATGAAAGCTGTTGACCTCATGCCCTTTTTAATTTAAGCAGGGAACCCCATAAAGCAACGTAAAGACTATGCTAATTGATGACATTTCTGACATATTATAAAGTTGTAGTAAATAAGAAAACTCTATAATTGTAAGATTTCACAATTAGGGAGTTTGAGCTAATTTAGGACCTGCAAGATCCTCGACATTACTGTGTCAATAACATTTGCACAGTAATATCAGAATTATATGATTCTTGTTGAAGTAAACCTGAGTGTTTGATCAAGAGTATTGCAATTACTTACCCACTTACTAACTTATTCAGTCACAATTACATAGAACATAAATCTTATATTATCTGTTCCTACAAGCAGCTTAAAAATAAATATATTCGATTCCCCATAATTCAACCCCAACTCCTCACCAAACATCATAACAGCATCATTTCTCTTACTTATGCACATGACATGGGTTTAGGCGAAATGTTACATTTAACTATCTGGTATGATCTACAAAGGGTCTCCAATTTCTTTTTGCGTTTAACTAAATGTGAGCATTGTTTAACCAGGTCTTCATGGTGTTTGCAGCTCCCCGTACATTTGTCTGTATCAACGAACACAATGTAAATGATACTCTTTGGTGTAATGGCTTGAATTTAATTTGTGGACACTCCGGCTGCATGCCAATTAAACGTGTGGCTTATTTGAGGCATGACACAATTTTCCATTTTGTTGCACATATTTAGCAACAAGCCTCTGACTATAAATAAGACAATTCAATTATCCGCCTGTGCGTTAGGTTAAGAATACGTCAAATCGACTGAATGGAGTGCTTAGCGAGATTGCGCCTTTATTCGTATATTCAGGGCCAACCAGTCACTTCTGCCTCAGACTTGGTCTTTGATCTGTTGTTATCGGCAACAGTGATTAAAATGGAAGACATACTCTGACGTGACGGACAGAACCACGTCGTGCACAATTCATGTCTGCTGGCGTGAATGCTGGCCCCCGTGCACACATTTGCATAACGGTGTGCACTGTGTTGTAATGACCATGTCAAATCAGATACGCGTGCATACCATGAGTGCTGGGATGTGATGTGATTATAGCAGGACGTAATGAAATGTGTGGAGATTTGACATTATGTGCAGGATTATGTTTGAATACGCTTTGTCTCATATAAAGTAAACATAAATGCTACTACCCATTGTGCATGTTTTATTAAGGTGTGTTTTTAGATCATATTGGCTATTTTTATCAGTCCCTCCAGGATTTTGTCACATTTCTTTGTGTGATAGTTGCGGGCTAAAATGTCTGCTTTGTGTCTGCCCAAAGTTGCAATATAAAGCTATATTACCTGCTAACTCAAAACTAACTCGTTACTTTTCTCGAGTACTGCAACGCCCCCAACACTGATTTCCATTAATTATGTAAACATGCTCCAATGGTCGTTCCAAACCTTCCCACTGCTCATCTGCATAAATGCCGTCTGACTTTTTCGTGATATAATTCCCTGGGTTTGTGACAGTTGTTTTAAATAGGGCGGGGTGTATCGTGAACCCATGTGAACCCTGGATCCCCCCTCCTCTTTTGTTGACCCAGCGTTGGTTGCTTCAGGATGCTAATGATTAATTGCTTATTTCCTCGGACAGGGTTTGACTGACATCTGAGCGGAGTGGAGTTGATGAGCTGCCTGAGCCGTCACACTCTGGGCCTGATGCAGACCGTATAGGGCTGAGATAAGACCTATCAGAGGGTGTTACTGGCCACTGTAGACCTTACAGAAAAAAAGCACGAGAGCAGAAAATACTCTGTTTTTCTCTGCAATATGCAAGTGTTTCTATTAATAATACATTAAATATTAATTTATTAAACATTTACAAACATGTTTCATCCCACACAGGGATGGTGCGCATTGTTACTTCAATGAATCAATCAAAATTAAAATATAATTATATAAAAAATATAAAAATAACATAATTTACGTTCAAAGCAGTACTACGTAACTCATGCCCCTAGAGGCCATAAGCATCACTGCAGGTGTTGTAGCATGTTGTTGCTCATTAATTGTCCGTGAGAGTACATACTAGACAGAAAAGACAAAGGGAGACACAATGGAGATCATTTTTTTTCACTCAAACTTGGCTGTAAATACAGTATAAGTATTTACAGCCTTTACGCATTTACGCATTTAGCTTTGCCCGTTAGCCTGTTAGCTTCTTCTTCGTGATTCCATTAGTGTGTATTGGTGGCTCCGACCCAGAGGCAGCGAAGTTGCAATTGTGGTTTTCTGTCCAGAGACACCAGGGGGAGATGAAAGAACCCCCCCAATCAAAACCCCAGAGGAACTACAGAAAGGATTTAATAAGGTAAACAAATTAAAAGAAATAAAAGAAACAGAGCATTATCATATTTAGAACAAGTCCGACAACACTTTCTTAACAGGTGAGTCTTCAGTTTTGCGTTGAACAAAAGGCAGGTCTGTGATGCCACGTAAACTCAAACAAAAGCATGATCGTCCCTGTGCTCGCGGTTCGACCTGGGCATCTCTAGCAGGAGTTGCTGGGCAGAACGCAACGCTCTGCTGGGCTGGTGAGGGCTCAGAGTCTCAAATGAATATGCAGGTGCGAGGCTGTGGATGGAATAGAAACAAACAGGGAGCACAGGACCGGTGTGATATGGTCATATTTGCGAGAATTGATGAGAAGCCGGGCAGCAGCGTTCTGTACAAGTTGTAATCTGTGTATGGAGGCCTGATTGAGTCCGATGAACTGAGTATTACCTATAGTCCAATCGTGAGCTAATGAAGGAATGAATGGCTTTTTCTTTGGCATCTACTATCTATAAGCTATTATCTATGAGTGCAGCAGCTCGGTCTTCATCCAGACACAGTTTCATCAACCCCATCCTCTCCTCCCTGCATTGGCTCCCGGTCCATTTTTGTATTGATTTTAAAAAATGTTGTTGTTTGTTTTAAAGCACTTAATGGCCTCGCTCCATTACACCCAGGTTAAAGACTCCTCTCTTCCTACTGGCTTTTAGAACTCACTGAATTATGCGTAGGATGTAGTAAGTGATCGCACCTCTCCAATTGAATCGCGTGGGTTTACATGGGTTTGGGCAATCCTGCCTGGGCGAGAGATCCGACTTACCCTTCGTCCATGTAACTGCACTGAGTGTTTGCGTGTTCAGTTCTCTCTCATACAATATGCCCAGACACTTGAGGCACTGCATAATAAGCGTCTTAACCAAGGACCCAACCACAGTAAAGTGCAGTGAGTTCGAATAGAAGCTTTTGGGTTCGACTGGGTCACCCTATTGCCTCTTCATAACAAAATGTGGAGCCATACGAAAAGCTTCAGCACAGATTTCTGCTCTGATACAATAAAGAAAGCGCCAAAGTATTAACCTCTTCCCCCCCCACTTAAACCAAGGGCATTTTCTCTTGTTCAGTTTTACCCAAATTGTAAAGTTTCTCGACTGGAGTTTACAGCCTACAGGCCAGAATAAGGGCCGATAACTGATCTGTACTTTTTTGCTGCGCTGTCATCGCGTTTTTGTTTGTGTTTTCGTTTGGTTTCTTCATCGCTTTTTGTCCTTGCTTTTTGACGCTTTTCTTTTGTAAAGTTTTTATTGTGTTTTTATTGTGTATTTGTTGTGCTCTTTTGTGGCATTTATTTATTTATTTATTGCATGTTTGTTGTATTCAAGGCATGCAACTGCACACAGACAAACCAAATGCACTTTCCACATGAGGTGGGAAATATAGCTTGTCAACACTAAGTCTCCTTTTCTCTTGTCTCCTAATTGGTGTGTACCAGTAGATCATCCTTTACAGCTTGGGTCAGCGGACTTTTGCCATTGACTGAGCTGATTGGATTGATACGCTGAATATGTATACTTAATCCCATGTGAGTATGGAACAGGAGAAAATCATTCTAGTGTTTAATTAAATCTCTGAGTTAATATACATAGAGGCATGAATCAAGTGCCCTTGAACTGAGCTACAAGGCTTTGGTCTATTATTCAGTCTGTTCTGGTCTGTTGAGGCAAATGCAGTAATAAGGTGGGTTGCAAAGGGCTATCATACAAAACAAGTGAATATGCACATGTGACTTCGGAGTATACTATACCAATGTACTTTCACGAACTATAATAATATGAGGTGGCTAACCAGTCAGAAATATAAAAAGTCATAGTATCAACTCTCTTTTAAAATGATTTGAAGTGATAGTGAAAATGGCAATGACAGCAAACTCTTCTTTTATCCCTTTAATAATTTCACAATTATATTCTGTACTGGAACCTTGCTTGTGGGGTTTGAGCACCCCAAAGATCCTGGAAGCTATGTTGTTGGGGGCTTTGTGCCTCTGGTATACATGCGTTTCCGCATATCACGCATAGTTCCGGCGGCCATTTTAAAATACCAAAGTAGAATTACAAGTAACAATACATCTCAGGATGAAAAGGAAAGACAACTGATTGACAGTGGCATTTTTATTTACTCGTAATCATTGCTCAAGAAGATGACAATAAAAACATGGCCCCAGAGACGCATGTTTATGTGACTAAACCAGTGAGTCCGTGTTTAAGCTGCTCAAGACGTTAGCATGCTACCCGTAAGCATTTAGCTTCAACAGCTCAGCTCTGACCTCTCCAAGAGAAAGCCCTGAATCACACTCCAAACATCTTGCCTTGGATACAACATGTGACAGAAGTCAGTGTTCATAGATGTGAGCCACACGTGTCCGTGATTTTTACAGTTTGTCATGTCAACAGAGTCTCAGTATGAATCAGTGTTTAAGCTGCTCAAGACGGTAGCATGCTATCGGTTAGCAACTGTCAATGTCTTCAACACAAGAAACACATGTGTAGCTCACATCTCTGAACACTGAGGAAATACTACAGTAACAGCTCAGCTCTGACCTCTGTCACATATTGTATCCAAGGCTAGATGTTTGGAGTGTGGTTCAGGGCTTTCTCTTGGAGAGGCTTATCATGTTGAAGCTAAATGCTAACCGGTAGCATGCTAACATCTTGAGCTGCTTAAACACTGACTCACTGGTTTCTTCGCATTAATGTGCATCTCTGGGGCCGTGATTACGAGTACATAAAACTGCCACTGTCAATCAGTTGTCTTTCATTTATATCCTGAGTAGAGATATTGTTACATGTTGTAGTACTGCATAATTCTACTTTGGTATTCAAAATGGCCGCCAAAACAAAAAGTCACATGACTGAAAGGCATGTATAGGGTCTCCTCTGGCAACTATAGGTTCAGAACCCCTTTTTGATGAGAGACCAACAGAGCCGGTTACATCACCTGAGCTCAGGAGCCCTCCCTGAGCTCAGCCTAAAAGGAAGGTAAAAAAAAAAAAAAAACAAGCAAAGCCACGGCAACAGGCAGTAAAAAAAAAAGATGGATATTGATTATGTTTTATGCACAGTTTGACAGTTTTGTAAATATACCCGTTAATCACAAGGCTATTTTTCATCAACCTAAAAACAAGACCAATAGGATTTAACATTTAGAATCTTTAAAGCATCACTTACCTGACAATAGTTACACCATGTATTGTACTCAGTGTAAAATATAGTCATTTGGGGAAAAAATTTACCTGGTGCTTTACCCTTGATCAAAAACGTTATCGGTGTAGGCTTTCTATTACAATAGCATGTAACCATCTCTGAAGAATATTTTATACATGTATAGGCACCAACCATGAAACAGCGATCCATATCTATGTGGAGGAACGCTTTCATGTGGTTCTCTTAAAACAGTGCGCATGACAAAAAACAAACAATCTTTGCCCTTTGGTCAGCAGTAATTAGAAATGCAAAGGTTACAGGAAACCATTTATCTTTATGGCTCAGGTCCTTTGCTGACTGTTGTTAAAGGAGGGAATCCTGAATGCCAAACAAGCAATGCCACGCCTTTCAAACCACAACTCAAGACATCCTACAGGAGTTATGTGGTCCGTACCATCTCGCATCATTTTAACTGCACTAATGCTTTTACTCTGCTGATCTATTTACCACTACAACGCAGGCCTTTGCTGACTCCAGTGAATAGAGGGAATATGAAGAGAAATGCCACATCAAATCTAAACATCTAGTGCATGTCCCTGTGTCCACATTAAACTCGCTATCTGCTAGCCACTGTATCTGCTGACGTTCTGCAGCATTCCTCTCATAGTTTAGCATTAGCACATCACAGCCTCATGGCGACACGGAGCATATCCCCATATTAGATCCTGGAGCCACAGCCACTGCCTGTTATCAAGCGCTTGCGTCTTCCTGCGCGACACGTGCACATGGTTGGTGGGACTAGGGAGTCAAATGAAGAGCATTCATCAGGGCAGTGGCTCGTGGACAGTAAATGTAGAGGACACTGACAGATGAAGAGAGTCCGCCAGCTGAGAACCTTTACTGTGTGCAACATTTGAAACCAAACATGCCACAGCGAACCTGCCGGCACCAGAACTGAAACGTGTACAAAAACCTGCTGTTCAAAAAAAAAAAGATGTTTCTATTTCATAAATGATCAAGACACTCTTAACCATATTCACAAATATAAAATTGTAAATATGTTGTATTTCTTATGTATGTTAATTTTCTAGATCTCTGGTCAATTAATGGTTTGTTAAACCTGTCTATGGGTTATTATGCATATCCAAATCCCAAACCCCTGACCCTAACTCCCTGATCAGGGGGTTGGTAAGCCACTGTGCGCCATTCTCAGCCAATCATAAAACAATGAAAAAATAAGAGTATCTCGCGGAATGTGTTAACCACCAAAATAAACTCAGATAAAGTCAACTATAACGCGTCTCTGCCATTGCAATCTTTCACAATTAGAATTCAATGTGCTGGAGATGTTCTGTAAATGGCCAGTGACGCTTGAAGATACAATAGTTCATCCAAGGTCTAAGCTTTTGCTTCATCCTTTATCACAGCCCTGCAGATAACAGCCAGGAAATATGGCTTAACTTATATTGGCCTCACGTGTATTCTTACAGCCACCTACGCCACCTTTCACTGTACAAAGGTTATATTGACGTTGTCTGCTCTCCGTGATACTTTGCCCTAATATCTCAAAGCTCACAGCGTGTTTCCTGTTGACCCATAGCCTCAATATCTCTGCTTTTGTTTTGGCAACACATTTGGGCTATGACGTTTTTTCACTGCTTTTAGCCTTCACGACCAAATAGAGAAGACAATGCATACTGTAAATGATGATAGAGACCAGTGTGAAGGTCTATCTTTGAGAAAATATTAAAGGAACAAGTTAAAGGAATAGGCCACCGTAACTGTCTGATTGGTGATCTCTGATCCGGTACTTATGGTACTTAAAGGAATAGGCCACCGTTTTTCCGTACTGAGATATGTTCTTACCTGAGCTTAGACGAGTTGATGTGTACTTGTCTGGTCTTTGTACGTGCGCTCAGTCACGCACAAAGACCAAAGATGTTGCTACCATTTGGCCTCTCCCAGCATATTCCTATAGCTCCAAACGGGGCTGAAGATAGAAGCTACCACGCTCTTTCACGGGCACGCACAAAGACCAGACAGGTACGTATCAACTCGTCTAAGCTCAGGTAAGAACATATCACAGTATGGAAAAACTGTAGCCTGTTCCTTTAACAGAGCCATGTGCTCCTTTGAACAAGAGAAACAGCCCCTATCTCCCTCCCTTATTGAAAAAGCAGCTTGCATTTGAGATTTTGTCATTCAATAGTGATTTTAATCAAAAATAAGATAGAAATAGCCAATTTTACATTGAAAACAACAAGGCAAATGGCGGAATGGCTTGAAGAAAAAAAAAACGCCCAATTTGGTCAAACCTACTTACAAGTCAAGTTGAGGTGCTCAACTTGAAATGTGGCAAAAATAAAAGATTTCTCCATCCATCAGATACAACTGTGCTGGTCTATTTGAACCAGCATGCATACCAGTGTAAGTTGTTCATTAGATTACGTGTCATATGTTAAGCATTAGATGAGTTATACCCATAGTCCATTTCTACTTGCGGCTTGCTTTCTGTTTCTGCTCTCCCGGGCAAAGGGGACAGCTGCTTATGCCTGATAAACGACTGGCATTTGGTGCATCGAGAGGAGAGAGAGACAGGAGTGAGCGGGTGCAGACGAGTGGGGGTGGGGTGGATGGGGGTGTAGTGGTTTGAGTTGGAGGCAGGGGGACAAATGGGTGCGGCACATTGATCGAGAAACAAAAAAAAAAGGCCAGTTGGGATTTAAAAGCAAGAGTGTTTTTTGGCAGTGGTCAGTGCGGCGGCAATCTACAGCAGAGAAGATGAAGTCAGAAGTGACCTAGATTCCAAGACAGTCCAGACATAATGGGCCAGGCCTATACCCAGAGTGAACCCCCTCACCCTAGAGCTGCCTCCTCCTCCTCAGTCAAAACAATAATAGTCCAGCCCTCTGCCTTACACAGCCCCGACTACAGCCCCCAGATGCACTGCACTTGGCCCCACTAATGTTAACAACTGTAAGCACTGTTGGATCAGGATCCTCTCCAAGATTCCTGGAAAAGGAACCTAGGGAATGTTGTTGTAATGTTTGGATAAAGGCCTGACATCTTCCAACAACCATCCAATTTTATGAGCCTGTGAATTGTTCCCTTTGCTACGTTCAACAAAATAATGCAGCAAGTGAGTAAAGTCTCATATACTATACTATACTATACTATACTATACTATACTATACTGTACTGTACTGTACTGTACTGTACTGTACTGTACTGTACTGTACTATACTATACTATACTATACTATACTATACTATACTATACTATACTATACTATACTATACTATACTATACTATACTATACTATACTCTTGAATGCTCCTATGACAAAGAGGTGAGTAAATGCAGACAATTAGTCACCCGTAGCGCTACACAAGGGACTGTATTTTTTATTCACTTTATTGAGAGGATGAAAAGGCTTTGGGGTCCGGACTAAAGAGGTCCAGATCTGGACCCAGGTCCGCCAGTTGGGGACCCTTGCTCTACCACAAACCACTCACTCACACTATGCCACTGATATTGTCCGCCATGATACCAGTCCCAACACAGATTAGGTTTTGAGATTCAAGATCAAGATTTGGTATTTACATGGTGATATGATCATGTGAATGATGAACAAAAACTGCCCATCAAAAAACATTCCTTCACTGTAGGAACTCTCTTTTTGCCGTTTTGCCTTTATGGGAAGAACTTGATAACCGTGTTGGGCCATTGAGTTCATGTGGACAGAGCTGAGTATAGGAAAATGTGAAGAGAACAGGAAAAACATCAAAGATGGGACTAAAATTCATATGGCCTATAGGCGGTTCATGCATGTAACAATACATTTCACTGAGAGACTGAAGTTTCTTTTGGATCTAAATTATTGGTTGAACTGCCCATGGCGTTACAGCATGTCCTCATCATGTCCTCAGTGCCCTGCTCTTGGCATCAGAGCAGACAGAAGTGGAGATGCAAGGCGTTTTCCTGGGTTTTTTTAGTCACATGACTCACTCACATGCACAGCGCCTCAGAGCTGTCCTTCCGTCACCTCTCATGAACCCAGACCCTCATCTGGCCAAATGCAGGAAGATATTAATGCACATGTGATGAGAGATTGGAGATTTAGTTCTTGTGTTCAACTGACCTTGCCCTGCTCCCTTAATGCATGTTAGCCAGCTCCGTCAAGAAGTTTAGCATAACCATAATGGGGGAGATGTGACTCTTTTTGATGCAATATCGACATCCTCCTGATCGAGGCAAAATGAGTTGCAATGTGCAGTGGAGGAATATATTCAAAATATGCAACAAAGGGGACACATTAACATAGAAATTATTGTTAAGTTTGCTAGCTTGCTAAACCTACGGGAGCAGAGTGCATGTCTGACTTAAATCTGAATGTTACGACTTCCTCATTCTTACAACCTTCGAACACTCAGGCTTCAGCCCTTTGTGCCCTGCACCGAAGTGTAACTTTTACGGTCAGTCTGGGATAGGCGTAAGTCCCAGATTTAACACGAGAAATGCAGGAAGTGGCTCACAGACACCTGAGGAGATCCACCTCTTACCATGAGGGATAGCACAGATATTCCAGTGGCAGAAACAGCTTTTTGTGATGATATCCAGTAACAGCAGCTCATGAAACTCTTGGTAAATGACAAAACAGAGTGTTGTCTTGGCTTGGAAATTAGCAGGCGCTGCTTGTGCTTTTGTTCCGCTTTGAAAAGGGAGAAAACACTACAGCAGCACTGCATTACAGATTCCAAAGATTGCATTCCTTAAGAGAATACTGTTTGTACTATGCATGTCAGAGTGACAGAGGTGGTTTCTGGGTGGTCAAAACTCCAAGTAAAAATGGTCAAACCTGCTTCAAAAATGTCCAATTGTGTACGTTAATGCTGCTCCTTCTCAAATGTATGATACATTTAGGGAGTGATTTCCATTACTTGCAATAACTTCTTGCCCCTGCAGTGTGCTGTTTAATGTACTAATCATGAAGTTCATGGTCACCGAAACCAAACTGAAGTCTTTGAAAAGCAGAGGTCAGTGGGGTTGGTTCTGGTTAGGTGCCCTGGTTTTGACTGAGTCGAGACGAGCCGGGGAGCGCAGACGTGGGAGGACTGTGGCTTTGGTGCACACACAGACGAATACTCATCCTTCAACTACCAGTGACAGTGACCGGCGCTGGATCGGCAATATGCAATCACGCCAAATAGACACTGTGCATCTGTAATAAGCATTTTCAGCTCATGCAAAGTGACAATTTGCACATAAATACATCTGTCCGACAACATGAAAGTCTATTTTTCGACTGAAACCGCACCAAGGTTAAAATCGTGAAATAGCACTGAAGGGAGTGTAAAATGTGTGTGTGTGTGTGTGTGTGTGTGTGTGTGTGTGTGTGTGTGTGTGTGTGTGTGTGTGTGTGTGTGTGTTTGGGGGGTAACAACAATATTTCTTATGTGGTCGAAAAGAAACCTGCTCCAGTGCAGAGCTTCTAAAGACTTCTCTGGGAGGGGTTTGCCGGGCTTCACAATGGCTGCCACAAGCACACAAATAGGGTCATTGCCACAGTTAGGAAGGATGGCCAACTAAAAATACTAAACAGCAGGGTCCTGTGAGGATTGCGAGGAGCCAGTGTGCCAAGTGTAAAAGTGAAAACCTACAATTAGCCGGCTTCACTGACATGGTGATTCCAAATATGGCAGATGGGTGACTACTATATATCAAGGGTATTAGAATAGAAAAAAATAAAAACACTTCAAGTCAAGAGCACTTCCTCCCTTCCTTCCATATGAGAGAATAATGGGTGCAAGCAGACACAATTTAGTGTTTTTTTGTTGCTCTGTTATTTTAAATAGGGCTTCACAATGAGAGGGTGAAATGCAATGTTTGACGATTGATTTTTTTACTGAACCAAAGAGCACTTGATGCCTGATACTAAACACTATACTGTACCAATGAGCACTCCCAGCACCTCCTCCTCTTTCAAACAGTTGAAAATCCATTATAATCCATTATCCGTCCATCTTTTCTGGTGGTAATTGGAATGAAATAAGCACAAATGACAAAGAAAGACCGTGAAGCCTTTGAAATGCAATGACACACAGTTGGACAGATACAAAATAATGACGTGGAGCTGCCACTGGAGACGAGGAATGTGACAGCATTCTTGTCTCGTCTCTCAGATAAAGAGACAAGTGGCTTAGGGCCAACAAGGCCAAGTGGATCTTTTAATTACAGAAGACCGAGGGAAGAGGAAGGGCGGGCTGCTTTGTGCCGGTGGTGAGGGTGAGAGAGGAATGAAACTTGAAATTCGGTAGAATTTACGTTGACAAGTTAAGCAGGTGATTACAAAGGCCGAATACATATACCATCATATTTCATCTTATTTAAAATGGAGTTAATGCTATTGACTGAGGTTCAGGAGCAGGGCCACACCTCAACTATCTCCAGCAACTCCAAGCCACATTTCACTCCTCCATAATGGGCCATTGACATGACTTGCATATTTTTGTGTCCGAGTGTTATATTTCTTTAAAAAATAATTCGATCTTTTCAATACATGTATTATATTATTCTACAAAACCTACTTAGTTTAAACACATTTTCATCACATTTCAATAATAAATATTTTGTTTTGTTTTCACACCTCAAACCCGTGGCGCAACCGTCTGAGCAAATGATTAGACTAAAAAAGCTTCTGAAAATTGTATTTTCAGGGTAACAAATTAAAAATAAAACATCATGGAATAATTGATTATTAAATATCTTTCAAATAAGCCCTCATTCGTGAATATTAATAGTTTTAAAGCTTTTGAGATCACTAAAAAACTTTTGTCCGAATATTTTGGAATCTTAAAAATATCAGGGTGGCACAACTTTAAGAACAGGGCTGGTATTTTGAAATAAAGAGTAGTATCAGTAAACAGGAAATATCATCAGCCAGAAGAACAAGTCGTCTTTATGGCTGAGAGAAAAGATTTGAAAATCTCTTTCAAGAATTGAGAAAAAATTGCTTTTTTCCAACTCAAACGTCACACTCCCGGTGTCAGGTGGTACAACCGATGTAAATCCTGGAAAATAATATCTTATTATTATCTTATCTTAACAAAAGTTTTTAATTAGTTTAATGTTTACCCATGCTTATAAATGCTAAAGCTAATGTAAGAGTCCACTTAAAAGCTAAATTAATTTGAAATTAGTTGCCAATGTCAGGTGGTGCAACCGACAGTCAAGTGGTGCAACTGTGTGCCAAATTACCATCTAATAATTATAGGGATGCACTGATCCAATATTGATGTTATCAGAGTCAAATCTAAATTATTGCTGATTACAGCGTCAGTCAGTTACAAATTACAGATGGACTGTTCAGAGGAGAAAGGCTGTTTAAGATATACTTGGCAAAGATTTGACTTTGTACAAATTTTTGGAAACTATTTAAATTAAAAGAAAAAAAAAATATACAGAGAAGCTACAAATACATTAAAAAAATGCATTTAAATACTTTTAAATGTTATTTAACAAACATAGCTCGTAATAATTTTGACATAAGTTTTGAAAATATGTTTTTAGACCCCGTTATACGTCATTGACCCTATACAGATGGCGTTAGAAGGGGCAACCATGAGCGCGATGTTGGCCAATAGGAAGGACAAATAATATGTCAGGTTTGTGAATCCAATCACTATCAAATGCTAATGAAGAAAAACATTTGTTAATTTTCGTTTTGGAGATTTCTTGCAAAAACTGTATTTCTCCCATAGAGTTGTACTGGACCCCCCCTCCACCTGAGATTATGACATCATCACATTCTAAATCGTGGACGCAACCTATTAGAGAAAGTTTAGATTTTTCTCCAATTTTTTCTTTTTTTTTTTTTCTTTTTTCAAACATGACCATATATGGGCGATTCCAGAGACACCGTCTGAATATGGCACCTATACCTATTTCCCCAGCAGCCTATTCAAACAGGAAGTCCCTTCATCTCTGCTGGCCATGTTCTTTCGACTCACCCCCCACCCCCCTCTATGTTCAAGCTATCTCTCACACACAGGCAAGGTGGGTGAAGTGTCATTTCCTGGAACGCAACAAATGTAAGATGTCGTGTCAGGGAAGATAATACATTAATGGATCCATGTCTCATAAATTGAACATTACAAAAAAGAGTTGGCCAACATGAATCTCTTCTGAAACAATGACATCATTTTCTGTTGTTGTTTTTTTTTACATTTTTTAATTTCTATCCTGTGACTATACTCGTGACAAAGATCTTAAGAATTACAGCTTAAAAGTCGAGCTGACCTCAATGGGGGCTGCGTTACTTGGCGACAAATATAGCACCACAAAATACAGTCTTCAAACGAGGTTTAAAAATATACACATCACAAATACACTTTGGAGTGACACTTTAGAGCAGATCGGTTTTCTAAATCGGGCCACTGCTCAAAAATCAAACCCTTTCAGATGTACTTGGATTTCAAAAGACGTGTGGAAGTGCATATTATAACAATTAGATTCATAGTGAGCTGTTACTGTGCTCTTTATACTGACTCAAAACTGGGTAAAATACTTTCCTATTTCTTACCAAAAATGCAATTTATAAAAAGAAAATAATAATTAAAAAATGACCACACTGTAACTCTTACCCTAAGCCACTTGTCTCTTTATCCTAATAATCTAAATCAGGGGTGTCCAAACTTTTTTTCCTGCGGGGCCGCATACTGAAGCGTACACAGGGTGAAGGGCCATAGATCGGTAGTTAGTGCCGCAAAACCTTTGACTAGCAGAGGTGTAAATTGCGCCCCACACCTTTATTTCTGCTCAAAACCTTCATGCCAGCTCTGTCTCACAGTAAAAGGTTAGTTGTTAGGTTAGAATTGTGTGGAATTATTACATTTCAAATAAAAAGGACTATCTCTGATGATGTGTCCCTATTCAGCAAAAAGGCAGAGGGCCACCAAAAATTGGTCCAGGACACCCCTGATCTAAATGAATTCGGTCCATTTTAGGTTAAAGGGGCTAGATGCAATTTGGTCATTTTAATACTCACTACTGCCACCTCAGGTCACATGTGTAACTGCACCTTCTATATTCGGCACTTCGGACCCGAATTTTGAGTGACAGTGCTGGATTTTAGTGGCAGTTGTGGTGAACCGGTCTGGGCTCATTAGGACATGACATTTTTAAACCCCGTATAGTCCCTTTAAACAGGCCTCTTCCAAATGAGGGACCTCCGTGACACGTGATATGCTTCTTGCAGATTTACAAAGCAAAGTGTATTGGGGGCACCAAAAGGGACAGGGCCATATGCGCTCGGCCGTTTGACTGTCAGTGGGCAGGAATCAGCAACAGGTGCAGCCCCATTGAGTGTGTGCGTGTGTGTGTGTGTGTGCGTGTGTGTGCGTGTGTGTGGCGGTGTTTGGAGTGAAATGGGAAACCAGGCCGCTCTCTTTAACCGCTGTGTGCATGTGCTGTGGGCCCTGGCCCCGCACCCATACATTAGCCATGACGCATGAGGTCGAGCAACCAGCAGACCCACCGCCACATGATGAAAGCAGAGAAAATAACTCACTCCCGGCTTTTCATTTCCCCGCTTGTCTCTTTTTATTCCAGTTTTAACAAGAAAATCCCCCAAATGAAACCATCTGCTTAAATAATGGATTGGGTGATGATGTTGAAAGGCCGCGCAAAAAAAGAAAGAAAGAATCGGGCTATTTCGCGGCAGAATCCTTCACAGAAGCTACTCATTTTACTGTCAAAAGCGGCTCTCTGTGATTTTATGCGACTAGATGATGACTATGTTGCCAGTACCACTATCGTTGGTACTGGTCATTTCAAAGCTTTACTGTAAATGAGTTTACTCCAATCTTCTTGTTTTAGGGAATGGCACGCAAGGCAGTGGCAGATGTATTATTGTGTTGTCCACTGCGTTCGAAACATCCATCATACAGTGCCCACTGCCATGATGGGGGGTGATGGGGAACCCCGTAATACCTGTTGAAAACCCATTCAGACACGTGAGGAACCTGCACCCCATATAGAAAGGCCGCACTAGGACATTCCCTGGTGAGATGAGAGTGCCAGCTGTCACATCATTTCTGTGTGATACCTGAGCGTACCTTTCCAACTTCCATCATACGTCAGCCAATGGATGCCAAGAATGACTGAGAAAGTCAAAGAATGGTTTCGGATTTGGACCATACAGACACACACGCACACACAAAATCGCTGTAGCTCAATAAACAACATCCCCAAGCTTTTAAATATGCTAAACGGGTTATGGACTGTATGATGAGTTCAATGAAGGGAAGTGAGTTAGCCAAAAGACACCTCACCTCCCCTGACCCATAGTGTAGCCTGTGGCCTTTTTAAATCTGTTCTAATCTCATTATTTGATCAGTCGGCCTGGGCCTGTGCTGATTGGATCTGCGGAGAGCTGAGAAGGGCACTTTCGTGCCAGCGTTCGTGCTTGGGACGTCCAGCCAGCACAACCTGAAACCGGAGGTATGTGGGGCACTCTGACACCCCACCGACTCCCCTCCACAGGGCCCACTCCTCCCGCGGTTCCAAAATACAAGCCGTATGACGACATTGAGAGTTGCATATAGACTGTAGCGATTACACAATACATCGTTTGCAAGAACTCTTCTCAGAAAATGACTGAGCATCAAACAACGAAAGGATTCACTCTCTACTTTCAGGTTTAGGCACACTTCAGTGTGAGCGACAATGCTGTTCCAATTCAATGTATTCAAAAGTTAATGAAAATATACAAAATAATAGATAATATAACGGAGAAGATGATGGCTCAACAGTGTTACTACGCCATTGGCCTTCGGCGTTATCCCCGAATTGCACCATCGGTTCCTACCCACCTTCATCGTGGGCTTGGGCTCCTCATATGCAATTTGCACAGTGTGAATTGATGATTAATATGGCCTATTTAAAATAGACTCCAAAATCGCACAGTGTAAGCCCATGTTAAAGGTACATTGCGTAACTTTTTGGACTGTACTGTTGCCATCAGTACAAAATATGCTCCTAATGACCAGCTCATCACAGAAAATGCAGTGGATAATCAAAGAACTGATTAGCATGAGAACCAAACCTGTTTAAATCTCAAATTCTGCTGACTTTAGTCACATCTCCATGGAAACGAGCTGGAGACGTACCCACTCCCAGTAAAGTTACAGCCAGTCTTCGGAGAGATGAGCCGCTCACAGCAAAGGCACTTGTTTGTTTGTACATTTATGAGGTGTTTTTCAATTACGAAAATATCTGACGTAAAATAAATGCTACGCAGTGTGGCTTTAAAGGTTTACAATAGCTCAAATTGTTTTCTAGCCACTGAGTTCAGGCGAAGTGCGGTGTTCTCAGCCCTACCCTCTGTTTCTTCTCACACCATCTCCTACGTCATAAATTATGTTCTCTTATATTTGCTCCACCTGTCTATGCACATGATGATCTTGTCTATGCACATGATGACATTCTCTTAAGTAATGTGGTGTACAGCAAACATGTTATTTAGTAAGTCTTCAGAGCGTAAAGTCTCACCGATTAGTCCATACCTTTGTTGAAAACATGCAGCCAAACATGTGGCGTGAAGTTATGCGTAACTGATGAACAATGGAGAAAAAAATCTTTGTCTTTGTTGTGTAGTAGCCATGGAAACTAGCTCTGCGTGTTCAGGTGATATTTTAGGCTTCAACTCCTGCAATGAACAGTGTGAACACTTCTATTGTGTGTAAAGAGCTCTTATGTCCTTGAGTCTTTTTTATAAAACGGCTATTTTTAGAATGCTAAATTGAGCTTTCAAGAAGCAGCAGTACTCATTTTCTCATCCTTTGGGCTTTTATGTTTCGATGAGCTGTCAAATTCACTTTGGTTGTTGTTTGCATTTGACAGCAATGGTTGACTGGATTGGTTCAAAAGGTTATCGAATGACATTAGCTTTTGCCATTTCAATGACCTGCTCTTCACTGTCATTCTGACCTCTACTACCTGTTTGTGGCTAAACTAGAACTGCATGTTTACTGCACTCCGCCACATAAGCGACAGTTCATTTTTGACGGAACAGTGTGCGTGGTCATCAAGTGTAAGTCATAAAATAGTCCAATCATTTATGTTTCATTTTTCTGAACTTGTCTTGTTTAGTTCTCATGGCTTAAAAAATATTCAAACTCTAGGGGAAAAAACACATCTAAACAATTGAAACAGTTATTGCAGCCACAACATGTACAGAATTATAATGCAGCTAGGATATAGAAACAAACAGGATAGAGAAATGCCGTCACATGGGGAGCTTGAGCATCTATTGTTGTCTCGACGACCTTGAAATGCTAATGCCATTAACATTTCACAAGCCGGGTGCTTGGTCATTACCTCAAGCTGCCGTACTGGAGTGTGGCATAATCAGGACATTATGTTAATATAATGGATTCACGATGGACAGGAGCGAAGCCCACTCCACTTCACCTGGACAGCATAAGGCAGCCAGGCATCCCTTCGTTGAGTGATGGATGGTGATTGAAGGTCATTACTTTGCACCCTGCTGAACTCCTGACCCTAACGCCAAAGGGGAAAACAAGGCCCCTAATGCAAGGTCAAAAGCTGGCCCGATGCACCACTTCCATACAATAGTGAATAGTCCAAAGATGATTCAATGTCATATGCTCTAATCTCTTGGGAAGCCTGACAACAGGAAGTCTGGTATAGTTGAGCACAGGATTCCCGATCCTACCTTATCTTCATAAAATACCAGCTCTCATTAGTCTTGGACTTAAAAAGCTCCAGATTGAGACAAGGTCATGCCCAACATGAACCTATAGTAGGACATAGCACTTGATTTGACTTTTTTCCAATGCTCAGCTATTCATCCAGTGCATTTTTCCAATTGGTGTTGAGGGGATTACCCTTTATCCGTCTGAAAAACACAGACAACACCTGACCTGTTTGACCTGACGCCATTAAAATATTGATTTTCCACAGAGTTTACTTTAGTTGAACACCTCCACTAACAAACAACAAACCTTAAAATTACTGTACATTTGCAACGTATTCAGGACATTAAAAAAGAAATCAGACACGGAGATGTGGCATCAGCATCTGGTGACTTGATGATGCCATTTGTAAATGGATTTTTAATTTTATGACTTGTCGACCTCAATGGTTGTAGTTCTGATGAGCTGAACTTTAGCACTGGTTCCCCACAGGGGTGTATTTTGAGCCCCTTGCTGTTCATATTGTATACTCACGATGATACGATCATCATTGGGCTAATAAGTTCAAACGATGAATCTCATTATCGTGAGGAAGTGGAGAACGTTGTTCAATGGAGTAAAAAAACAACTTGCTTTTGAACACTTCAAAAATGTGTGAACTGATTTTTGTCACAATAGGAATCAGTTGCCGATTACTATCCACGACACGGTAGCGCTCTCGCGCTCACGGTAGTGCTCTCGCTTCACAGCTAGAAGGTACAGGTTCGATTCCCACCAGGGACAGGGCCTTTCTGTGTGGAGTTTGTATGTTCTCCCCGTGTCTGCGTAGGTTTCCTCCGGGCACTCCGGTTTCCCCTACCACTAAAAACATGCACAATAGGCCAGGATGAATGATGTGTGTGAGTGAATGTATGGTGGTGGTCAGAGGGTCCGTTGGCGCAGACGTGTGCAGTTGCGAAAGCGCCTCTGACAGTCTCCCCCAGGGGAAACTGTAGCTACAAACGTAGCTTTCCACCACCGAGTATGGAGTGAATGTACAATTGTCTCATGTAAAGCGCTGTGTGACTATATGTCTGTGAAAGGCGCTATATAAATAAAGATCTTCTTCTTCTCCATGATTCTGATGAGCAGATCATTGAGAAATGTAAACTCCTGGGTGTGACTTTTTCTCATGACTTGAATTGGAGCTCTAATACTACTAACATTGCTCAGAAAGCGAGACAGCGCCTCTTCTTTTTGCATTGGCGTTGAGAGTTTACTCAAAATACGAAGATTATTTTGAACTTTTACTATTGCGTAATTGTAACCAGTTGTATTACTGTGTGGTTTGGTAATCTCACACGGAAGGAGAAGTCGTCTTTGAACAAAGTGGTTCACTCAGCCAGCAGGACCATTGGCTGCACTCTGGAGGCCACATATAAAGCTCGACTCTTAAATCGAGCTTTACAACTTGCTAATGATGCCTCAGGCCACCCTGCAAGGGCCTTTTTTCAGATGCTTTCCACGGGGAAAAGGTATCGCTCTGTCAAACGTTCTACTGATCACCATCTTAACAGTTTCTTGCCCCAAGCTGTGATCACTTTAAACAAGGCACTTAAAACAAGGCACTTTTTTGTATGGACTTTACAGCATTTTACCATTAAACTTTTTATGTGCCATTTATTTGTTTGTTGTGTCCTTTTATGTGCTGTTGACATTGTGCCATAAGCTTCTGGCACATTTTTTCCAATGTGGTTTTGTTCTGCAAATGGCTAATAAAGAGACTGTCAATCTGAGGTGAGGTTGGGCTTTTCATGTGGAGCAACAGTTTGCATGTTCTCCTAGCGTTTGAGTGTTACCTGCCCCGCTTACCACGATCAACCTACATGAACCTTAATCATGGCTGTACATTTCTTATTTCCCCAGAAGGATCTGTTTCTTTTTCAATAATTATGTACTAAAGAAGGATCAGGAGGACACTGGCACCATGGGCTAAATAAATATCCTATGGGGGCACAAAAGTATATCTCAACCTTCCAGAATACAGTGGCTGTTTTTCTTATCCTTTAAGGAAGAGGAATACAGGTCACATACACTTGATTTGACGTTTTCCCGGATATTCAACTTTCACTTAACTTGCCTTTCCCCCGATCGGTGCTGGTGGGATTTCCCTTCATCCGTCTGGAAAAGTAAGTGACCACACACATGCACGATGAGATGATTTACAAACCACTGTGGCATCATCTCCGGTGAACCAGTTTAAACAAGACAAGTGCAGAACAAAACAGCAGTGGAAAAAGAAAAAAAAAAAGGATAAATCCCTAAATTGGATCACAACGTCTCGCTCACTTCCTGGTTTCTGTGTCTAAGCCAGATTCTCCAGAGACAGTGGGACTCCTCTTGTGGTGCTAGATGAATAATCTTAAATTGGAATAATACTGAGAATGGTGTTATCTGTGTGGGAAACTGTAAATAAAGAGACATTGAGATTAAACTATGCACAAAAGTTGTTTTAGCAGGTTAAAGCCAGATAATTAATGTGTCTTTTTCACGCAACCTTTGACATTGAGTGATGCTGATTGCTACTGTTTGGATTTGTGTAATACTGTTATTGCCTCTCTTAAAATACTCTGCTGGGTCAATCCCCAAAGGGAACATGTGGATCATTTCTTCTCTATAGAAAAGGCGAGTCCCCCACATGGTCTGTGTCACGTGGCGAACTCTCATGTACGAGTCGCGAATGACTAATATCAAGAGGCAATTCTCTCTCCACTACTCTACATGGGGTCAGCTACCTTTCTCCATTACGTTAAACCAAAATGAACACACCAAAGACACGTGCCTCTACAACACAGCCAAACATAATAATAAACCTGTAGACACTTGACACAAGGAAAAGGGTGACCCAAATCGTAATGGAAAATACTGAAACGTGTACTGTTGCCAGTCAATCCTAGCACCAGCACCTGTATGGAATATGCAGGTTGTTGCCACTCACTCCATTGTAATGTGAATTATAGTTTTACAGTGCAATAATACCAATACAAATAAAAAATGCCATCACTTGCAATGCCTGCTCTCCAGTCATGAATCTTTTCGCAATCATTTTTGGTCGTTGTGTGTATTTGTAAACCACATCTTTATTGTTCATGAAACAACATAATATCAAGACATTCCCTTCTTTGGATTATGATATTACAAAAGATGCAGCATAAATGGCTGGCACCTGTAAACAAACTGAAAACAGATTTTAAAGAAATGTAAAAAAAAAAAAAAAAAAAAAGCAGATTTACACTGTATGTTCCCCTACACCACTGCGCAGACATCTCCTCACTCCCTCTCTTTTTCAGTTGTCCCTCAGGGAAACCCTAATCCCCTGGAGCATTTGCCGGTGAAGTGGAGAGTGGGGGTGAGAAGGCATAAAAAGGTGACATGATTAAAAGCTGTTAATATATGAATAGACCTTAAAATGGGGCTATAACAGTGGGGGTAAAGTGGTGGTGTAGTGGTAGTGAAGTCATTAAGGGTTTAGGGTGAGGGGTGAGCCAGGGTGGACTAATCTGAGTGAGCAACCCCCAGAGACATACACCCTCCACAAAAGCGTTTAAGAACCAGAAGCCAACGGGTTTTCAGCTGATTTGTCTGCATTTCACTCTTCCCTCATAGTGAGAGTGATAAATAGTGCGTCCGGCCTGACACGCTCAGCCCTGGGATTGGGCAAGGTCAGGCAAACGGTGAGATAATTGGAGATTAAACAAAGAGAGATTGGGTCAGGTGGTGGTCCAGAGTTAGATTAATAACACCTCATAAACGAAATGACCGTTTTGAAATACAATAAACTGTGACATACAACAAAGTGCATGATGCAACAGAGTGGGTTCACTTAAACACCTGCTTGGACAGCTCACATGTGCTGTCAATCGATTAACTTGAAAATTAAAGTTTATTTTGTGTTTTTTAATACCAGGCAGACATTTAAATGCTATAATTTAACCTCTTAACCCCCACCTGAACCGAGCACACTATCTCCAGTTTGGCATTACCCAAATCTAAAGGTTTCTTGAAAGAAAGTGTATGTAAACGCAACAAAAGAGTATTAAAAAGTTACGCCAAAAAAAGCCTCAAAAGAGCAACAAAAAGTGGCAAAACTGTGACAAAAACAAAAAAATATTGAAAAAATGTGACACAAACACAATTTTTAAAAAAATCCACAAAAATCAACAACAAAAGTTCCATTTAGATCAGTTTTGTGGGCCTTAGCTTTCAAATGAGGTGTCACTCTGGCCTATAGGCTGTAAGCATTTAGATTTGGGTAAAACCAAACTGGAGAAAATGCAGTCGGTTAAGGCGGGGGTTAAGAGGTTAAAGCATTTGTTTCATTGACAAACAAACAGCTTATCATTTGTCATTTGTAATGCATTCATTTTCTGCTTGTCCATCGGCAGGTGTCTAGCGGTCTATGATGCCGATAGAACCAGACTTGCTGAAGGACACACAAGCGCTCTTGAATTCACATCCTTTTGACCCAGTGCACTGTCCTCATTCAGTCACCTTCTTCCTTGCTTATTGCCACTGCCGACGACAGGGATTATGTAAGTGGCTAAGTCAGATGTAAGTGGGAGGGCTTATACAGCGTCGCTATAGTTCATTTAAAACACAAGCAACTGAAGTGATGAGCTGGTCACACAGAGGACCAAACAGTTGGAAGTAGTTCTAACCATTTGATACCCTGTGTAAGATGCATCAGTTTGAATGATTTACTAATTTATAAATGCCTGGCATTATTTAATTTTAGCCTTAAACTAAGAGCCCTTTATTTGTATGCATGCGTTTCCAATGAGATCACACATAGTTCCAGCCGCCATTTTGAATACTGAAGTAGAATGCAGTACTACAATATGCAACAATATCTCTACTGAGAATAAAAATGAAAGACAACTGATTGACAGTGGCATTTTTATGTGCTCGTAATCATTGCTCAAGAAGATAACAGTTTAAACACGGCCCCAGAGACGCACGTTTATGTGATATAAGCAGCAAATGTGGCACAGACGTAGCAGCTCTGTCTGTCGAGCTACAGCAGGATTTACTAAAGATCTGCTTCATTCCTCAGATTAAATTAACACATCAAAGAGGAAACAGAAAACCTGTCGTATTGAAGCCATTCAATGGTTTACAGGTGCTAACCGGTTGCATGCTAGCGTCTTGAGCAGCTTAAACACTGACTCAGACTGAGACTCTGTTGACATGATAAACTGTAAAAATCACACAGACACATATATGGCTCACATCTATGCACACTGAGGAAATACTACAGTAACAGCTCAGCTCTGACTTCTATCACATGTTGTATCCAAGGCTAGATGTTTGGAGTGTGGTTCAGGGCTTTCTCTTGGAGAGGTCGGAGCTGAGTTGTTGACGCTAAATGCTAACTGGTAGCATGCTAACGTCAAACACTGACTAACTGGTTCCTTCACTTAAACTCTCCGGGGCCATGTTTTTATTGCTATCTTCTTGAGCAATGATTACGAGTACATAAAAATGCCAGTGTCAGTAAGTTGTCTTTCTTTTTCATCCTGAGTAGAGATATTGTTACATGTTGTAGTACTGCACAATTCTACTTCGGTATTCAAAATGGCCACCATAACAACAAAAGTCACACGAATGGAAGGCATGTATAGCCTATACTGTATGTTTATGTTATGTTATATGTAGATCTTTTGTTGGTAAATGTGTACTGTTATATGTGTACCTTTCTGCTATTCCTACAATCTCTTTCTTTAATTTCTATCCATATTATTAGAGGTATTGCGTTTAATTAATTATGGAGCTACTGTGACAACACAATTTCCCTCGTGGATCGATATGTCATTTTGTGGAAAATGTTTCTGATAATGGGAGTGTTTCTGTGTGGCGATAGAAGCAGTAAATGCAATGTTCATTTGCGCAGTTGCCCTTTCAACATGAGACATTTTGAATTATTGAAATTTCATGTTAATATCCAGAAATAGAGAAACACCAGGGGCTCAGAGAGGAGCTGAAGGAGGCCTGGAGGGTTTAGGCATCAGTGGTGCCCATGGTCACTGGAGCACAAGTTCAGCAGAAAAATCATGTTTCCAAGGTTAATATAGAAGGTCTCCAGTGTTACCTGCGCTTATTGACACCCGAGACCTTGTTAATAATTTTAGATTCTGGGCCAAGATGCCGATTACGCCTAATTTTGAGACAGTGAAGTGATTGTTCATTTTTGACAATGCTCACAGTCAAGCTCGTACTGTAACAGTGCAGCAAATATATTGTGACAGATGCCTTCTCCTTTGTCAATTCATGCTCAGCAAATTCACTCGTACCATTTTAACGAAGCTTCTCCGCCATAGAGTCTTTTTAATCTGCGCCAGAATGTACGCTGTCTGCACAATAAGAGCGTCCAAATGGGATTCCTTTCCAAATAAAAGACCACCCATCCTCAACTCTTAAAGTCACTGCTTAAAGGGATTTGTATTTCAATGGTGAGTGATGACAAAATGGTTGAGAGCCCCAGAAATTTCATCCTAATACCACATGTTCTCCTCAATGAAGTGGGTGACTTGGCCTAGATATGCCCGCCCTGGATACACCAGGGGCTCTAATGGGAACATAATGATATGACAGCGATTTACCTGTGCAGCAGAGAAATGGGGCAGAGGGAGGCTCAGACTTGGGATTATGGCGTCTTTGTGGGGAGAAAAAAATGCATTATAGATTAAAGGATCTTGGTTTCCTTTTGTCCAAAGAAATCCCACGTGCACAGAGATGCAAAAGTCCAAAAGTACTGATGCAGTTATGAAATAAACCAATATGTGCAACACCTGCCTCAGTATATTACAATTAGATTCTTTTACTGTCAATGATCAGTCATGAACAGCTTAAATTGCTTAGAAAATATGGACTCAATAATGTTTATGCCTGTACCCAGTAATAATATGTTACATCACACCCCTTCTTTCAAACAGTTATTTTACACAGCTTCTGTATTTTTTTTCCCTCAACAACAGATCAATCCAGCTTTTGATGCCAGCCAAAGATATTCACTTTTTTCTTCTTCTTTTTGCTTGCTGTGGGACAAGGATCTCTTTATGCCACACAATCGCCCCCTCTAACAGAACAGGATACGCCCAGAGAGCAGCCAGTCCATCTGCGCTTCATGCCCTACTTTTGGTTCACGCTGGTGGCCTTCCAGACCCCATTCTCAAAGGGGACAGACAGAGGCGCACACTGTTTCTTGCACGGAGATAAATATAGCCGTGACATTCAAAGTGGACTGTAGTTTTGGTTTGTCCATTGATTTTGGCCACATGTGTGTAAACTCCAAAAACCGACGTGAACAAAGTGCCTCTTTCATTCATCGCAGTCAGTGTGATACATAATCCCTGACTCGACGAGGTTAAACGCATAATAAGTTCAACCACAATAAGGCAATTTTTGTATTCACACATGTAAGCGGGTACGGGCATGCTTTGGAATCAAGGGAAAGCAATGTGACTGACGCTCTCACTGAAGACATGTGTCATACCTAAACCGCAAAATAGAGTACCGTAGTTTACTCAAAAGTAATGCTGTGCAGCTGCAATCATTCTGAATGTATTGGCACTGGATCAGAGGAACGCCTGACTTTCAATTTTACGATGCAAGGTGTGGGAACATGACGTGCATGTGTACATAACTGCTCTGGTACTAAAAACAAAACACACGCTGTGCCAGGGTCAGATGAGGACAAAGGGATGGTTGCAAAATCATGTCATTGTGTGCTACAGATACTAATAAATCTCCTGCACGTGGTGATATTCAGAGTCATATGAGGTGAAGCATATTCTGTTATCGGAAACTATAGTCACACAAGGCGAGTTGAATGATCAAAGCCCTGTGATCAGTCGTGTGATCTATCCACGTGTGCAGATTGAATTCAGTATTGTCTGCACAGAGGACAGGCTGCCATGTTTCGGTTCGGTCCCCCCTTGGTTTGTTGTTCGTATCTGGTCATGTCTAGTGTTTTATTTTGACATGTCTGTTCTGTCCTTGTGATTTTGCTTTCCTGCCCCGCCCTAATGTGTTTCACCTGTTCCCTGTTCCTAGTGTATTTAGACCTCGGTGTTTTCCCCTGTCTTGGCTGGTTCATTGTCTGTGTGTGTGTTTGTCCATTCAATTTTTATGATCTCAAAGTTATTTTTTGTGGCAGTTTTGCTTTTGGGTCCATTTAATTTAATCCGTGACAGAATGAACCAACCAAATTCTGTTCCAGAGCCAACCCGGGATACCATTCTCTGTCCAAGGACTCGGATATATAGATGACTCGGAAGATGACTTAATCCAGCCCGCCACTTGTAGAGCATGAATTCCTGAGTATGTCAAAAAAAAAAGTAAGTCTCTGGCACATTCCTATGAGTAGATATCCAGCACGGGGCACTGACATAATAAGAGATCGGGATATAAACAGCACATCAAAGCCACGTGGTAAATGGTCAGTCTGTCCCATGGGGGCTGTGGCTACAATCGTACCACATGAATAATGCCTACAGTTTCGCATTTTGAGAAACTTGTGACACAGGCGTGTAAAGTGCCATAATTATTATTTATGAGGCTACAGTACTGTTGGGCTTTTAGTTTAAAACCACAGCTCATTATAATTATTATTCATGTATTGAATGTTCTTGTTTACATTATATGTGGCCTGCGACCTGCCCTGGGAGCTCAATTTCGGCCCACGACCCAAAATTAGTTTGACCTGATTTGGAATAAACAGAGAATAGCATGGCTGGCCAGGCTAGGTGAAGGATACAATCGATTCAAATTCATTAATCGATTAATCAAACTGCCCTGTGGTCATCGGAGCACTTGGGGCAGTGACCCCCAAACTAGAGGGGTGGCTACAGCAGATCCCAAGAAATACAGACATCTCAGTCCAGAAAAGTGCAGTTCTAGGAACAGCAAAGATAGTTCACACCATCAAGCCCCCAGGCCTCTGGTAGAGGACCAGAGGATAAAGAGACAACCCACGAGGGTGAAGAACAATATTTTTTATCCACATTTCATCCACTTTGCAAACAGCAGAAAAAGTGACCTCTCACTCATACACATTACACAGCCCGTAAGCTGTTTTTTTTTTTTTACCAGCTACGGAGCAAAGATCTACTTGACAAGACAAGTATGCACATTCCTGAGTTGCACAACAAATGTCTCTATGACTCGATTTCTACAGAAATGAATAAGAAGTATGAAAGTCATTCAACACAGGAATTTCTGCTGTGGAAATGTCATTCAAGATTATAAGAAGAAAAAGCATTTTTATAAGGAAAGAATATATTTGGCTCTGAAATCAAGTCAGTTATAAAGCATAGGTCATGGACGCCACTATTATCCACCACATGGAGCTCAACAGTCACGCCCACCTCCAAATCTGTATTTTTTCTTTTATCTTTGCAATTGGAATCCTGGCTCCTGTTGCTTCCAACTGTCTTGCCTAAGGACACCCACCTAGTTTGGATGAGGTGTAGTTGGTGTTTGTCAGATTGGCCTCCTTGCTTTCATCAGTCTAATTAATGTGCACTGTAAATGAATGCAGAAGTGTATAAGGGAGTTCCCCCATCAGACCTAACTGAATACAATTTGCAATGCTTTAAATTAATTGCTCATCCTCTGCCTGTATTCTTACTAACTTTGACTTTTATCCCTGCATGTATAGGTGTATTACTGATTTATTTTAATGCATAAATGCTATACTTTAATGCATTTAACTTGAAGACTAATCTCTTTTTTAAGTGCATTAATGCTACCCATCACTCAAAGTAATGCTTCAGTCCAAAACTGCCTGAAGAAGAGTTAATAAAATAGGGCATCTTATCATTCAACACCTTTCATCTGCTACTACGACTTCGGCTGGTGCCAGTTTCACTTGGCCACCTTCCAGGGTCCCAGAGGAATATGGCAGAAGATTTAAGAAAATGTGTGGAGTAGCTAGAATGTCAAAATGGTGATGTAAAGTGACAACATGTGATAAATCTTCTGCAGAAGAGTTAAAATGGTATATTCGAAGAGGAACCAGTTTAGTGGGGAGCAGCTCTGCTGTAGTGACTGAGTCGCCTGTGTAAGGTGAGCGGTGCAGGCGGATTGAAGCGGTTGAGTGGGGCATGAATAATGAAGGCTGATGCACTAGAGCTCTGTCTTTGCTGTCAGTGTGGTTCCTCTGAGGGTCGCCCGTGGTGTGGAAATTCCCGCTGTCTCTAAGTGTGCAGTTTTGTGCGCTTTTGGAGCTTGCTTGTATGTTCAAGCAAATGTCCAAGTAGCAATATCTAGAGTGCATGTGCAGTGAATGATTGCATGTTAGGAAGATACTGGCAAAAAAAGCACAAATCTAGGTGTTTTTTAATCTGGGTGGTTCAGGGATTGCAGAGAGGCCTGAAGCTTAATCTTACCAGAGGGTCAAGTCAGGGAATACAAGCATTATTTGACTGACTTTGTAATAGAAAATTCAACACGATTGTGAGGAGAGGTGCAGGTGGGGTGCAGGAAACACCCCAATTTTGTCTGAAATAAATTACTTTTATGCTTAGATGCATTTGTGTGTAGTCACAGTTTTGTGCAGAGGTACGAGGAGCGACTTTAAGAAGAAAAAAAGGTTGGTTAACATTATAATGTTAATTCCAACGATAGAGGTTTTCCATAAATCATCTACTGTGTTGTTTTATACCTGAGTTTAATCTCTAACTTCAAGAGGCTGTGTCAGCAACTGACTACTGTATTTGCTGTATAGTTTATTGAAGATCAGATTAAAATGACAGGAAGCTCATCCCCAGAGGCATAAAACAATGAGTACGAATGATGCAATGAACATAGTTTCCTACGATAGGAAAACGTCTTTACAACTAAAAGCTTGTAGCAAATCTAGTGTGAAGGACAACATAATTGTTGTGAAGAAATTATCTACATTTGTGGTATTCTGTAATGTAATTACAGAATACCTGTGTGACCGGTGCAGCAGAACTGAACCATGTGCAAGTTTATTTCAAATCACTGCTTTAATGCCAGTGCTGACTTTGATATTCTACTTGCCGGTACTCTATTTTTTTTGCCAAAAAAAAATAAAAACCCATAAAAAAAAACATGTATCATTTATATAATTAATCCACAATAACTACACTAAGATCCGCTCAAATAAACAACTGATGATGACAGTCCAATGCAAAGATAATAAGCTTTGTGAACTTCCATCTTCATAATAGACAACAGTATTGAAAGCCCAGTCTTACCTTTAGGAGACAGACTGTTTTAGCTGAACTTTTGCAGATGGACGTCTCTTACAGGCTAATGTCTGTGCTTTCAGGCAAACACTTACATGTTCTGATGAAATGATGATCAATAAAGGTTTATCTTATCTTATGTTCTGGAGCTTGTGCTCCATTCTGTCTGCAGTCCACCTCATCTCAAGGCACAGAAGTTTTGTCAATCCATATCTACCACTTTGTATTGTTTTAATTGCATCTATGAGGCCACACGGGGGCACAAGCCTGATACCCTAAAGGCAAGGCAAGTTTATTTGTAGAGCACAATTCATACACAAGGCAATTCAAAGTGCTTCACAGTTGCATACAATTACAAGAAAACAAATAAAATCAATAAAAACATCCATTACATCATCAAAAAGGCAAGAATGCAGATAAAATACTTTCAGTCATATGCATGGGCAAAAAGAACTGTTCTCAGCCTGGATTTGAACATTGTCAGAGTTGAGGCCTGTCTCAAATCCTCATGAAGACTGTTCCAGATTTTAGCTGCATGAAACTGAAACACAGCCTCACCGTGTTTATTATTGACTCTGGGAACCACGAGGAGACCCCTCCCTGAAGTTCTCAGGGCCCGAGATGGTTCATGCAGCTGCAACATGTCAGAGATGTACCTTGGCACTAAACCATGAAAAGACTTGTACACAAGCAGAGCTGTTTAAAATTCTATTCTGACAGGAAGCCAGTGCAGAGACCGGTCTCATAATTTGTTACGTGCATAAGTCCACGTTTCCCCAATGTTGCAGAGCGTTCGCATCATGAAAGTCAACATGTTGCCTGTCAAATCAAAATTAGGCAGTGTGTTGTGAAATAGATTTTTGAATCTGTGTTTCTCAAAACCGCACACGTGTTTGTATTTCAGGCTGGATAAGCCATTCAATGTGACTTGGCTATTCATTGGTAAATGGTAAATGGTCTCAACTTATAAAGCGCTTTTCCACCTACATTAGGCACTCAAAGCGCTTTACAGCAAGGATCCACTCACCCATTCATACTCTCAGTCATACACCAATGTACGCAGACACTGGGGGCAATGTGGGTGAAGTGTCTTGCCCAAGGACACAACGACAGTGTACACTTTCAGGAGGTGGGAATCAAACCCCTGACCTTCCGATCATGAGACAACCTGCTCTACCATCTGCGCCACCGTCGCCCCATTGCCACCTCATTGTAATTATAAAGCAATTGTCAGAGATTTTATTACCTAGTAGATAAAAATATATATATGAAAAATATGTATATGAAATATTATATTTGATATAATAACATCATTGTACAGTACTTGCATGTGTTTTGAATGGGGGATGCAGACTACGCTTGATGCATCCATGGAAAAATAGGATTGATTCTGTTTTTCTCATGCGTGTGTTTGGCCTCCAATCCACCGTCAATGGTTCTATGTCAAAATGCATTAAAAAGGCAACACGTTTATGCAGAAGAGGGTCATAAATGCATCAAAAACGTGGCCAGTGTGTCTGGGGTCTGAGCTGAATGTGGCGCTGGTCACATTTACTCGCGCCAGCCAAAAATAACCAATGGCCACACGCGTGAGGAGGGACTTGATGAACTGCAGTGTGTGACGCTGACAAGCAGGAAGAGCAGCCAATCAGTGTTCAGAACAGGAGACACGCTCGAGCCACGCAAATACAGCGTGGTGTGTTTACAGTGGAGAGAGAGCATGAGAGAGAGAGCAGCTGAGCACAGGTCGAGTACGGCTCACTTAAAGCACTGTGTCAAACACACAGGACACATTTACAATGACACTCTGCTTTCAAATGAGCATGTTCAATATAACCTTTCAACCTTGCCAATGCTAATATTTGAATCTAAAGTTTCCAGGAATACTATTGTACACATTGACGCACTTGACATTTGCATCTAGCTTCTGACTAATTGATAAATCAACAGTCTTTTGCATCAGCTCTCCTGTGTGTACAGTGGTGTGCCACTGTTTACAGAGGATTCTGTAAAACATGAAGTGAGTCACAACGTAAATACTGTATTGTTTACTGAGTCTTCCTACAGCATTACAAAGTTCAATCCACCTCTTTTGTCAACTTTTCAGCCTTGCACCTGAAAAAAATGCAACCTTCACTCATTAGTAAAGTTAAACTAAAACTTGCTTTAAGTTAAACTAAAAGCAAGTTGTACAAATTAAAAGTCATGGAAGTGTCTCCACTTGCCGTAGGCCTTTCATCATAGGCCTTATATTGACACCAAGGCCTATGATGGAAAGTGCACTATATCTAATGTGAAATATGGAAGTTCGCTGGTGCCAATGGAAAGGATTTTCGCCTTGACAATAATGTAATAATTAATAATAATTATTACCATTCATAATTATTATTAATCATTGGTCAGGAAGTCACTATTACATTATTGGCTCAACAGTGTTACTATGTAATTGCCCTTTATTCCATTATTGGCTTATTACATTTTGAAACTGGACAGTTTTATTATGTTATTGGCCATTATTTATCGACCGTTCATACAATCCTTTTCGATTTAATTAAAATGCACATGGAGGAGCACATATTCACCCACAACCACTTACTAAGGACAAACTCCTGAAATAAATGTAGGGAAAATAAGATCATCAAGACAGAACAGTATTTATGTGCAATGATGAAGATTCTCAGTCATCTTTTGACACTGTGAGAGTGCGAGGACTGTGTTCCCAGCGAACACACACCTGGGATGAAGCCGTGTGGAGAATGCCCTGAACATGGTTTAGCCCCAGGCCATGTCATGCCCACATCTACCTGGACACTATGATAGCCCAAAAACAGCCTTAAAGAGACTTGATGCAAGTTGGTCATTTTATACTCACTGCTGCCACCTCTGGTCATACGTGTAACTGCAGCTTCTATATTACGGAAATTAACAACTTTTTGAGTGACAGTGCAGGATTTTAGAGGCAGTTGTGGTGAACAGGTCTGGGCTCATTCTACACATATAGGACACAGCTGGAACATGTAGGGGGAGGAAAATACAACACAGGTTTACAAATCATCACTAATCACTCCAACGCATTCAAACAGCAGAGACTAAACCAAAACGTTTGGGTGCGTGGACACCTGAGCTGCTGCTTCAAGCTGAGATGAATCAGTTGTTCACCATGCAGGACCAAATCAGGCCTAAAGTATGTGTCCAAACTCGAACTAGAATCCATTGTTTGTATCACTCTGAGAACCCCCCGTCTTCATCAGTTACTGTTACTATAACGTACACATACTGAGCGTTTGTTGCCACATCAAAACAAGGTCCAGTCATGTTGACACTCAAAAGGCTACTGCTGTTACTCATCAACACGAGGACATTCTTCAAAGGGCACAATCTCTGTAATGTAGGGGAAAGGTCTGTGTCCAGACCACTTTTATGTAGTATATCTTGTCCTTGACTTGAATCTATTGGCCGTGTCCTTTCAATGTTATAGAGATTTTCAAATATTGTCACCTGGACTGCACTGATTGCATTAAAGTAATTGCATCAGGCCTCATTTATCCAGAGTGTTGTTTAATTCATGCAGTTCTTATATTTGAAGAGCTGAGTGCTAGGCTAGTGCATGTCTATGGTAACTAGTAGCCTGCTCTTCAAAATCATGGGGTAGTCCTCCAAACGCTGCCATATCTGATTTGCAGAAAGTTCCTTTGTGAATTGCACACGTAGTAATGTCGGCCACAGGTAAACAAACTACTGTAGATCCGGTAAAAGATCACTCCGCCACTGCATAGCTTGCAACCAGGAATACAAGTTCAAATACAAGTTCTTTTAAATGCAAAATGTTTATAGTATTAAATTTATTCAGTCAGCACAGACATTTATATCGGTAGTCCGGTGTTATAAGTGATTTGCCTCCGGTGCATTGTGCTTGGGTCTGTTTTTGATGCAGGCTACTAGTTACCATAGACATGCACTAGCCTAGCACCACTAAACTCTTCAAATTATAAGGACTGCATGAATTAAAAATATAAAGTTTATATCTCCAGAAATCAACAACACTCTGGATAACGAGGAAATAAGGCCCTATGTCAAAAATCCTTAAGGGCTTTTTAAAACTCTGAGGGGAGGTTTCAGGACTGCCATACTCATACCTTTCCCTTGTTTACATTAAAACAGTTTGTCTGACAAATTGAAATAGACTTTGTTGTGGTTTCTTTTTTTAGCGATGTTCAAACTTTTTCTGTCATTGGTTCATGCAATCAGCAGCAAAAAAAAAGCTCCATTGATCATGTGGGCACTTGTAAATAGTGTAAAGACTTTAAAGGGATGGTCCAGGTCACATGGCAGACTTTTTTTTTGCCCCTCTCTCCTTACAACTAAATTGTCTCGGCTCTCACTGTGTCATTCTCTGCAGGTACACAGGGTGCTCGAGTGATTCCTCTGAGGGTGCAGTGATCATGTGAGCATGCCTGAGCGGCACAGTCTTCCTCATTATGTGGCCACATTGCTGCACATTGCTACGGGGCTGTTCACACCTCGGCTACAGGGGCTAATATTAGCAATGGCAAGAAGGTACAGGTTCATAAGTTAGGAACACTTTGTTTAGTAGCCAATAATGAATGTGACCCAGTTGACGCATTGATGTCAGAATAGCAGTGGATCAGTGGATCACAACAGCTGGCCCCCATAGGTATGTGGGTTAGTGTTACTCAATGCATGCAATTTCAATAACACATGCAAGTGCAAACATATATATATTAATAAACATTACCTTGTTAAAGTTGATAAAGGGAAAGGCGTGTTGCAGCCATTCCCAAAGTCTGGGTCACTTATCAGTCCCAAAATCCTTCAGGGCCCCTTCAGTATTCATAATTTACTTTATTTACAGGAATTGGTCAATATTTGATTGCCAAAATTACATAAAATAAGACTTGCATATGTAATCCAAAAACTGTCTTAAAGGAATAGGCCACCGTTTTTACATACAAAGATATGTTCTTACCTAACCATAGACGTGTTAATATATCCCCGTCTGGTCTTTGTCCGTGCGCTCTGTCACGCAAACGGAGCACATACGCAGCCTCTCCCACATGTCACATAGCTCCAAAAAAGCTCACGATAGAAGCTACCAAGCTCTTCCACGTGTTCCCTATTTAAATAAAGTTACGTGAAGTGTTTTCATGCGAAGTATATTTACACAGAAATGTAGCATGTCGATTTTATAAGCAAATAAAAAGGGGTACTATATTGTGAGGCGTAATGATACGAGGAGCAAAACGTCCACGCAGTAACTCCTAAAGACTTCCCCCGCTCACTTCCGTCAATAGAAGCTGCGTGACTTGTAGAGAGCTAAGCTCACACTATCTTCCATCTTGTGCAGCTCCTTCTGATTGGTTCACAGTCCACATGTTTCAGAGCTGGATCTACCCATTAGCAGACTATGCAAGTTGTGTAGGGCTCCCACCATCGCAGGGGAAACGTATCTCAACTAAATCATTGGGTTATTTGTCAAACAAACTATAGCTTATAAAATGAAAAATATAAAAGGAAAAATATGACTTGGTCCTAAACATCAAAAGAATGAGCGTGTCAAACAAATTGAGGTCATTAGGTTACACTTCTGCCCTGCTTATGCGTGTGTATCCCCTCTTACTTTTGGGTTTAAATGTATTTGAAGTTTGTGTGAAAGTGAATGAATGATCAAAATCAGGGTTGATCAATAATAACAAAAGACTATTTTAAACAACTTGTCAAAATAAAAGGATATTTTGTATAATATACTGTCTCTTGTGCTCTTCAGTCCACGAACCTGCATGCGCTGCCTTACTGTGGGGGTTATTTTGAGTTGCTGGTTATACAAGTATATTTATTTGTACCCTACCTACCATACTGGCACATACAGAACATCATGCAGCTGTGTCAATACATTCACATTCACAGCCTGCACTTCTGACAGGTGGGTGTCAGACACTTAAGATAGTCTATTTGTTTGTTGGTCTGCTTCAGGCTGAATGTATCTGTTTTTCTTTGCTTAAAGGACTGTATTGTACTTTCTAATTGGTACAAGAGGGCACAATGCCAGTAGACTTTTGGGTCATAGATTACTTTATGGCACTAATAACATGAAGGCAGGATAAAGGGGATAATGCATTTTTCAATACTATTTCGGTGATATGAATTCAGCCCATTGGGCCCAAACTGCACCCCCTGATTTTCATTGTTGTGCACATTGTCGATGCTGTTATTTAAGCTAACATGTCCCAGTAATCACAAGAGGCTCAGCTAAATGGCTAGCACCCTAAATTTCAGATCAACAGATCACAATTCACACCAGAAGCAGCATAGCCGCTTAGCACCGTAACGTATATGCTCTCCAGTCAAATGCTTTAATACAACTGAATCTGCAAAAGCTGTAGACCTATAGCAGAAAAGAGATCATGGCCGGCAGAATCCACAGATACCGATACCATTTTAGCCTCAAACATCACCACACAATGAGCCAAAGAGTGCAGGACAAAAATAGCAAATATATTAGCCGCAGTGGCAAAAGATGTCTTAATTTTCCTGTTTTAATACCAAGTGTTGCTTCCCCAAGCATTAAACTCAGTGTTTGTGAGTTACTCGGTCTATAAATTACAATCCAACTGTTGAAGTTTCCAAGATTTTGTTTTCAGTTTTCTAGCTCTTTGACTTTTGGCTATCAAACGTCAATGGCAGGGCTGGACTGGCAAAAAATATCGGCCCGGGACTTTTGGGTCAAGACCGGCCCTTTACAAAATCAGTCATACCACAGACGCTGATTTATGTTCTTCCCAGCCCAGTGGGTGGGGGTCAGGATTGATCTCACAAGCTTGTGGTTGTGAGCCCCGCCCGCTACCTAGCTAAATGAGCTGTGTATATTAAAGCCACACCGCGTAGGATTTTCTCTTATAAATAAAATTGAAATACTGGCATTTATTTTATGATAGATTATTTCATCATTGGAAAAATACCTCATAAAAGTTCAAACAAACATGTGTTTTTGCTGTGAGCGGCTCAGCTCTCCTAAGACATGACTGTAACTTTACTGGGGGTGGGTGCGTCTCCAGCTTATCTCCATGGAGATGTTCACTAAGGTTAGTAGATTTTGAGATTTAAATAGGTTAGGTCCTCATCCGAATCCATTCTTTGATTATTCACTGCAGTTATAGCATTTTCTGTGTTGAGCTGGTCAATAGGAGCATGTTTTGCATTGATGACAACAGTATAGTCCAAAATGTGAAGTGAGTGAGTGAGTGAACCGCCCTGTGCTTTTCGCAGAAAACGGAATAGCAGGAGCTGCAGTCAATAAAAACGACATACTTTTATATACTTTGCTCCTTTTTTTTCTGATGACAGTCAGATCCGGGCCGGCAGCTGGCCCAAATATGGGCATCAACCCACCGGGGAATGCCCGCTACGCAAAATGGCCAGTCCAGCGCTGCTCAGTGGTTCCAATGGTTAATCGTCTGCTAAACAAACAACTACAGATATCTCTCTTTGAAGTTGGGACTTCAACTGCAAATATTTGTAGAATGTAAAGGCAGACATGATGCCACTTGTCAACTGACAAGAAACATGGCTACTCTGGTTTCAATAAACCCATTAATCTCAATTTGCAACATGTTTTTAATCTAATCAAAACATGTCTATACAAATTGCGCTATTGATCTGAATATTGTGATTAGGAAAAAGGCTTAGGCAGTTACAGTATGCATGGAAAATCAGAAACGACCACTCAAAACTTGTTACATACAAGACATCAATCAAGGAGAGATTGTGTTGATGGAGCATTAATAATCTTCATCAGATTAGTGACTGTATCTCATCGTTTAGACCAACATCACATGCTATCGTATAACAAAATCCATGTGCTAAAGGCTACGCATGAGGTCTAAGTAATGCCACAGTTGATAATGGATGCACACAACTGAACAACCTGTCACATGTTGGAGAGGGGCGGTCAGCAGCCCCACATGGGATTTTCCAACCCTCGAGATACAAGAGTCTTTCACGGCAGGTGCCACTGGATAGTAAGACAAACTGAAGTCATGTTGCGTTTACCAATAGTTTCCTGGCTATGGCTCCCGCACATATGGCAGAGCACGTCATTCTGCGCTCGTGACGTCGGTCTCAACTCCGACAGTTAGCTGAACGTCTCTCCCCACTTTTCAGTCACTTTAACCTGATTCTGGCCTGTCAAATCGAGCCTGAGAACAAACAAGCAAAAATCTCTTCTGTGGCTAGGGTTTGTATAGCCTCAATTTATTAGTCTTTAGAGGTTAGTGTGACGGATCAGTAGTGTGGGGAAAAACACAAATTAATTACAGGTACCAATGATTCGTCAGTAATAATAAATCTGATTATCTACTATCCTGTACGCAAATCTAAAATATTCCCCTTGATACGCATGTGTATACTCACGAGTAACTCAGCTGAGGGTGAGATCTTTGTGCTCTGAATGCTGCCTTTGAACAAAACCGTTACAAACCTTGACATCATCATCCAATAGCTTAGAGACATAATTCATCAAAAGGCATGGGCAGTCTTCTTTGAAAAACATCTACGTAGGTGTCATACGGTCCGACCTTTTACCAATGCTTGCTCAGTTATAATAAAAATGCAGGGTGGAATGTAATGCAATATAACACAACAAAGATGTTCAAGGGATACTATCTAACTGTACTTTTCTGTTGCCATTCATTCCAAAAAAAAATTGATTCTTCATGCTAATTTGCTAAGAAAAGTAACTTGTTTAGTCATCTGGGTTTTCTGGGAAGATACACAGTAGCTGCCACATGTTCAGGTTTTGTGGTTGTGTCGAAGAGTCTATTTTCTGTTTAGCCACTTTATGCTAAGAAAAAAGATAATGGCAGTCTTGCACCTGGGATTAGAACAACATGCTTCCTTCATAAAGCATAACACATTGATTTTGGTATCAAAGAAAAGGGCGCTGTATTAAAAGATTGCCTTTTTCTGTCAGCCGCATTTGTGGTTTCTGTGTTCCACATTGTGTTACTGGATGCTTTTGTACGTCTTTGCCATGTTTTTGTGGGGATCAGTGGATTTTTTTTTACTGCAGAGTCCACAATGGTCCTGAAGAAAGCAGCTTCTTAAACATTAAACAGTTATAACTTATCAACTAAAGCCATTTGAGACCTACAAATTTCTTCTTCTGAAACACTGAAGAGGCATCAAGAGCCCCCCACAGCTGCAGCACAGTGGAGGCGTCACAAGAGGAGCTACAGGAGACAAAGAAGGGAGGTATCCGGGCAAGACTCAAAGCTAAGCTTCACATGCCTTCTGTCACTATTGTTCCGGTTAATGAACGTTCACTGGAGAATAAAACAGATTAACTGCTAAGCTCTTCCCGGAAGACGGTGAAAGATTGTTGTGGAGCGGAGGGAGCTGCACAGGAGGAAGAGGAAGGAGCTGACCAGTGCAGGACACCACGCTCTGAAACAGGGACAAACCTAGGTGGAGGTGCACCGCTTCTCTCTCTCTTTCTCTCTCTCTCTCTCTCTCTCTCTCTCTCTCTCTCTCTCTCTCTCTCTCTCTCTCTCTCAGAGAGTTTGCTCACATGCTAATGCCGGGTGTTTACGGTGGTAGTTTTATTTCAATAGTTTATGTTTTTTTCCATCTGTATTTATGAGAATAGTGTTAAAAGGCAATTATAGCAATTATTCTTTGATTATTCTTTGCTAATAGATCACTTACATCTTACTCAAGCTGCCATGCTTGTTTTGTTCTTGCTTCAGTGCACTCCGCTACACTTCGCACATTGCTTTGCAATTACAATGTTGTTTTTTCCAATACTGTACATGTGTGTTTGTGCATGGGACGTGCACAGCAAGAGATGCGAGTGACTGTTAAACAGGTGGCAAACACTTCTCATTTTGTACACAAGTATTTGTATTGCTGCACAATTACAATGTTAATTTTTCCTTTACATGTGAACGCACACGTCTCCCCTTTGCCAGCCCTGTTGGTGCTCTTTCTTAATGAATTAGAGGTGTTGAGGGCTCTCAATTCCCCAAAACAAACCATGCATTAGTATTACCATGAACAATTCAAAGCCCTTCTAGTGTTAACTAATTGTGCTCTGGCTTTATACTTATAATGCGTCTGAAGAGGGAAAGGTGATACTCATCATTTGAGCAACAACAACGCTCTAGCGTTTAACTATCCGAACAGCACTTATAAAAATGTATGTTTCAATGAGCCCAGTGTCTTCTTCGCACGGAGCAAAGGTTTTGCACCTACAAAGCCAGAAGGTCCTGGGTCCGATCCCTGGATGGAGGGGACTCCTCTGTGATGAGTTTGCATGTTCTCCCCGTGTCTGCGTAAGTTTCCTCAGGGCACTCCGGTACTACTTTCTACTAAAAACATGTACAATAGGCCAGAATTAATTAAAGCTTGAGTCAGTGCTAATGGGGCAGCTTCACTTCCTTCAGTCTACCCCCAATGGGTAGCCGTGGCCACAATAGTAGCTTGAATGATAGTCATTGAATGAATTATGACTACAATGTAGCACTTTGGGAAACTTGGTAACACAGTCTTAAAAAGTCCAATCAAGTGTAAGCCATTATCATTTCAGCTCCTCATTGGAATGTCCCATTTTAAAGATGTGTTACTCAAGCTATCGTACTTGTAACACTGGTGGTACTTGGTACTCCTGTGCAGCCGTAGTCTATGTTTAATTTGTGTCCTCTTTTGGGTACGTTTTTTCTGGAATTACTTCAACCTGGTTTATCCCAACTTTGATTTGTGCCAATCCTATTGAAAACATGGTTTAGATGTGGAGGTACTAAAGGCCCCTTTTTTCTTAGGTGGTGAAAAGTTTGAGAACCACAGTTATTAAGCGTGTTAAATTAATAGGTGCAAGGTTTAATTCAACATATGGCATATAAAAAAGCCTGCCTTCATCTAAGTCCATATACAACCATCATGTCTGGCCTGTATGGGCACAGACCAGCCTGGTTTGGACTAGACTAGCCCATAGATTGAGTTCTCCCCACTGCTCAGCTATGGTTTCTATTTTGCCTCTGAATGTATGAAGAAATCAAAACCTCAAACCATACTGGATCCTATTGTGGCAGAGCATCAAACGGAGCACTGGCATGGTACGGCTTTGATCATGTAGCAAAACCCCTGAAGGAGAGAGGGGGCAGTGCCGGGAGAGACGAATGAGGTCATAAAAGCCTCTAACACACAGGTGCAAAGACTGTTGTACATTTGCGTGTTGACAAAGTGTGCACTCGGCAGGCTCTACAGTATCTCTGTGTCTGTGCATCACAACAACCTTCCTTCACTAAGTTTATTTTAAATATGTTTGACTAATACTGAATCTGGTTTATACAAAAAGCACCCTAACAAAAGTACCACAGATTTCACGGTTTTCATATTTTCCCACACTCAACCTGGACTTCCTTTGTCAGTTTTAGTTGCATGGCGCGCTGGCAGGTCTTTAGGTCACACAAAATGTCTTCACTTGTTGGACTCTGGAGTGGGCACTTTTGTGGTATAGCTGCACCTGGGACTAAAGGGTGGCCTATTCCTTTTGTCCCAGGTGTAGATATACCATTGTTTGTACATACTAAGATATGTTTTTACCTTAGCTTAGACGAGTTGTCTGGTCTTTGTGTGTGCACTCTGTCACGCAAATAAACCAAAGACGTTGCTAGCATTTAGCCTCTCCCAGCATATTCCTATGGAATACGGGGGGGGAAGTTAGAAACGACCAAGCTCTTCCACGTTTTCCCTATTCAAAGCAGTAAGTAACTTGTTTACCTTAATAAATGCTTTATGTAGTGCCTCTGGGGGTAATACAAGTGTTGATGGGATAATTGGGGGGTCTTTCATCTTCCCCTGGTGTCTCTGGCCAGAAAACTACAATTGTAACTTCGCTGCCTACAGGTCGGAGGTCCCAATACACACTAATGGAATCACGAAGAAGAAGCTAACGGGCAAAGCTAGCTGCGGGCTAGCACCATTTAAACAGTACTTACAGCCAAGTTTGTGTGAAAAAAATAATCTCCATTGTGCAATTGGATGTACAATATCCCTCTCTCCCTTTGTCTTTTCTGTCAGCGTAGTATTTACTCTCACGGACAATTACTGAGTAAAAAAACGTGTATGTCTTCTAGGGGCATGAGTTACTTAGTGCTGCTTTGATGTCATCACAGTAAAATTTAAGCGCTCCTAAAGTGTTATTATACCTTACAATAGTGCCCCTTTTAATCGGCTTAGTAAAATATGCTGGGAGAGGCTAAATGCTAACATCTTTGGTCTATTTGTGTGACTGAGCGCACACATAAAGACCAGACAGGTACACATCAACTCGTCTAAGCTCAGATAAGAACATATCTCAATATGTAAAAACGGTTGCCTATTCTTTTAAGGATCAAACCACCTGATGATTGAATTAGTCATGTGGGTGCCTCACTGCAAACTAATGTCCCAAGAGCAGATTAAAACACAGAAAAATCATGCTCGTGGTTAAGGCAGCTGCATATACTATAGAAGAGCACTGTTCCATCCTCTACATCATGGGTTCAATCCTTGGCTCTGACAATTTGCTGAATGTGTCCCCCCCTTACAATCTAAAATGGTAAAATCCAGGTTTTAAAATACCATGTCTAAGATGTATTAATATATACAAGATTTTTCATTAAAAAGATAAAATCAGCATTGAAAGGAAAGTTTTGTAACCCTTGGTGTGTACAAAACATGAGGCCTAAGTTCAAGACTGTTGCCGGTGCCTGTGCATGCCACAAGTGGTTGTGTTCTCAGTGGAAAAAAACATCAGAGGAACATGCCGACACAAATCAATCCTGTCACTTTGAGCTCGCGGTGGTCAAACAGTGGAAAGTTACGGCTTATCTTCGTAAGGTCATGCTGATAAGAGGAGAGTGGGGGAAACTGTGTAATCATTTCCCGCTTTTGATCATTGCGTAGTAAAAGGTCTCAACGTACGCAGGACTTTTCCACCTACTATAGGCACTCAAAGCACTTTACAGCAAGAGACCACTCACCCATTCACACTCTCATTCATACACCAGTGTAAGCAGACACACAGGGGGCAAGGTGGGTGAAGTGTATTGCCCAAAGATACAGTGAACAGTTACAATTTACAACAGGAAGTGCATGCCCCCTTTCCAAGCCAATGATTGGTTACTAATTTATGTTTGGGTTTCTCTTTCTCTTGAATCCTACAGACGTCAAACTGGTCGAAGTTCTTGTTGTGATATTAAATTAGCCATTAAATGAATACGATAACTGGTGTGCAGGTTCCTGATTCATTGTCAAATTTTGTTGGCCAGTTATACTTTGAATGTTTGAATGTTTGCTTATACATTTCACTTGTCCCCAGTTTTCTGTATGCATTTGAGCCACCCTTCAACAGTAGATCCACCTGTCAGGAGAAAATCAAATCAAATTGTTTTTGTATAGCCCGACATCACAACAGAAGTTGCCTCACATGGCTGTACCATTATGGAAGATTTTTAGTGTCTTCAAAATGTGAATTTTAAATGTCTGTGAAATAGATGCTTTGAATCTTTTTAACATCGAAATAACATTTGTTATTTCTGATTTTGTTCAGTCACTGAATTTCCTTTTTCAAGGGTTTCAAATTGAAAATGAAAAACTCACCTTTTAAATAATCACTGCATTATTTTTCAACACATCCAATTCAACAGTCTAAATTCAGAGTGTAACATTTGCAATACAAAAACTAAATACATAAATTCACTCTTTTTCACATATTCAATGTACAAAATAAATAAATAAACAGTTGAAATTCAGAGTGCAAAATTTGCAGTACAAAACAATTCAAATGGAAAAAATCCCCCTTAAAATATTCAATATTTAAAGGGACTATACAGAGTTTAAAAATGTTAAAAGTAACATTATTTAAATTAACAGTATTTTCTCCCGTACATTTTCCAGCAACATCCTAATGTGTAGAATGAGACCTATTCACCACAACTGCCTCTAAAATCCTGCACTGTCACTCAAAAAGGTGTTACTTCGGGTCCGAAGTGCATGAGCTTGATTGAGAACCTGCAGTTACATGTTAGACCTGAGGTGGCAGTAGTGAGCATAAAATGACCAACTTGCAACTGGTCTCTTTAAATAATCAAGGCCTTCAATTCAACAGTAGAAATTCAGAGTGTGAAATTAGCAGGGGAAAAATTTACACTGAACATCCTGGACCTCAAGGCATGAGCAGTCGATCCTGGATGACTGAGAGCTGAGACGCAGGATGTTTCCTATGGGTTTGTGTCTTTAGTGGGCGGGACTTACGGATGAGGACGCAGAAGTTGATGAGTCCAATCTAAGAATTTTGATTGGTCCTTTGCACTGTTTGCTGATGAACCAGAATTTGGCTCGCCTCTGGATCGATCGCCCAGGCCTTGGTGTCCAGGATGTTATGTGTGAATTTTTCACTGCGAATTTCACTCTCTGAATTTCTACTGTTGAATTTAAGGGCTTAATTTTTTTAAACACTGAATATTTCAAGGGTGAATTTTTTTTTTTTTCCTGCACCAAATTGTTCACTCTAAATCTCCACTGTTGAATTTGAAATATTTAAAAATACAATACAGTGTATATTTTCAATGTAAATGTTTCATTTTGAATTTGAAACACTTTGAATTATGTGCTGAATATTCAGTGTCTGAAATTCGAGGAAAAAAAATAATCAAACATGTTACTTCAGTGTTCACAGACATTTAAAATTCACATTCTGATAACACAAAAGGTCTTCCATATCCCATTATCAGGATAATAATGATTTGCAAACAGGAAATGTTTGGAAATCAGTAATGACACATGTAATATAGGAAACTGTAGCTGTGAAAGTGTGCAGCTTAAAGTTACACTCATTAATTCTGACAGCACAGTTTTATAACTCAATTGATGGTTTATGGCCATTGATGGCTGTTTATATCGTTTGAGTTTAGTGCAAAACGTTGTTTATTCGTGTTTGCTTTGGCTTCATAGACATGATTAAGTTATGCACATTTGTATATTAGTCTGTGTAGTTTAGACATTGGGGTTTAGTATAATTTAAACCCTGCTCTGTTCTTGTCTGTGTTCAGAGAATTAGGACAATTACTTGGCCCCAGAAGCACAATAATTGCATAAATTCGATATTGTACGATTCAAAGAAAAGAAATAAAAGGCCTGTTCGGTTGTCATGGAGTCATTCTTTGCTCTAGCCTTGAATTTGAACATTTAGACAAGATGAGTTATCAACAAATATAACATTGTACTGAAAAATTTGAGCCGGTTAAAATTCCAGCTGTATATGACTTTCCCCCGATTGCCACCTCTCTCTTGGATTTGGTGCATTTGTGCTACACCCCAGAGTGTGTTTGCAGCTGCGCTTGAGTTTGCATGCAAAAGTGCGAGCCCGGGGTCTTGGGCAAACAGTGGTAGGGGTCCATGTTGACGAACCAATTAAAAAGCAGGAAGAAAGGGGGAGGACGCAGCAGCCCAGCATGCTTTGGTCCTCACTTCTATTAGAAATGGCAAGTGGTGGAAAAACAATGGAGATGTTATTATGTAGTTGCGTTTTTTAAACCCTGTGAATGTTCCAGGAAGAGGATTCACTGAACTGATGATGAGTGAATTAGAAGTGTGCTGAAATAATAAATGTCCAAAGGAATAACCATCAGATCTCATCTCAGGTTTAACTGAAGGATTCATGTCCTTTTTCTGTTGAGGGACTTGTTTTTTGCATATAGTCAAAGGTTTACTATGTAATTTCGCCGGATTTTTGTGGAGAGTTTCAAAAGTATACATTTTTGAATTATATTAAATAAGCAAAATGAAAAACAATGTTTCCATTTGCTCTGATATGTTAAAAAAAAAAAGAAAAAAAGGCAAAAATAGTGATACTAAACTGTATGTGGGGAGTAAAAAACAAAAATTGGCGGAAATTTACAAAATTTGTCAGAAAATTTTATTTGGTCATTCCAATAAAAAGGTCAATGAAACCCTTGTCATATCTCTCATGGAGTTGCCGTAGTGATGACCAGAGCTCCCCATTCACTCTAATGGGAAAATTGTTTAATTGCACAATTTTGCCAAATGACAAGGGCGAATGGAAGCTTTGTTGTTCTCATTGCTTTATACCATGAGGTTTCCAAAAACATAGAGTTGAATATTCTCTACGAAAATCTCACAACAGTGGAAATCTAAACATCTAAACCGGACTAATACACCCATAGCGTTTATTACTTTAAACTGTTTACACTGACCATTTTTCAGCTAAAATAAGCTTAATAATAATAATCATAATAATAATAATAATATGCTAATATTCAGACACTTTACGAGGGGATGCTATAATCAATCCAATCCAACTTTATTTTATTTTATTAAGTAACAACTTTCTGAGTGACAGTGCAGGATTTTAGAGGCAGTTGTGGTGAACAGGTCTAGGCTTATTCTACAAATTAGATCACTGCTGGAACATGTAGGGGGAGGAAAATACATAACTTTTACATTTTAAAACTCTGAATAGTCCCTTTAAAAACAACACTGTTGACCAAAGTGCAGTACACACAGAACAGAGCAAACAGTTACAAGGTAAAAAAAAACCCTCACAATACATATAAACAAATACAAAGGCAATGAGAGAAACGTTACAAAGTCAAATGTCAATCACTATCAAAAGCCCTGGAAAAAGGCGTGTCTTAAAAACAGGCAATGAGTCGACCTGCCTATAAGGACAGTTCATTCCATAAGGGACTATACAGAGTTACATTGATGTATTTTCCTCCCCCTACATGTTCCAGTAATGTCCTAATGTGTAGAATAAGCCTAGACCTGTTCACCACAACTGCCTCTAAAATCCTGCACTCAAAAAATGTCTACTTCGGTCCGAAGTGCCGTCATGCATGGGCTTAATATAGAGGTTGCATTTATGCATAAGACCTGAGGTGGCAGTAGTGAGTATAAAATGGCCAACTTGCATCTAGCCCCTTTAAATGGATGTTAAGATACTTGAGCAGTTTGCTTCTGAGTTTTTTTTTAAACTCAGAAGCAGAAGATAGTTTAAAAGCACCAACACCTTTACCGATCGTATCTATACAGTAGTCTTGCATTCACAGCAATGCATTACAAGCAATTAAGAAATCAAACACAATCTTTCCCTGAATGAAAATGAGTCCTCAAAAATGGCATGGAGGGAGTAATAATAATAATTGCAATAATGACAATAAAAACGAAAGCCAGAAACTGGAAAAGAAACGTTCTATGTAGTAGTTGTAGTATTTTCCTTATGCAGAAAGTTCATAAGAGGCTGCGGCCTGCAGAATTGTAGTAATGTTGGCACCATATGGAGAATAGGTGTTAGAGAGTCAATAAGAAAGCATTACCCTTTGTTGTGCTGGGGCATGTAGAAGTGTGCTGCCTTCTGGTCGTAATCCTGTACTAATGAGCCCCGTTATTCCTAATCCTATTGTCACTCCACTCTCCGTCATTTTCAGTGGGCCCATTGGGTGTTGTAATCCTGACCTTAGATTTGCCATAACAAAGTGGTGCACAAATACGAGAAATTTGTATATAGTACATTTTACCATTAGGATTTTTAAGGTAAGGAGAAAACAGTGAACTGTATCAGGACTAAATCTAATCTGGTTTATGGAGTCAGGACTGAACATATAGAAACTCTGCCAAGACTATACAAGCAATGCACTATATTTGTTAGGAAAACCAGGTTAATATGGCAGGACTGAACCAGACTCCTGGGCGACAGGATCCACGTCACCCCCGGTCCCGGTGCACCTGTTCTTACACAGTGGTGCATAAACTAATCTCCCTCAATGCTGCGTTTAAAGATATATGGACTTGTCACTCACGCTGCTCAGAATTATAACCTCGACCTTCAAACTTTGTATTTTATTATGATCATAAAATGAATTTTAAAACCCACAGATACATTATTAAAGGCGTCGTAAAGGACGTTGGCCTTGATATCGACGAAGGGAAATTTGCAATATCGGCAGAGGGCGCAATTAATGGGGAATAACAATTCACTGCAGTCGACGCACTTGTATGCTCTTGAGTTTATTAAAATGCGTAAACAGTAGCTTGGTTCAAATCTTAGCTAAAAAAATAAAATCTGTTTTGTAACTTAGAGGGGTCATAATACTTGCATGCAATGTTTTTACCCATTTTCACACATGATTGTTATACTTTAATGGCTAATTTGATATTTTTTTACAAGCCTCCTGCACTGTGCAGTCACATTTGCATAAGCAATAGGATACAGAGGTCTTTAAGCGAAGAAGGAAAACAATAGAGAATGCATTTAAAGGGAAGGGGTCTAGTGGCACTCAGGTGTTTCTGAGCTTTGATGTGGGGGTTTTTCTCTTTGACTTTAAGGGAGAAAATAATTAACACTTTGCCGTTTCCATGCCTACACCAAGACCCTCACTCAACTCTCAGCTGCGAGCATTCTTCCTGTAATCACACACACTTTCAGGGCTGTCCATAATTACCTACAATCCATCTGCAACGCTTTGAGGGAGAGAAACACTTCATGAAGGTATGAGGAAGGAGAGGAGGTACCCTGGTATTTGCATATTGTCTGTTCAAATATGAGAAAAAATTCAAAAAGGTCAAGTGTTTGCTCAACGACACAGAGACGCCCCGAGCTCAACTGTGACATTTGCTCAAATTCCTGAGCTGAGGTTGAGAGGCAGCTACGCCCTGATTTGCATACACCGTACTGACTTCAAAGTGGTGGTTCACATACTACACCAACCTGTGCTGACACTGAAGGAGTGCAACATATTATTTGACATGGTATTTAGACAGACCTTTCAAAATGCTGAAGTTGTTCATGGGCCAGAATTAAAACAGATACAATTCTATCGGCATTCTGAGTCGTTCTGGGATATTTACATTTAAAGTTTTGATAGAACAAAACAGAGATGGAAGTAGGAAATGAACATTGTATAACTCTCAAACCCTTGGTGCAAATTGGAGATTTAAGTGTCACTGAGGGGGCTGGAGCACAGGCTTTTATAAGCTCTGACAGGTCAAACAAAAAACTCGACTTATCCCACTGTGAGTTAAACACTGTCTATGTCCGGTGTCTTGAGAGAAAGAGGGACAGCCGGTCCTGCTGTGGCGCTGCTCTATGTCTATGATCTGCACTCGGCCGAAACGCCAAAACAAACAAAAGCACATGTTCACCACCACTTCGACACCAACGCAGAAAGTCTGGTTGGAGGAAAAGGTTATTGGCCATGAGTGTTTGTCCAGCCTACTCAATGAGCAGGCCTGGGGCTGGAAGATCTCACTAGAGGCAGAAAAGGTTATCACGTTTGCGATTGTTCCAACTGGATGGTGAAATGCCTTTACTAAGCCTTCCTGTAAGTGCTCCCTCCTTCATTAGGACCCAAAGGTGCAGCCGTGCCCATCACTACTGCACTTTCTGAATGACCCACAGCATCTGAACCTGGACAAAGCAAAGAGGACAGAATGCAACCCCTTGTTTCTCCGGCTTTAGTTGCTGTTTATGTGGGCTGAATGCGAGTGCTCAGGTGTGAAGGATCGCAGCGTGGAGGGCACAGCTGATCCACCTTTTTATTGTTCTGGTGCCATAAGTGCAGAGAGGAGACTGCAGCTGCTTTGCTCCCTATTGTGTCTGTGTCATAGCATCAGGATGCATGGATTAGTGCCTTTGGAGGCTTACATTTCTACACAATACAGCCAAGCTCAGTATTGGCATGTGGCAATTAGATGCACTGCTGAATAAATAATGACATTGATGATATACACCAAAGGTTCAGCATGTCACTTGTCCATGAAACATTTTCATAGTATTAGCATTAGAAAGCAGGTGTGTGTGTGTGTGTGTGTGTGTATGTGTGTGTGTGTGTGTGCGTGCGTGCGTGCGTGCGTGCGTGCGTGCGTGTGTGCGTGCGTGCGTGCGTGCGTGCGTGCGTGAGAGAGAGAGAGAGAGAGAGAGAGTGAGAGAGAGTTGAGAGTAAAATGCAGCTCTTTGGGCACGTGTGGGTCCAGTTTGCTGACCAGGCAGCTCGTGCCACACAGCCCCACAGACACAGAGTCAGCACAATGCCTGTCACATCCACCAACCAATCAGATCTGTCGGAGCTGAGCCAAAGACCAGAGAGCAGCCAATTGTGGAGGCAGCAGCCTTTCTGGTAGAGTATAACTAGAGAACAGTCAAACAAGCTGGTGTTAAAATATCATTTCCCTATTCAAGTTGGAAAATATTCTATAAAGTGTACATAGTCTCCAGCTGTACAAGCCTTGATGTAGCCATCACATACCACAATGCAACAAATATATATAAGATATCAAATAAAACAAACAATAACACAGAAACACATTTAACACATTACCAAGTTTATGTTCATCAGTCTGACTACAAATATCTCTTGATCCTTGTGTCCTAATTGAACCATGCAATGCACAATCTAAGATCCTTGTTGTAAATGCCCCTCCCTGAGAGGGTCCTGGCTGTGGGGATTTACAGCTTTAGTGTCCATATCCTCTTAAGACTGGGATGGGCAGTTAAATGGATCAACTGGAGGGAAGTGCAGCACTTAGTCCCAACTTTCATGATATAGTAGAGTGAATGGTCAGGCCACTCTGGTAACTGGGATTATTGGCCCACAGCCGATAGAGGAAGGATTTCTGCCACACTCTTTGAAAGTGGTTAGTGACCGATGAATAACAATCTTCTTATAGGGCTAAGAGCAATGTAAACCATTTATGCTGACAAGGACGTGTTAACAAACCTGTAAGTAAAATAAATCCAGGGAGAGAAAGAGAAAGCGAGATAGAATTTGTTGAGATGAAATTCTGTCAGTGTATGAAAGCACACGCTGCCGATGTGAATGCTTTAATCAGACTTGCTGCATCTACAATGCAATGCACTACAATGAAAATGACACTATTTCAGTGAATCTCAGTTTGGCATCGGTTTATGCCATTGTACGTCATACTTACACATCTACACGTATCCCATGAAAACGCGGTCGGCATATTCAGCATGTCAGCATCATGCTGACGTCGCACTCATTGCTTTTACATGGGTTCATATGGTCTGGTAATAAGCGCTCAAAAGGAACTCAAAGCAAAAATGTGTGTTTTGATTAGGACTACTATACACACAGAACGTTTCAGCTATTCTTGCAAGAAGACTATTTACACTATAGTCTATATAGTGTACTATACTATACCTCTTATATTAAAGTTATTTCTATGTTTCAAGACGCTGTAAAAATTATGATTTACAAGTGACTAATATTGTCACATTTTCACAAATTTTGACTTAGATTGGTTCAACATCCACCCTCAAAAAGGAGCACGATATCTTCTTGAAATTATAATAAGGAGATACAGGATACAGTATTATGTTTAAATGTTTGAAAGACACTGTGGGAAAAGCCAATGGACAATTACGCAATGTGGTTGCTAGTTTAGCAGGCTGCAGTGGGAGCTGGTGTTGTTACATAACGGGAGCACAGTAATCCATAACACATCCTGACCAGGGTCTTAACTCGTCCTGGGACAGGTGAGAGAGAGACAGAGATGAGCAAGCGTGCCTCTACATTCAGCTCCTATTTCCAGTTGCTCCATCCTCGGAGCTGGGTCCACTCTTAATCACAGTATGAAACCCCATAGAGAGCTTCAGTTGTGGAAATGACGTCTGCAGAGGTCATGTCTTGTGTTGCAATATGAGGCTCTTCACAGAGACCTTGAGTGAGTCAGTGTTTTGCATATATGAGCCAGAAACATCAGTCCTTATCTGGTGGCTTGGCCTTGAAGGGAAAGTGAAATAGTTTGCAAGCAATCAAAGTTTATTTCTATATAGCACTTTACAACAACAGCAGGAAGACCAAAGTGCTCCACAGAAAGATAAAACAATTTACAGCAGCTCATATAGTATAGATAACCTATGTGCTCGAGGAATGACATTAAACTGATAGTCTGTAAGATCCAAAGTGAGGAGAGAGTGAGTGTAATTTGAAAGTGAACAATCAGAATGAGGCGGGAACAAACTTTCAAAAGTAAACAACCACGCTCCCTCCCCCCTCTCTCCTTAGGCCTGACAGGCAGGTTCACAAGAAAGCTCGTCTTATTGGCTAAAGTGATAGTCGGATTCTGGAGATTCTGATTAGGGAGGGAAACAAAAATATTACTCTTAAGTATTATTTAGGTTCCGTCAAACTGCATGCCCAGGCGCTCTATTAAATTGAACTTACAGAGGGCAAGGGGAATCTATTTACAAGTATATTGTAAATAAGCAGTGCCTTACAATAGAAACAATGAAAGTTTAAAATACAACGAAATATTGTCTTAATATTACTCAGGTAAGAAACAATCCAATAAGCTATTCACTATAAGCTATTATTCCGCCCACTTTTGCCTCTTTTTGCCACGGATCGGCGCTTCTGTTGAAATGACACTTCCGGTCAAGCGTAAAGTCCGTTCACTAAGAAGCGAACAAGGGGAAATGTTTGCTGATAAAATATGATGTGCAGTAGATTGATTTGTGTAAAATGTCCAATGTTCATTTGCATCAACAAGTCAACACGGTTTCGGATCCAAAGTGGTGCATGTTTTCCCTGTGCGCACATTAAAACTGAACCCAAGCATCGGACGTGACAAATTCAGTCCCTTAGGCTTCGTCTTGTAGAGAGTTGAGATGGATTTTAATGGGCAGCTTACCAAAGCAATGTGGCGGCCACTGAACTGTGTGTTGGGCTAAAAATACGAGTGCTGACCTACAGCTGTAAGATGTGGTCACTAACCCTCCGGTGTGCCTGCTTTTAAGTGTCCCCATACAGAGCCATCAAATTACAGATGGCCAGACCCCTCATCCAAGGAGCTTTTTGGGTAGGCAGTTTTATTGTGGAGTGGCATCCTAGGCATCCTAAGAGGAAAAGGGTGAAAAAAGTGTATCTGGGGTTCATCACAGGCCACGCACATTTTTTTTTTTTTTACCGTCAGTTACTAAGCCATGGTACCTTCTTATTGTGTTTAAGAAGACAAAAATATTAGGCAATAAAATGTTATCGTGAGGCGGTGCATTTTGTGAGAATTGCACTTTGTGTCCAATCTGTATATGTTTCACCGAGATCTGAAATATTTGATGTTGCTTGATGTAATTTTGTTTTTATGTGTGCTGCTGACTTGTCTCGTTTAACCTTGTAAAATAAAATAAAAACCTAAAAAGTCAATGATTGTTACTCGAGCTTCAGTAGGGAGGAGAGTGCGAGAAGGTCAGTGTACTTTTGCCTTCATTGCATTTCCAATTTTAAAAGGAAAATGCAAAATCAAGAATTCTGCAATATGAAAAAAAAAATGACAAGTGACTCAGCTATATTTGAAAAAATGATTCAGTCGACACATTTGTATAAGTGATTTGCCTCAGGTGCACTGTGCTTGGGTCAGACTGTTTTTAATGCAGGCTACTAGTTACCATAGACATGCACTAGCCTAGCACTAGCCTAGCACCACGAAACTCTTCAAACTCTTTTTTAATTCTCTGCATGAATTAAAATATATATATATATCTCCAGAGATCAACAACACGCTGGATCACTAGGAAATGAGGCCCTATGTCAAAAATCCTGAAATATCCCTTTAACCTTTTATTAATTAGGTTGATCATTTTCTGCGTCAACTCGATTTCTCAGAAGATAAACACATGACTGAGCTTCATGCGTCCTCAGAGCGGATCTGTGCGCTCTAGCCAAATGCGAATGGCACGTCCTGTTGACACGGGCGTGGCTCATGGTGCTCTACTCGCTGTAAATATTAGTTTCTTATGTATTTGTTGTTTTCTATTTTACTGCTGCAGTACGCTCAACATATTGTACCTGGACACTGAGGGCAAACTCGAAAACGATACGGTTCATCTCAAGGGGTCATTCCTCTTTAATAATGAAATGTCAAATACATTTTTTGTTCATTTATTTTTGGTGCATTACACATGTGCACATATGATGGAGACCAAACATCTCCACCCTCTTGCTTTTCCCCTACACCCCATATATCCTCGAGTCAAGCGCGTGTCGCACATAAATAAAAGTGGTGATGATGATTTCCCAAGAGAGCTTCGAACTACTGCATACCACCCGTTTATATACGACTTCTGCAATACAGCTGTCCAACCAGAGCTGTCAGCCCGCCCTGCTGGCCAACTGCCCGGCTATGTGTTTGAGCCACACGCTGAGGAGGGGGAATAAAACGTCTACAATCATGAATACTTCATAACTTCACTGTTCTGCGTCGGCGGTAAAGCCTTGTAAACACTCGATTTATCTGTGCTCAGCTCAAATAACGCCGCTTTTACAATTGAGAAATCTATAGTGGGGTTTAAGAGTGTAATATAGTGGGTAAAAGAACACAGTTGGCTGACCAGGGTGCCATATGCAATGAACTTCTAATAAGAGTCATTATAGTGTTTTAGTGTTACAGAGCTGTAGTCAAGAAGACCACACAGAAACGACTACAGTGGTCTTAATCAAAGCTCCACAAACAAATGTCATGTTTTCAAAGTCCTTTAAAAGGTCACACTCTTGGCAGCAATACAAAACATGCTCCTAACAACACAGAAAATGCTATTTTTGCAGTGGGTAATCAAACAATGTAATGTATTTACTCCTTAATATGAACATGCTCCTCAATCTGATCAGATGGGATTTAAGTTCCCTTTCTTAGTCACTGTGAACCCAGAACCTCCATGCAAATGCGCTTATTCGATATCACCTTCAGCTAAGTGTTAATAAATGAATAATCACTACTCATCAATGCAGCTACATCTACAAATCCCTAATCTTTTTGTTGCAGTAAGTCGGTGACATTTGAAAAGTTTCCTTCTCATAACATTTGTATTCATGCCAGAGGACATAGCCGCTACTGTATCTTCCTCCCGTACGTGTTGAAAGGCAGTAAACTTCTGGAGAGGACCGGTCTGTTCTGTTTTAAGGAGCACACTCCATGCCTGTGTCAGAATGCTCCGTAATGCTATGACTATGAGACCTATTCCAATCAGGCGGTGGCAAAGCACTTCTCGTGTCTGTGGTGTTCACATACCTCCTCGGCACATTATGTTTGGAACACCTTTCTCTGCTTGTACCTACGAAGTATGGTGATGTGGCTGAAGGTCACACAACTTTTCTAGTTTTCTAGTCTATTTGTTTGTTCAGGGGAAGTTATTAAGTGGAGTGTGGCATCAGCAGGAGAATGGTCTAAAGAGGCCTGTTTGTCTGAAAGTCCTATTAAATAATAATAAAAAGCTAATAAAAAGTTTAAAGAAGTTTTCTCAGTTTTACTTACTGCTTTTCATCTTAAAGGGACTATACGGAGTTTAAAAATGTTAAAATTAAGTATTTTCCTCCCCCTACATGTTCCAGCAATGTCCTAATGTGTAGAATGAGCCCAGACCTGTTCACCACAACTGCCTCTAAAATCCTGCACTGTCACTTAAAAAGGCACAAGCTTAATATAGAAGGTGCAGTTACAAGTATGACCTGAGGTGGCAGTAGTGAGTATAAAATGGCTAACTTGCATCTAGCCCCTTTAAAGCCGTACTAAGTAACTTGTTTACCTTAATACATTCCTTTTTGTAGTCCTTCTAATACAAGTGTTTATGGGACGATTGAGGGGTCTTTAATCTTCCCTTGGTGTCCCTGGCCAGAAAACCACACATGCAGCTTTCCCTGCTCCGACCCGGAGGCCTCAATACACACTAATGGAATGGTGTTTACAGCCAAGTTTGAGTGAAAAAAATGTATCTCCATTGTGTAATTGGATGTACAGTATCCCTCTATCCCTTTGTCTTTTCTGTCAGCGTAGTATTTACTCTCACAGACAATTAATGAGTAAAAAACTGCAGCATACTACGACACCTGCAGTGGCCCTGATGGCCTCTAGGGGCATGAGTTACTTAGTTCACCTTTAAAGATGCTTGATATGATGTGTAAAACATCATATCAAAACATGCAATATGAAGACACACAAAACAATTTGCATACATTTTGGTAAATAAGCAGAAACTAAACCATTTTGACTCAATTGTCCAGTGTGTGTTTGAACAATATATACACTACAAAATCGAATTTGTGACAGAGCCCTCAAGTAATAATAGAACCTGCCGCAAAAAGGAAATGAAAAAAAAAAAAAACGAAAGTGAGAGAGAGAATAAAAAGTGTAACAGACTAATGGGAAAAGGTTGTTCTTTTAGTTTTATCTCGCAGCATTGCCTTATATCATTAGCAGTTCTATTCACATGTGGCCCAGATATTTAAGCCATCAGGTCACATGATCACAACAAACAACCAATCATAGTATCATAGTCAACATCTTTAAGCTGCCACTATAGCTTTTGGGTGAATGTAAAAACAAGATGAAATCAAAACACATTCAAGTTCGATTTAAAGCGACATTCATACACATTTTCGTTGAGGCATAATCCAATCCATAATCCAAGTAACTATATGCAAATGCAGTGAAAAATAAAATGAAATTCAGCCTTGAGGTTCACACATGCATGTACGCCCACCTTTAATTTTCTTTTTCACGCATTTGTTCTCAGAAAGCAAACGAGCAACATTTGTAAAATATGCATTCATCTTAAATATAGGGACATAAACATTTGGTTGATTTAATGTGATCTTTTTTACTGCTATGTGAGTCTTTTGTGCAGCTGTTTTGTATTTATTTATTTTGCTTTTTTAAACGTTTTATTGCTTATTGCTTTTATTGCTGAATGACATTTTAATTTTTGAATATCCGCATTTCGTATCAAGTGAAAAAATAATAATAAGAGATGCACCATGTAAAGCATAAATGTTTTTGTTTGAAGTTCCTGGTTACTCTCTTTGCTCTATAGCGCTTCATGTCGACTTCGAATTTACATAACATTGCAGTTGGCTGACGGGCATTGAGATAAGGTTCTCTGGAAACCTCATGGTGTGTTTAGTTAGTATAGTGAGGCGCACTCAAATGCACTTATCAAAAAGAGCAGAAGATAAAGAGTGGAAAGTTTAACAGAAAAGCCAAGGTTGGGTCAGATGATTAACAGTAAAACTCTCGAGAGAGTTTCCAGTGAAAAGACAGAGATACTGCAGCTCCATAAAATAACAATAATTAACAAAGGCTGTTTAAGCTTTTACCCATGTGTAACATTACGCCATCATGAATTAAATGCAACAGTTATTTTAGTGGTCACTGTTATTTATCAAAGCTAGTAATGTGAATGTGTTTTATTTATGATTATTATGCACCTAGTGTTTTATGCAGACAATATGCAGTGCACTATAACTAGATGCACTGTACAAAGTATCTCACATGGACTGCTTTGGTGGGATTTCAGCAACTTGAAACAATTATGCGAGATCCAAGGATTCAAGGAACATTAATGTCGCTATAATCAAATAAAATAGCTTTGCATTCAAATACATACTTGTGTGACATGTAACATTATTAAAGTACATGGAACCTGGATGCTCTCAATAGGCTGTATGGACGCAATGGACACTTTCACGCCCCGCTGTATCGGTCGTGTGTGTTGATTTACATCCTCAATGGCGACGTTCAGTGATCACCTGCTTTCATTTGACTAGTTGGATAGCATCAAACAAATATAGCCAATGTTTTCTTTATTCTTCCGATAAAAAATGACTTGTCTTTGAAAAGTGTGTATTGTTGTATGTGTATGTGTGTGTGAGAAATAAACTAAAACTAAACTAACTGCACATGTTTTTATCCATTTGTTATGATCTAAAGGCTTTTCTTCACTGCACACAGATGATTTCCAGTGAAGCTGATAACCGTGATGATAGGCAGATTGTTCTGTTTGAAAACATGTTCCCCCTCCCATGCCTCTTGTCTGGGTATTTGCATTACCGCCATGTGCTCTTAAATACATGTTTTATTATAACAACTTTGTCGGGATTGGTCCAAATGAGACCCACGGTATTTTTATACGACAGCTCATTGGCTGCTGCACCCGACTCTATAGTGAAACACAGCGCGGAGCTTCCAGACAGGAGATCCATGGGCGTCTGTACTATGAGAAAGTAGTCCCTATTTGCGCAAACGTTTTTCATAGTAATTTACCAATAATCATCGGATAAAAACAGCGATGCGAAAAGCACGTAAAAGCGCAAACATTCTTACGTGGAGTTTCTTATTTTGTCCCCCTGGTTTGAAATGGAGAGTCGAGTTGAATTAGTGGCGGAGGAATATCTATATCACGCTCCGCGTCAAAATATTGGCGAGTGAAGACCGCGCCAAAGCTCAGAGAGCGGCGACTCTTCGTGAAACAGCACACACTGCAGAGGAGCTCCAGCACAGTTTACCTCCGTTTCGGCTGCTGGACACATCTCGAAGATCACTCTTTTCAAACTTTGTGGGACTGATTTTTTTTGTCATCTGAGACATCCTATTCAACATTTGGAAACAGATTTGACGTTTTTTTTGGAGAAAATGTTGTTCAACTTTACGGTCGTGACCCAGGTCTGACGGGGCGGTGCGGCGGAGTTGCCGCACTGTTGGACTGGATATAGTCTATTACGCGCTTTCAGACAAGAAGGTCCGCGCCCCAGCTCACATCCCGACACCACGACTGGACTGCTTTTTCTACCAGTACCACTGTCATCCGACGGTATAGGATTTGACTTCACCGGCTTTTCACTTTGAATATGTTGCTGTCAAAGTTTGGTTCATTTTCGCACATTTGCAATCCTTCAAGCATGGACCACCTACCAGTGAAAATACAGCTCCAGCCGGGTACGTGTTTTGAGTGTTGCGTTTGATTACAAATCTAGCTTCTATGATGGACTCGTTTAGACGTTTTAATGCTGAGTGGCGTAATGTTGCTCAACCTGACCTCGCGCTAAGCAGTGGGTTATTATGGGAACAGGGCTCGTCTTCAAGCCGATGTATAATAATCACGAATTCCCTCGTGCTTTTTTTCCCCCCCTGCAGTCAAAGTGGAGAAGGAGCCGTTTGAGAAGGTTTACCAGGTGGGCTCCGTGTTGGGAAGTGGAGGCTTCGGGACTGTTTACGCCGGGAGCCGGATTTCTGATGGCGCACCGGTAAGTGGCTGTGTTTTGATGCTCCATGTGGCCGCCATGAAAGCGCTCGTCTTTCACATACGAGTTATTACACACTGTACATATCCCGGATTTGTTGTGCTTATTTTTTGATACGTTTGTTCTCCAGGTTGCTGTGAAACACGTCGCAAAGGAGAGAGTGACCGAGTGGGGCACAATTGTAAGTACCCGTGTCGTGCGTCGTTTGTTTTGGTTCACCCTCCCCTTGGTAGCCGGGTGGGGGATGTGAACTGCCTGCGCGCAACACACACGCATCTTTAGGCCTTACGTGTCTTTCTGTTGACGCTAACGTGATTATTATTATTATTATTTTTTTTGCAGAACGGGTCAATGGTGCCTTTGGAGATCCTGCTGCTCAAGAAGGTCAGCTCGTCTTTTCGCGGAGTTATTAAACTGCTGGACTATTACGAGCGCCCGGATGGCTGGCTCATTGTCATGGAGAGGCCGGAGCTCGTCAAGGACCTTTTCGACTTTATCACCGAGAAGGGCGCGCTGGACGAGGACACGGCCCGGGGGTTTTTCCGCCAGGTTTTGGACGCGGTCCGGCACTGCTACAGCTGCGGCGTGGTGCACAGAGATATCAAAGACGAGAATCTGCTCGTGGACCTGCGCACCGGGGAGCTCAAGCTTATTGACTTTGGCTCGGGGGCGATCCTCAAGGACACGGTCTACACGGATTTTGACGGTGAGCGCCTCGTCGACACGGCAACTCAAACGCACGCACTGTAATTACGCCGGTGTTATTTTGTTACGGATTGGCTAAAATGGTCCGCCGCGTGGGCTGCGCTGAGTTTGCCCTTGATACTCCCGTGCTATATTCAGCTACGGAGGCGTTCGCGAGGCTGTGACGCAGTATCTGTATTTGGTTGAGGGTTTTCCTCTCGTTTTACGCCTCTCTCGTCCATTTGTCGGAGGGCTTTACGGATGCGTTTTTGCGCGACGATGACGCATATGTTATGGAGGCAAAGATGGGCTATAGGCTCTGTCAATAACATTTGTTTTATTCTGCGAGCCATCATTTCCTTAAGGCAGTGGTCGTACTTCGTCTGTTTTTTTGGGTGATTTCTGCCGGGAAAGCCTGAGTCACACGCTTCCCGTTGTGCTGTTAGGTCAATGCCACGTAACATCTGTTTGTTGTGAAACCTGAGTCGGAGTTTCACGTGATGGGCTCGCGTTGCCTTTTTTTTTTTTTTTCTCTCTCTCTCTCTCTGTTTGGTTTCCAAGTTCCCTCCTTCTAACTGGAAAGGAGGGGTGGCGAGGGCGAGGGTGGGGGGGAGGGGAACGGAGCAGGTCAGCTAGTTTGTGTATTGTGGCCAAACATAAGATGGAAAGCATTTCAGCCATGACTCAGCCTTTTCAAACACAGACGATTTTTTATTTTACGTTTTTGTTTTTTTTTGTTTTTTTTCACTCCTGCTACAGTACACTGTTTGTAACTTACACACACCACAAGTCTTTTGTGTTCCTGACAATCCCTGACTAATGCAAATTCTTTTTTGTTTTTGTTTTTAAAGGTACAAGAGTCTACAGTCCACCAGAATGGATCCGGTTTCACAGATACCATGGGCGTTCGGCGACTGTGTGGTCACTAGGGGTGCTGCTCTATGACATGGTGTGCGGAGACATCCCCTTCGAGCAAGACGATGAAATCCTCAGAGGCAGACTGTACTTCAGGAGGAGAATTTCTGCAGGTAAATATGGCCCTAGCAACCAAAACCAGCAGACTCTATCGCCCTCTTGCTTTAGCACATGGAACAACTCGCAGAGCAAAGAGTTCTATCAAGCCATTGTTATGCTTTTTATTTCGATTTGAGATGGACGTAGGCTAGCTTTAACACGAGAAACCAACTACTATGTAAACAGTTAAGATCTCCCTCGACACATTGTGTGTTAGCAGTTCAGTGAAAAGCATGTGTGCAGTCTTTCCACTGACTGCCTGGCCACCTACACAGTAGCATATTGTAAATCCCCTCACACTGACTCACCCTAGCATAGCTTACTGTTCTCGTCATAACACTCTATGACTAATAAAACTGTTCATTTGAGAGTCTTTGTAAACAGAACTCTCATCAAAACGTGTCTGCTCACTCTGAAACAAGACTAATGTTGTCCGTTTGTGCTTTTTTTTCCCCCTCCTCCAGAGTGCCAGCAGCTCATCAAGTGGTGCCTGGCTCTGCGGCCCTCGGATCGGCCCACGCTGGAGCAGATCTGCGACCACCCCTGGATGAGAGCTGCTGTTGTGGAGTCCACCCCCAAATCACAGGAGGAGCCCAGCGTGAAGGGCGACATTCGGTTGCGCACCATCGACACAGACTCTTCGTCAAGCACAAGCTCAAGCAAGGAGAGTCTTTGAGGATGGACGGCAAAACCCTGGACTCTGTGAACTTAAAATAGACTCAGAAAAAATTACTGTCTGGCCCATTGGTGGCTGAAAAAAAGTACTTTAATTTTCCTCTTTTGTAGGGAATTTCTAATTTATTACTTTTGCGTACCTTCTTCTTTTACTTTGAAATGACTCAATTTGTTTCCTTAAAAGGGAACATTATAACTGTTCGGATGGTCTTACCAGCAATATTTATTTCTCTTTCTTTTTAATAACTATATTTGTTTTGTTACGAGGCTGGTATATGCAGCTGGCAAGGCCCTCCTACTAGACATGACCGCTCTCATAGAGCTCAGAGACCCTTTTTTATTATTATTATTTAAATGTTTTCATTTTGATTTTGGAGTGCCTTTTTTTGGAAAGCTGCTTTTCAGGGGGCTTTCGACTAGTCAATAACTCTAATTTATAGCAGATTGGCCATCGCCTGGCGGGGAAGTTGTGCTACACAGTGATGGTGAAGGTAATTTTAGGCTTCGTTTTATGCCCTTGTCTATCACTGTATGGCCAACCTAAAACTGAAGGGGCTCATTCAGACAGGATAAAAGAAGGAGATGGTGATGGGGGCTGTGCTACAAAGAAATACTTGAAATACACTCTTTTAAACTGCTGCTCACTCACTCAAGCCTGAACAGGTGTTTTGGAAACTGGATCCTGTCACTTCTGAATGTCTCCAAAATGTTGACCCTCACAAAACGACCCCCTCCTCTCTCCTTCTCTGACTTGACTTTTTACTGCTAATCTCTTAAAGCCTATACCGCCATATCACTGCTACTAAAACACCACACGGCCCCTGCTCCCAGCCTCTCTCAGTTTCGGGGGGGAGTGAGAGAAATGCACAATCAATGCAATATTCATGAACTTAAAAACTATTGTACAGATTTTTTTTTCCCCCGTCTTTTTTTTGTGTGTGTACTTTTTCTACCCCTTTGCATTTAATTTATTCGTTCAAAATGTAGACATTCCACAGTTTTGTGGTTATTTATTTATTTATTGTTTATGCTTAACCCCCCCTCTTTTTTGTGCATATTCTCGGCCTTTAATTCATTATTTCATTCCTAACTTATTTTTTAGATTCAACATGTTATTGGTTTTTTCTTAAAAAGATGTGGAGTATGCACTGAAGCAAGTTAATGTTGAACAGAATAAAACAGTTTACTTTAAATTGAGAGAGCAATGAATGTTATTTATAATTTATAAAGTCTGTTATGTCAAAAGTATCTGAAAATCCATCTAATTTATGTACTGTCAAAATGTTCACATGGCCTCGAACTAACACCTTTCAGTTTTGCTGTGTGACCTGTGGATCTGAAGGATGGATATTGCTATTTTTTGATACAAGAATTTCAATTAAACTCCCTTTTTATGTACATAAATATATCCACTGCTGTCTTGAGTCTTCTTAAACATGTATGTATGTGTATGTGTATGTATATGTATGTATGTGTATGTATGTATGTATGTATGTATGTATGTATGTGTATCAATGTACAATATCATCGTACCAGGCAAACTTTAAAAATTATTATATTACATATTTACATTATTTCAAGTTATTTTAATGAAAGTAAATCTTTTATCCCATCTTCTTTTGCTTTAAACAGATACAAAATATGAAGGACAGGTCTGCAAAGGACTAAATTCATCAAGAGCAATATTAATTGCAATAGTATAATCTATGAATGTGATTAGGATTATGGGATTGACTTGATTTAAAAGTCAAGGGGGTCTTTTACCAAGGACTGGATCAGCAGCAGAGGCATGTGCGCACACAGCATTCTCTCATTTTGTTCCCTGATATAAGGCAACCTTGATAGTCAAGGTGCCTGTTTAATAACATGTATTATTATCACATATCAGCTGTGGGGGCCTAAACTAATACAGGCAATTTCAAATATATCCACAAATATCTATGGACTTTGCCCCTCATCACTTGCTACAGTATTTAGCACATGTCTTGATAAATGACACCGTACTGAGTTAGTTTTTCAGAGTATAATACAGCACAGTATATGCTGCAGAAGAAATCGTTTGCACAAACTGCAAGACAAGCCCTTGCCCCTTGAGGGTGGGCTATTGTTAATACGTACATGTCCACCTCTATTTCCCAGCTGCACTAGACACTATAGTCATAATTGCATTTCAGCACGTGGCAGGACTGCGTGAACAGCCTATAGCACTCATTAACTCTATATGACAAGCTGCAGAAACCACAAGACTAAGTGGGTGAGGGGGTGAGTGGGGGGCTTTTGTCATAGAATACACAGAAAACCACTCATTGGTTTTCCATGTTATCCCCTAGTTGCCTGAGCTATAGTTCCACAACATAGATGGACGAGGAGGTTGTAACAGTGACTGGTGATTGGGCTGTGTGTTGTATGTGAGGGGGGTCCCATATATAAAAAAGCTGTTTTGTATATAAGTAGGTGCTGCCCCTTGTGGTGAGTCTGTGTATTTGATTGTGGTTTGTGACACACAGTATAATCCACAACTAATCAAATGATAAAATAATCCATTTAAATAAAAATATAAATCATAAAACTTAAAATGTGTTGATAAGGTTATATTTCAAATGACCTCTTTCTATATGACTATCACAAAACAAGCCTTATTTTGTGTGTATTATATGGCGTCATATTGTGCACATGGTTCTCTGCACTTTAGACCACTGCATGTGATTCTGAAAGTGGCAGTTCATTTTTCAGTCTTCTCTCAAGTGTTAACGTCCTTGACATGATTGAAATGCGCTCTGTGGTCTGATTCTGGATTGGCAACTCTAATTGCACACTTACCAGAAAGAGAACAATTAGATATGCGTCCATATCCAAGGCTTTGCATTTTAAAAATCTTGAGCGTACATTGAGAGAAAGTTTATCGAGGGCTTTGCTGCAAATGTTATATAGTTGAGTAAAAATGCACAGATGATACGACACATGCCCATTAAGCCTTTTTGCCAGACTCACTGTACATATGGGCACTTGATTACTCTATGAGCCAGCCCTTCAATCAGTCTTTGGATTTGCCTGAAGGAACAGAAGGAATTGGTTTATATGCATGGAAATGGTGTGTGTTTTTTAAAATGTATTTATTGTTTTATCTCTTCAAAATCATCTTGCCACATTAGATGGGCCGCCTGCGACATAAAAAAGACAGTAGTCAGTTGCTTTATTAGCACGTATGACAGCAGACATCTAAAGACATGATCTTCAATCACCGGCTTGTTAACCTGCCTGGAGTTGTATTCATTGCGGTTTCCATGCCATTATTCAATCACCAAAAGTTGACTGCTTGCTTGCTAAAGATCTATCATGAAAGCACTAATTCTAAATGATTTGTCAAACTCAATGCATGACATCTGTGTTGGAGTGTTGAGTGCATGGTAATTCTCCATTGTCTCTGTGTCTCTGGGCGTTTGATACGCAAATTACCCAGCAACTTGTCTTCATCATGGGCCTTCTGCTCTCAGACTAAGAACTATGGAGGGGGTATCATCCACTCCTACTGTGAAATCCTCATTAAGTGTGCCGGGCAGATGCCGCACTGTTGTCTCACTGAGCTCAAATCCTGATTCCAAAAGCTGCTTATATATCATTAATCAATGGCACTTAATGCGGCCGCAAAGCAACTAGATCTTTGTAAAAAAAAAAAAAAAAAATCGTCCTCCTCTGATACTGAGAACGTATTTGCGAGATAAACCACAGAGGTAGCACCAAATTAACTAAAAAAAAAAGCTTCTTCAAGGTGCAAGTTCAGCCTTGGTTCTCTATCTTTGCCCTGACAGACTGGCGCCACCATGCAGATATTTCGTGTACAGTGGTATGCTCTTTTATTGCATGTTTGTGAGAAAGTTAAGTCTTTAAAGATAAGCCTGTCTCTAAATGTCAGACTGTCTCCACACGCTGTTCATTATGCAACGTCCTGAATTGTTCTGCGAAACGCGGCATCAGTGGTGCTAGACTCGGCAGCAACAGGCCGCAAGTTGGACAAAAGTTTTAAATGGAGACACAATACAATTTTTGTTCTTATAGCCAGTCCTTTGTGTTGATTTTCGTACCCGACGGCCCTGAAGAAAATCAAACGCAAAAGGTCTGGCTATGAGAACAAAAATGGCATTCCTAGAAAACCTAATGAATCTAATTTGACTAGAGACACAACAGTCTTTTATTGTTTGTTATGTAACATTTCACTTTATCCTTGATACCTGCCCAATTTAGTGCAATGTAATGTACTACAGTATGTAACCATGTGTAAAAACATGTACCTGTGGGTTATATGCATGATGGAATAATATGTATTTGTATTTTAAAGGTACATAAAGTAATATGACCCTAACCTTAAACATGCACTATGTAACTTTTTAGGTGGAAAAAAAAAAAGACTTGATATTTGCATGTATTTGACCTTTAAGTGACTCTGTGGCGTTATGGGATCAATTGTTTTGGGGTTTCTGTCCCGTTTCTGGTACGAACCCCTAAAAACAATTGATCCTGGAGCGTCACAGAGGCCACTGTGAGGGAAAGCAAAGGCGCCATGCTGCACCCATAACGCCACAGAGTCAGGTAAAGGTCAAATATTAAGATTTGTTTTTTTCACCTAAAAAGTTGCATAGTGCACCTTTAAGCCCTAGCTCTAAGGGTCTCCTATGTCTTATTATATTATGTAATACACTAATACACATTATTCCATTGTGTATGTACTAGGTACAATTTATTATTATTGTTACGAAGCAGATTACATTGCACTAAATTTAGTTTTGGTACAGGTTGTGTGACCCATATAATTGTAGACTTCATTGTTCCTGTAGAGAAGTGTGTTTCTGCATCTGACCATCTTTTTTTTTAATATAGTTTTTTTTTTGTAGATAGTAATTTTTTGCTCATTAAAGTAGATGTGTACTGTTTATCTCGTTCACCAGTTGTAATCTACCTTAAACAAGCCCATACAAACAATGTTGCTTTACGTATTGCCATGACTCTTTCAGGAATTTGCATCACTGCTTTGTTAAGAGTCTGGAGTTCAGTGATAGGTCATGACTCTTCCCTCCTTCCAGTATTTTGTTTCTTTCACAATTTCGCCAAAGCAAGATGAGACTATAATTGGCAGCCATTTTAGGTGACAAGTTGCCAGACGATGAGGAAGAGCCAGATGGAGTGAGGGCCCATGGGCGCAGATGGGTGGGTGGGTGGCACAGGCTAGAGCTACTAAGCTCCAAGACCAGGCACAGAGATAGCTATACTTGAATTTACACCACAGTCATATTACCTCACTATGTAGTTTTTAGTGTATGTTAGTGTATACTGTACATATGCTCAAGTTGGATTGTGATATTGTGCTGTCCCTATAAATGTAACTTCTCACCCAAAAAGTGAAAACAAAAAGCAGCCACCACTAAAGTGATCATCTTTGCTGCAAAAATCTGCACTAGTTTAGAGTACATTTTGAAATATCGCAGATCTATGACGGACCAAATACAGACTAACTGTGAACTGGACTGACAAAGAATAGCATGGATAATATAGCTCAAGTCCATCTGGATCAGAGGTGGACAAACTGCGGCCCGAGGGCCTGACCCGGTCCCCCAAGCAATTTTATCTGGCCCTCGACACTCTTTCCATAATTTCGACATTTTTCCACGCCGCATAGCGTAGCGGTGTATCAGAGGCAGCATGACCATTCCCTGCTCTAATCGCTCTATACTTAAAATGTTTTTAATATGATTTATTTCATTAAAAAGCGACATTCAAATAGATACAACAAAACTGCTTAGTCAATGCAGTTTGAATAAAAAGGAGCAGAGAGAAGAGCGTGTTGTGATATCTGCCCTGTTATTGTGTTCTCATTTCTTCTTGTTGCATAATGAAGTTCTACTTGGAACCTTGTTAAGATCCAACCTAAAGTGTTTCACAAAATGACAAATACAAATGCATACAAATTACAGTTACAATCACAAAACATGGTCATAAAACAACCCACAATCCACTGGAATTAAAACGCTTTCTGGAACATGTCAGTTGTTCGTTTGCTCTTAAATCATCAACAGAATCAAGCAAACGTAAGGAGGACGGAAGATTGTTCCAGAGCGTTGGCAGCCTGGAGGGAGCGATCTCCTCTGGTCCCAGAATACGAGGGACCATAAGAAGGTTCTGATCCAAAGACCTCAGCCTCCGAGAGGTGGTATAGGGACATAACAAGTCTCTGATATAGGAGTGAGCTTGACTGTGCAAGGCTCTGAAAGTCAGCACCTGACTGGGAGCCAATGAAGGAGTAATTTGAGCCCTTCGGTTGGTGCGAGTCAGTAACCTCACTGCAGAGCTTTGTACCTGCTGAAGACGAGGCAGCTCGACACAAAGGTGCAGATAATCATTTCAAGATCATCTTTAGACACAATTGTTGTAACTCAAGAGATTTTCCTCAGCTGATAAATACAAGCTCTCAGGACAGGCTTTTACAACCACAAAAATGCAGCAACGAATATACTTGAATAGTGATTAATCAAACCTAAGCATCGTCCATTTCTCAGACACTATTGGTCGCGTTGTTGCATGCATTGTGCTTTTGTTTGTGACAATGAGAGTTATGGGACTCTAGGTAGACGCCCCAGGAGGCCACCCGCACACTGTCGCCCAAATCAGTAGGGCTTTGGACCTGCTTCATTTGAAACAGAAGCTGCACCTTAGCGACTGGTGTGGGGGCGACTGTCGATAGCACCAACGTGAAGGAAATCATGCGGAAGCTTTCTGTTTCAGTTGTTCACACTGGAAACGGAGAGAAAAGATGCAAGCATTGCACCTCCACACGTGACGGTAACTTGAAAAACATAGCTCTTGAATTGAATCAAAAGTGGGTTGCTTGTGTTGAGAATGTATCGCCTCAAACCCAATAGCTCATCTGTTCATCCTCATAAAGGTCTCGACAGGGATGGCTGGTCAATGGGCTTTCGGTGGACTAAGTTTCTGTCATTGTTTTGGGTTTTTTTTTAAAAGAAGAAATTGTATTTGTTATAGTTTTTATTTAATTTTAAGCACTGACTCGTTGCTGACTCTTCATCGGTCACATTCACTCGCACGCAGCCTCTCAAAAAACTTTGGGAAAATATCAAGGATAGGTGGATTATACAAATATTCTTTGTTTTGTTTTTTTATGATTCATTGAAATGGGATTTAAAGCTGGCCACACAAGATAAAGTGTGTGGAGTTTCAAAGAGGCCAAACAGAGACTCGATGCTCGCGGTGCTTGGTTTACTGTTTACTCTGCGCCGTGTACAGCACTGATTCATGCTCTCATATCATTGTGCTTGGGGTAAATGCATTGTTAGGCAGTAGTTCTGTTGTTTAAATTATGCTATGTAGCTGTTTGACTGCCGTTCATTGTGAAAACCTTTGCCTTGTTGTGTGTGTTACATGTCTGATGCTCTGAGCTCTGGGAATGAGAGTTATCTGTAACGTGTCTGTATTTGCTAACATGTGGTTAAATGCTTCTTTGTAGTTTGAAAAGCTGCAGTAAATGTGTTTAACCTCTTAACCTCCACCTGAACCAAGCACAACGGAAAAGTGCTGAAAAAGCAACAGTGACAATAATGCAATGTTAAAACGATGAAAACATGTCAAAAAAGCATCAAAAAAGCAATGAAAACATGATGAAAACATGACAAAAAAAAAGAGATCAAATATAGGTGTTAAATAAAGGTGAAAAAACAAGACAACAACACTAACTGGCGTAACGAAAGCCGAGCCAAAACATTGCACTATCCCCTTAAATGCTGGTTGTAAAGGTCTCAAGGCGTCAGTCTGCCACGTGGTTGCCAAGCACCCAAGCAACAACAACACCAGAGCAGGTGAACTGAGGTGACCACTGCTGTGCCAAGTCCGAACAAATCATCCCATCATTTCTAATTGTGTGCGTGTGAGTGTGTGTGAGAGAGAGGGAGAGGGTCAACTGCAGCTGGGAAGGCACGAGAAAAATATCAGCAAAACATAGTGAGAGAAAGGTGAGAAGAGATTATGGTAGGGGTTGAACAAGTGAGAGTGTGTTTGGAACAGGAACAAGATAATAATCACGGCGAGCTTTGTAATGTGATCAAAGCAGGGCCTGACCTCACGTGTGAAGTGTTGTTTGTTCGATCTGAGTGTCTATTCAAAATGATACAAGATACCGTTGAGAGAAGTAGCTCCAAAAAATATAATAAATAAATAAAGCAGCCGAGAATGTACAATATATGCAAATATTGTTTTGGGGATTTAATGGGATACAGAATACAGAAGAGAAGCTTTAAAAAATAGTATAGTATTTTGTTTATTGATCTTGTAAGTGGGCCGAGAAGAGGATCAGCTATAATTATGTCATTTAATGCTAATAAACGTATTTAAGTTACTAACTAGCTGAAAATGGTTCAAATGGCAAGTGTGCTCACAAGGATTCAGGGCAACGACATCTGTCTAGAAAAAAAAAAAAGGAGAAAAAAAACTCTCAAACAGTCCCAGTTTCACCAAGTTCACATCCCCAAACCGTGGGAACAGCTGTACATTCTCATTCCTCTTTGGGGTTGTCAGTGAAAAATCCACATCTCCTGCATGAAAATGATTAAAGAGTGTGCATTTCCCACAGGTATGTACCGACCACTTCACTCATCTCACAGACCCGTTCGCGTTTCTCTCCCAGGAATGCATGGGAGCAAACTACCAGTGTCCAAATAACTACTTTCTCCACACACTTCTCTTCCTCAGGCGTCTTCACACATACTGCGCTGCACTTTTCCTCACTGTCAAAACCATGGAACCGGGAGGAGTCTGGGAATTTGTGGGAACAAAGAGTTTGATGAGCTGAATTGTGGGTTTGTTTGGCTTTCTAAGAACCATCTGAGAAACTGAGAATGAATCTCATGACGTCAGCTTTAACTAAGTACAGACTGTTTTGATTGTAGAGGATACATTTAGTGCAGAAACACAACCTGCTGACTTTTGCACCAGTTCATTGGGATCACATTACCTCCAGCACATTCCTCTCTGTGATTTTTCTGCTGAAAAGAGGGAGGCATGATTTAGTGTTTGTTCTCATGTTCTGTGCTGCAGAGGTCACATCTTAATATGGACAGTATGTCCAAAACTCAATGTGGCACGTGTGCCCTTTACCTAGACACAGAAGACAAGGACACAAACACAGTCTGCACTGGCTCTAACCTTCAGATTAGTCTTACGCTTTACCCCTGTCTTCCAAAGTGGAACATCAGGGAGGGATTCTTATTGTATTTTCAGAAGCTTCATACACATGTTTCTTTTTGATACCAGCCATTAGTTAAAAATAAAGCTATATAAAAACTCCAATGGACACACATGTTTCTTCTGGTCAAATCTTTGCATGCTATGCAATGTTTTTGACATGCCAGTCACTGCCCATGACTATCTCACTGTCTGTCTGAACTATTTGTCTATTTGTGCAGTGACCTCCGGAGAATTCACAGGGAAGTCATGTGTCGCTTGCCCATTTCAGTCTTGGGAGTTTACAACAAGACATGGACGGATATTTTCAACAGATGTCTATGTTTCATTTTGCATCCAGAGAGCCTCCTCATGGCAGTTCCATCCTGATGGGCGACTGCTGGAGTCATTCTGTTAAAGCCACACCACGTAGAATTTTACCCAATAAATAAAATTGAAGAAGAAGAACTTTATGTATACAGCGCCTTTCACAGTCAAGTCACAAAGCGCTTTACATGAAACAATTACACATTCACCCCATACTCTGTGGTAATTGAAATAGAAGCATTTATTTTATGATAGATATTTTCCTTGTTGAAAAATACCTCATAAATGTACAAACAAACATGTGCTTTTGCTGTGAGCAGCTCAGCTCTCCTGAGACGTGACTGTAACTTTCGTCTCCATGGAGACGTTGACTAAAGTCAGCAGAATTTGAGATTTAAACAGGTTAGGTCCTCATCCAAATCCACTCTTTCATCAACCACTGCATTTTCTGTTCTGAGCTGGTCATTAGGAGCGTGTTTTGTACCGATGGCAACAGTATAGTCCAAAATGTTACACAGTGTGCCTTTAAGGGCCGGGGAGCACTTAATCCAATACAATGATCTGTCTTGTTTATTTGCAGATACACCACTGTGTCAAGGCCAAAACATGCATGAAGAAAAGGAAAGAATTTTATCTGCATAGCGCGCTTTATGTTTTTTTTTTGAGTTTTTTGGCCCCTTTCAATTATACTTGCTATATTTTAATATTAAACACCTGAGCAAAGGTCCGATCTGTGCCCCCACAGCTCGGCAAAGCCTCATGCACACTGAAAGCATTTGAACATTTTGAGAATCACACTTATTTACATACATTTCCTTGCATACTTTCATGATGAGCTTGCCTGTGACTCACAGGACCCACATGCAAACTGACATGAATTTAGTTGGTGGGAAAATGGAGTAGTGGGTCAAACTCGGATGCTGGTATGTAGAGCAGGACATAAAAGAAGGCTGGTTTACTGAAACCTGCTCAACATGAATGGCTCACAAAGATGTAAGATTAGAAAGTAATCCACACCATTATGTTTGAGCTTAAAGAGGGTGTAATTTATATGTTGTCTTCTTCTCACTCACGGACATGTAGCATAATGGCTGTGTCGAAACCGTTTGCAGGTGGCTTTCAGTGGATGCATCTGTACATATTTCGATACAAAGCTTTAAAACCACTGACAGAGTTTCCAAAAGGCTAAATTAGTCACTGTGCAAGGTCTGACTTCCTGTTTTAGTGCCTTTATGTCGGTATGTGTGTCAGGCAGCTCTTATGAAACTAATGTGTGCCAGTAAATACCCTGCTCTGAACTTTCTTGTGTCACCTCTGTCGGGAATGTAGTGGCTAGATACAACTATAGCTTTTACACACACACACACACCTACACACGCACACGCACACATTCACATTCACCCAAAACAAAGAAGTCTTAACCTGTATTCCAATTTAATATACTTCGTTTACCCACAAAGAAGTTTTTTTTTTAAATTTCCCACACCAGCTAAATACTCACCATGAGCTCAAAATGAAAGACGGGTAATTCCCCAGGCCAGCCCAGTCTGCAAGTTCCCACAGCTTCGCCCTCTACTGCCCAATGAATTGTCAGGGGAATTACTCGAACCAAATCAGAATATTTCCATTTGCTGCATGCGAGCATTGTGCAGGGTGTGTAATAGGTGAAGTATTTTCTGATGAATTGGCAGGTAAATTCTCACACAAGCACATGGTGTTGTTGTTGCTGTTGTGTAAAACCAGAGGTGAGAAGTGACAGGTACATTTACAGTACGTCCATTTACTTGAGCGGAAGACATTGAACTTTGAGTACTTGAATGATACAGTGCAAGAATCAACACTCTTGTTTTTGTGTATCATTGACAATATCAGAAACCTCACATATTACGTCTGTTGAATTACGTTACTATACTAAAACAAATCACTGAAACCTTTACACTAAAATTGTTCAAGTATCATCTTTTCTATTCTTATTGCCCCACCACCTATTACTTTGAGTTATATTATTTCATAGTGCTAGGCTTTTTATACATATTATTTCAAGTATATTTAATCCTTCTTGAGTAAATGTTTTTGGCTTCTCTGCCCACCTCAGTAAAATCCCTTCTATATTTAGCATCTGATCCAGGAAATACGTCAAGGTGACTGTATCCACCTGAGCGTAAAAGCCCAAAGTGACTGACCGTTTTCCTTCCTGCTGTCTCTTCTCCTCTCCATAAGCACTTCCTTATCTTCATCTTGATCATGAACTGCGGCTCAGCATGACCCAGAGCACATCCTGTCATGAACCATCCCCCAGTGGAGCTCAAGCACCTGTTGCTGCCCTTTGTTTTCAATGTCACTATTTATGTATGCGAAAACAACATCCACCCAAAACTAACCTTTGCACACTTTAAGCTTTAAAATGTTGCACATTCACTCAAAAATAATAATTTTGCTTTGGGTCTGAAGTACCGTCAAATGAAATCGATTTTCTAAGCGGATAGAAAGGGGTACTATATTGCAAGGCGTGATAATACTTTAGAGGCACTTCGACGTTCGTGCAGTAAAGTTTACCTTTAATTAACTATACTTGGATCGTGTAACTACTCATGTAAATGTATTTAAAAAACGCGGAGTTGCTTGGTCAATTCTAACCTCACCCCCTTTTGGCCCGATAGAGGAGAGGAGCAGAGGCTAAATGCTAACAACATCTTTGGTCTTTTTGCGTGACTGACAGCATAAAGACCAGACAGGTCGGCATTAACTCGTCTAAGCTCAGGTAAGAACATATCTCAGTATGGAAAAACGGTGGCCTGTTCTAGAAGATAGAAACTGCAGTTACACTTAAGACCTGAGGTGGCAGTAGCGAGTATAAAAATGACAACTTCCATAGTTATTGTTGTTCCTGGACAAAGTGTTTTATATTTACGAGAAATAACATTTCCATTTCAGTCTACGGGTGGTCACAATTTGAAACCAAAATATCTATAATAATCGATATATATAGTGTATAGTATATATAATAGAGCTGCTCAGCCAGATCGAACCATCATCCATTTTGTGCTTTGATGTTTGAAAAAGGCAGTAGTTTGTTTTACAGAAAACAAAAGACCTTTCGTAGGGATTTCTGAGATGTTCAGGGAATCTCCCTAGAAGTCCCTTAAATGTGAACATGATACCGTGTTCTCTTCTGGCTGACAAAGAACCACCTACTAACTTTTTCATACAGTGTACAATAATGAGTCCTGTGAACACCAGTTATAAAACGGTGAGTAGAGTGGTACAGTGTGGGTAGGTCAAAGCGAGCATAGAAGGTCACCACAGAAACAAATCCATTAAAAAAGAATAAATAAATCCTTTAAGCGTGTACTAGTTCTTCTGTGTGTTTGTTTAGTTTTAGTGCAAGATTTACAAATGATTTTCGGATTTTGTCAGTAATTTTGTATTGAACATTTCAACCAAGTGCTGTTTGTTTTGTGCTACTTTCAACTTTAAATTAATTGTTGCCATGGGGAATGTCTTCAATCCAACGGCTAACTTTTATTTATTTTTTACCAATTCATTTCTTTCCTTCTACTGCTCCTATCCCTGTCTGCTTTCCCGTACCCTTGCAGCCCCTCCTCTTTGCTGTTTACCTGGAGCAACGTAGCCAGAGCAATGGTTGTCACGGTGATCGTGTTACAACTAGGACAGCCAGTTCTGAGAATGAGCAGGAGGCAAGGGACTCCCGATAATAAGCATCCATTGTTCCCAAAAGGCCCTCTCATCTCACCCACAGCGCATAGCAGGAGTGTGTATGTGCCTGGTTCCCAGAAACACAAACACGCGGACTCACACCTGATACTACAACCACACAACAAGAGAAAAACACACGGGTCACTCTGATGCAGATACAGGAGAGTTTGTTTTCAAAACACGGATTCATCTTATGTCGCACTAGGTGAAGTATTACTAAATTAAAAGACTTTTAATTCCATTTTACTGCATTACAATTCATTAATTTCCATTGTCATCATTATTTCCCCTAAACTAAAGAACTTTTCAAGAGGGAGGTGACGGGAACTTGGGCCTATTTGTTTGTTTTTGTGTTTGTTTTGTATTTTCTCCTGTAAAGCCATCTTGCTTATCTATTTTTGTGAGCTGCTAAAACCTAAATAAATCAACATTACCTTACACTCTATGAAACAACAGTTATCTTTGGTATCATTTCACTTTGTAGTAAAGAGTGACTCGTGACACTGGAGTATGTAATTGACACACACAATTGAGTCTTGGCCTGATTCATAGTGGACTATTTCATGCCCCTCTCGCTGCAGATACGAGCACGTGAAAGGTTAATTTGGGTCCTGACTCTTTTGGGGGGGTCTCAATTGTGGATACATATGTGTGGATCTGAGCACTAGTTTGCAAAAGTGGTATAATCTCTTCATCAAACTCAGACACAGGTAATTTACAATCATTTGGCAATCATCATGACACAGTGTGTGTTTACGAAGCATCTAATAAAACCATCCATTTTAGGGTTTCTCCCTCTCTGATTGAAGTATGCTGTATCTTTGAGCAGTCCCGATATGGTATTTCCACTGCATGATGCTGTTGTCTCCACTGCAGCTCATAAAACTTTCCCACCAGACATTTTTTTTTATATTACTATCCTGCAGTCGGACCTTAGGAAGACAGGACGGGGCTACAGTTTCATTGGAGAGAAGGAGGAGTGCAGTGGGAACTCAGGCTGAAGTAGGTCAAAGCCTGCATCACAACAGCAAAAGAGAAAATGCAGACAATGATTACGACCTAGATTTCTGCCTCATTCCTGCAATGGGAACGTTTTATAAAGATGTATGACACACAAACTAGCCTGACTCAGAATGGGCTTACTTATATGAACTCTCCACATTAGGCACTCAAAACACATTACATCAAGGAACCACTCATCTCACACTCACAAGGTGGGTGAAGTGTCTTACCAAAGGGCACAGTGACAGTGTGCACCTACGGGATATGAACCGCCGACACTCCAGTCCTACTATCTACGACCCTCTCTACTATTTCTAAGTGCTGTGTTCCCAATCATCGTTTGTATCAAAGAATGACCATGTTGCTACCCAATAAACAGAGTTGATGTAAATGTGGAAAGATATCATACTGAAAACATTAAAGAGGCTCCAAGTTGTTTTCATAGAATCTGTTAAATTGGTCAAATAATGCATAATAACAACAGTCGTAAACTAAGAGCAAAACCCAATAAAAAATATCTACACTACACAAAAGGAAAGGCAAGAGAGGCAAAAGAACCCACAATCAAAACTGACTTTTCACTTCCCATTGAGGGAGATTCCTCATGGCTGGTGTGGGTTACAGCTCAGACACATGGGTGGAGACTAATGGGCGAGGAAAGTTCATAGCGGGGAGCCGACATTCCTGCAATAGCACCCCCTGGTGGACACAGGCGACTCCAAAAGAAGCTTTTTAAAATGGATTGAAATGGAGTCTTTACACCTCCCAAACACAGCTTAACAGCCTGGCTTCAAAAACATTCTTTTTTGGTTAAAAAAAAAAAAATCCATGTGACAACCCGAACCATGCTGTTTTTTGTTCTGTAGACTTAAAAAGTTTTAGCCTGGCCTTAGCTATCCGTAAATCCCGGTCAATTATAATTCCCCACATGTATGTCTGGGTCTGATCTCAGTGGCCGCGTTACGTCATTTGAATTTAAACCTGGCTCCCAAATATCCAGAAATTAAAATTGAAGCCTTGGAATGCGCAAGAAATACCCCCAAGAGTTAGAGATAGAGTTATGATAGAGTTATGATAGAGCTATGATAGAGTTATGATAGAGCTATGATAGAGTTGTGATAGAGTTATGATAGAGTTATGATAGAGCTATGATAGAGTTATGATAGAGTTATGATAGAGTTATGATAGAGTTATGATAGAGCTATGATAGAGCTATAATAGAGTTGTGACAGAGTTATGATAGAGTTATGATAGAGCTATGATAGAGCTATGATAGAGTTATGATAGAGTTATGATAGAGTTATGATAGAGCTATGATAGAGCTAGTTATGATAGAGTTGTGACATAATTATGATAGAGTTATGATAGAGCTATGATAGAGCTATGATAGAGTTATGATAGAGTTATGATAGAGCTATGATAGAGCTATGATAGAGCTATGATAGAGCTATGATAGAGTTGTGACATAATTATGATAGAGCTATGATAGAGCTATGATAGAGCTATGATAGAGTTATGATAGAGTTATGATAGAGTTATGATAGAGCTATGATAGAGTTATGATAGAGTTATGATAGAGTTATGATAGAGCTATGATAGAGCGATGATAGAGTTATGATAGAGTTATGATAGAGCTATGATAGAGTTATGATAGAGTTATGATAGAGTTATGATAGAGCTATGATAGAGCTATGATAGAGTTATGATAGAGCTATGATAGAGCTATGATAGAGTTATGATAGAGTTATGATAGAGCTATGATAGAGTTATGATAGAGTTATGATAGAGCTATGATATAGCTATGATAGAGTTATGATAGAGTTGTGACAGAGTTATGACAGAGTTATGATAGAGTTATGATAGAGCTATGATAGAGCTATGATAGAGTTATGATAGAGTTATGATAGAGTTATGATAGAGCTATGATAGAGTTATGATAGAGTTGTGACAGAGTTATGATAGAGTTATGATAGTTATGATAGAGCTATTATAGAGTTATGATAGAGTTATGATAGAGTTATGATAGAGCTATGATAGAGTTATGATAGAGTTATGATAGAGTTATGATAGAGCTATGATAGAGTTATGATAGAGTTATGATAGAGTTATGATAGAGCTATGATAGAGTTATGATAGAGTTATGATAGAGTTATGATAGAGCTATGATAGAGCTATGATAGAGTTATGATAGAGTTATGATAGAGTTATGATAGAGTTATGATAGAGTTGTGACAGAGTTATGACAGAGCTATGATAGAGTTATGATAGAGTTGTGACAGAGTTATTATAGAGCTATGATAGAGTTATGATAGAGTTATGATAGAGCTATGATAGAGTTATGATAGAGTTATGATAGAGCTATGATAGAGTTATGATAGAGTTATGACAGAGTTATGATAGAGTTATGATAGAGTTGTGACAGAGTTATTATAGAGCTATGATAGAGTTATGATAGAGTTATGATAGAGCTATGATAGAGTTATGATAGAGTTATGATAGAGCTATGATAGAGTTATGATAGAGTTATGACAGAGTTATGATAGAGTTATGATAGAGTTGTGACAGAGTTATGATGGAGTTATGATAAAGTTATGATAGAGTTATGATAGAGCTATGATAGAGTTATGATAGAGTTATGATAGAGTTATGATAGAGTTATGATAGAGCTATGATAGAGTTATGATAGAGAGTTATGATAGAGTTATGATAGAGTTATGATAGAGCTATGATAGAGTTATGATACAGTTGTGATAGAGTTATGATAGAGTTATGATAGAGTTATGATAGAGCTATGATAGAGTTATGATAGAGTTATGATAGAGTTATGATAGAGCTATGATAGAGTTATGATAGAGAGTTATGATAGAGTTATGATAGAGTTATGATAAAGCTATGATAGAGTTATGATAGAGCTATGATAGAGTTATGATAGAGTTATGATAGAGCTATGATAGAGTTATGATAGAGTTGTGATAGAGTTATGATAGAGTTATGATGGCTGCTTCACTCACTCGGGTGCATTACATATGTCACGACCAAACGCTAGCGAAAATCAGATACAATCATTTCAAAGGAGTTCACCCCTCGCACCTGACAATGGAGCTCAATTGTGAAGGTCCTGACCCTTGTAGGAAACACAATGAGTATGAGGGTATGGTAAAACCAGGCTAAAAAGGTTTAAGCCTGAGACGTTGCTTAACAGGCCTTGGACTACTGTGGAGGCTTGTTACTGCTCAGCCCACCTCACGGGGCGGAGTTTCATGCCTTTTTTGGAACCTGCTCTGTTGGAGGAGAGCTGCCATCATGGCTTCTCTCTCGAATGGAGTAATTAATGTAAATGAGGAGGAGTGAGCACAAGATGTCTACCAATATTAAGTCTATGGTTGAGACATGCCATGTCTCCAAACCATGTTCGGGGCATCGTCAGGGCTCTATCCCAGGTGTGGCATGGAAACACTGTCCTCCATATGTTTGAGGGCCCCGCGACGTGCAGGTTGATCTTCCATACACTGTCGCTTCACCCCTTTTTCAAACCTTTACCCAGCTGGAACATGGGATGTCACCAGTCACAGCCACAAGGAAGCTCCCTAGATGGAGGGTGAAACCTCGGCTTCTCCTTTAAGTAAGTTCAGTTGTTTTGTTTTAAAGAGGGGGTATTATGCTTTTTTCAATCACATAGCACCAGTCTATATCACACTACAATGATGAGGAAACCTTCTGTTGGTCTGTAAATGCAGTAAATTAAAATAACTGCCTTGAATAAAATTGCTCTCTCAAAATGGCTGTAGCGAATGTCTTGAAATAGGCCTCTGTCTCTTTAAGAACCTCTGACCCTTTCCGACACGCCCCCTCCACACGCTGTCTGTGGCATCAGTGGGGGGGAGGGGGTTCTGCTGAGGAGCAGTGATTGGTTACTCGGCTGGTGACGAAAGGTCGGAGGCGTCTCCAGGAGGTGGAGGCGTTCCTAGGAGGACTCAGGCAAACCTATCCCTAAAATGGCTGCCATCAGAGTTTTTACAGATTACTCAAAAATACGTGAATGTGCCAAGGCAACACTTCAAGCATGTTTTTAATGAGGGAATGACATAATAACATGATGTAAAGCTTGAAAAAGTGGATTTTGCATAATACCCCCCTTTAATGTTAGAGGGTCATAGTGCCATAGAAACATTTCAGCTATTGTCAGATTGAGCCAAATATTTGTTCTCCAAAACACTACCCAACTATTTATACTATGTTTTTTCTTTTTTTCTTCCCAGAAGCAAGAAAGATTGGCATGTACAGGGTTGAGTACACATGGCCACATTAAAAATATCCTCACTACCATGTGAGTTATAAAAAAAAGTGGGTGTATGGACTCAGGTGCATGACTCCGTTACCCAACAGTGTATGACGATGCCAAAGACACTTCAAGAGCCAACTCTGTTTAGTATGAGACCAAGAACAGGAAGTACTGAGCTGGTTATATCAGCAGATAGAAGGGCTTTATACAGTGGGAATATCCCGTCATTGTTTGTGCTTCAGGGACTAGATGGCTGTGCTCCTTTTCAGATTAGGAAGGGCAAAAATAGAGCCATGGAGCAAATGAATATCACAAAAATCTCGCAGGCCGTCATGCAGTGTGTATGTCTTGTGCCTATTTAGCAGGATGCAGCAGTATGTTTGGATTTGAGCTCATTTCTGCATACTGTACTCTAGTGTGACAATGTTACCAGTTAAGCGCCATATAAAAACTACCAAGTTGCAGTAAACCTCAGTGATTGACACAAAAATACATGCTAAATGAATTGAAGCTTTATTTAGTGTTTTTTCCCCTCCACTATATGGGCTTGTCATGAATTCCCCATTTTATATTATAGAAATGTACCTTTGTAGGTTTAAAATTGCTTTGGGGCAAGTGTAAAGGATATTGCCTTTACCGCCTGCAGTTAGTCATGAATTCTGCGCCACAGATTTTAACAGGAACTAAAAAAGTATGAGCACATTTCTTCCATTCTTCCATTCTTGCATCTCTTGCATCTCTTGCATCGCTGGCTTCCTCATCATTTTAGAATTGATTTAAAGATTTCACTGTTTGTTTTTAAAGCTTGGAATGGATTGGCCCCTCAGTACATTGTGGGCCTCCTTCAGATGTGAGCGCGTGCACTAGAGCCAGGAAATCAGGGGGGACAGAGCGTTCCACCACCTTGGGTGGACAACGGAGAACGCTCCGTAATGTACTGAGGGGCCAATCCATGTCCAAACAGCCCCGACTGTGGATACTGTCAGTCTTGTGATCCTCTTTAATTCTCTGGCTTTAAACACTGTGTGACTTGTGTGGTTCACTGTTCTCTTTTATTTATTTGATCTAATTTCATTGTTTTAATGATTTTTTTTTTTTAGTTTAAGTATTTCCGTGTGTTTTTTAGAAGAAGAAGAGCTTTATTTGAATAGATCCAGAGTTAATTCATTTAAAGGCACAGGTTGCAAAACGTTTAAAGCAGGAAAAAAAAGGAAATGAGTTGCATATCAGGGAAAAATAATATGCGAAGTTCTAACATTAGCTGAAGGTTTCATAGAGCTTACCTTCTCAGCGCAAAAATCTTCGTCTACTGCCTGCATTTAGAAACATGCTGCTGATTCTTTCTACTCAGCAAGCAGTGGGGTTCATCTACAGGACACAAAGTACAACTATTGGTCAGGAGAAGCTGGAGGGGGAATTTAAAGATAGGATATATACATCATCTCCACAATCAGGGCCATAATATGTCTTTCAAAATTGGTCAACAGAGCATGAACAGACCAGGCAGAAGGGGTATACGGGGGTGAGGAGTGGGACTGTAAGGGACATGGATTGACCCTGGGCTATACTGATCATGATATAATTGGTAATGACAGCACATTAGGTGTTGATATGAGATAATACCTGAGAGACAGGAGACAGTACATCCTGTATACAGTACAGCACATTTGAAATACATTTGATATGCCTAAATGCTGCACAAGTTTCAAAAAAAGAAATAGACAATCAATAAATAATAAATGATTGAATAAGCATGATTGAAATCAATACAAAATTCAATTAAATATACAATGGAACAAAATATATACATATATAAAGAAGCTAAAAAATAAGAGCAATGAAATGCAATATTCAGCTCTGTTTGTGTTGAAAGCCAACATGACTTAAAACTCTTTCATAAAGGCCAGATTTGTGCAGTGTACGACGAATAGTTGCTCTGTGGACAGTTTCCCCCACCTGAGCTGTAGCTCTCTGCAGTTCATCCAGGGTCATCATAGGCTTCATTTCACTTTACGATTGTGTGTCACTTAGTGTGTGTCTTTCACATAAAAATTCAATTAAATATATTTATGTTTATGGTCCATAGCGTGGCAAAATGTCCAAATGTCGAAGATCATATACTGTACATCAAAAAGAAGTAGTTCTATGTGTCTACGTTTTTAAAGTTTAGTGATGTTATGGCCGTTAAAAGTAATTGATGATACTGTTCCATACTGATCACCTGTTTCTTCCTTCCCGGAGCGTCTCCATTGAGCCAATGAGCTGTGCATGTGTGGTCCTTTGGTGCATTTCATTTCATTTCATTTTCAAAGAGCCTTTGATAAGAAATTAAGATTTCCTTTTCCGTTGCTTTCTTTGTGAGCACATTATGCAGATCTTATACACCAGCGTCCAATTTGATCCGGCATGCTGCATTATATTGGGTGGAGTTTGGCATTTAAATGTTATGGTAACTCAAGTTACTTGAAATGTAATGACTAATATAGTCACATATTTTGTGTAAGTAATATGATATATTCCTTAGTTGCTGAAAAACTTGTTTTAATACATTACCCCCAGTGCTTTATTTGATCCCCCGTTTATTTGATCCCCCTCAGTTTTTCAGGGCAAATGATCCAAGAAATATTTAGGAGGATCTGGCAAAGATTTGATCTGATATAATGGTTTTTAATGAGAGTATTCCGGCAAATGTTTTGGCTTGTTTCCCGAATCCATCACATCGGACCAAAAGTGTTCCTGAAAATACTTATTTACAAATTAAACACTGGTTACCCCCAACACTGGTGACAGGTTAAATGTACTGGAGCATGTTCTGTACTGCTCCACAGATACAGACGGCATCGCGTCATAGAAGGGGGCGTGGCCTCGCCCAGGGGGAAAGTAGAATCTTTTGGGAAACACAATTGTTCACTCCTTTTAGCCATTTTCTGGCTAAATATGAACTTATTTATCACATACAAATAAAGTCAAGCCTAAATCGGGTCCACATGGATGTTTATTCACAGCAGATTGTTCAGTAGTAGCAGAAAAAATGGCAGTTGTAGCTAGCGCAAGCGTTAGCATTAGCACACATCATCATTCTTATATTTTTTATGTATTTATGGGCTGTTGAACCACTTTGCTCCTCTCAATGTCTTTGTATCTTTATTTAGTAGAAAACTATATTCATAATTCAGCATTTGTTAAAGTAGTTTTTGAATAATTAGAGAAAGCTTAGATTTTTCTCCCCCTTAACTGTTCGGCTATTTGTACAGCCATTGCTATTTCAACTTGTAAATTGATGTTTGTCTTTTGGTAGATTTTGTTTGGCCACTCTTGTTTTTGTTTGAATCTTAAGATTGTTTTTCATTTCAGTCTGTTGTGTCACTTAGTATTATTTACCTTTTACATGACCTTTTCTTGGTTTTCCTATATATTTTAAATACAATATTTCTAAGTTGCTCACTGCCTCTCATTTGACCACCCATGAGCTTTAAATGGGTTTTTGGTTGCAAAATTAATTCAGGTATGGTCTGCTCGGTTACATATGGAATTTTAGTCCATGGTGAATGATGAGTCAGAGCGGCATGTACAGGATGAACAGCAAGGGGTGAAGCAGAGCACAGAGCCTTGAGAGACTCCGCGGTTTACGGGAAGGGTGTGGGATTTGCAAATGATGGAGATTGATCTGTCAGTGAGGTAAGAACCAGGAAAGAGTCACATGTAACACGATTTGCAAGGGAAACCTTCAGAGCAGATCTTAGCATACACATCATGAAAATAATCACTCTATTGAGAAAGATTTATAGTTCCTGTTTTGTTCAGAGTTCCTCTACGTGACTGTAACTCATCATTCAACCATTAGACAGAGACTGTGCTTTCTTTTTATATCAGTGCACAATGCGCATATTTATCAAGTATATGATTTTCTATTTGTTTATATGAACCCTGTGTACTGACTCACTGCAGAGAAGCTAGTGATCAGCCCACTGAACTGCTCAACATTGCTTTAATTATTCAAGAGCTGGAAAGAGCAGGGGTGTGCCCTCTCTCTCTCTCCCTGGTGTGTTTTTTTCCGGGATGTGACGAGGAGGAGACTGATTCTGCGTCACTGATCGCTCCGCGTCACGGTTTGCTCACTGGCCACAAGCAGTTCCTGTGGTGGGAAGGGTAAGTCACAAGATCACACTGATATGCATTAGAGGAAGTCTATTTGATAATCATTTATTTTCCACTCAGTTGGTAGGCCTACAGCGCTATGCTTTGTTCATATTGTAAGATACAATAAGTCATGTAGATATTCCTCTGCTTCAACACAGGTTGAGGATTCTGTGAATTTTTATCATCAATCATTTTCAAATCATTTTAAGTCATTTTTTTAAATGACAAGACAAAATGTAATGAATGCATTTAAGTTTTCTTAGAACAATCGTGAAGCCGTCCTTCCGTGGACCCACCACCTGCAGGAGGAGCCATAAGGGGCTGGTGCAATGTGACTTGGGCAGCTCCAACAGCCCCATGACCCGGAAACGGAAAAGTGGAAGAAAATGGATGGATGGATAGAACTATTAACTAACATGACTACTGTCGATATTCTTTAAACCTCACATAAATTTAATCGTCATCATCATCTAACTATCACAGATATATATTGTTGTTAAAGTAGTTCTTTATGGTTTTTTTTTTATTCTTTAAAATATTTATATTATAAATATAAATAATATATTTTGAATTAAATATCAAAATGATAACACATCAAAACAGTCATTTCATCACATTTATAGGAAGGCACTAACTAACTAACCATCCATCCATCCATCCATCCATCCATCCACTGTATCTATAGATGGAAGGACACAGGGTGCTGCTTCTGAGTTACAAACTTTGATATCCCCCCAAAAGAGCTTTTGCATATTAATATTACTGTGCTAGTGAATTTTGCACCGTAATACCAATCTGGCGTTCATTGGGGCCCAATCCATTCTCCAGCATATTCTGTATCGTATGGCCCTCGTGAGTATTTTGAGAAATACAGCAGACAAAAGAGCCACCAAAACCTGCCACCAAGCTTTTTTGTTTTGTATTAATCAATCTACCAAAAGGAATTCTACCAAATCACCAGATAAAATGCAGACTGAGAGTGAGTTGTCATTATATGCTGGTGACCGTAGAAGGTGTTAACAGAGGTTTTGACGTGTCCATTCTGCAGAGGTGGTCAGTATGCGTGCAAAATACACGTTTTCGAGCTATTGCTATTACATTATTGGGGAACTCTTATTTTACATTACCTTTGATACATTGTACCTAACTAACCAACTAGTACAATGTAATCTGCTTTTAAACAATCTGTAATAACTTATACCTATGTCCTACATACAGAATGGAATAAAAAGCATTTGTACTTTGGAGATACATAATGTAATAAGACCCTTAGGGTTAAGGCTTAAGATTAGGGTAAAGCAGTTTTAGTACAAACATCCATGTTTACAGTGGGACTGGTCTTTACCCTATATGAAACACAATGAAATGTGTGCCTCAGTGAAAGACAACATGCTACAAATGTGTTGTCAAATAATGTATTGGACAAATATTGCTTCTGGCTGCTGCCTGCTCTGATGTTGTATGTATGGAGTTAAATCACACACATTTTATTTAGTCTTAGAAGTGTCATATTTTCGAAGTATGGAGCTGATTTATGGTTTGTATGTGTTATTCCTAGGCCTATCTACAGGAAACAAAAACTGACACAAAGTTATGTGTCTTCTGTCTGTGTATTTCCTCATAATATTATCAATACATATTCCTCAAAGTCGCTTTACAATTTCATGCATCACTCAGTGCCATGTTAGTTGTATATATTGTCCTATGGGTTTGCCCTCAATCCCCTCTGAACCCCACTGAACCCCAAACAAACAGACAGGCATGAAAGGAATGCCTACATGTGGCACTCATCATGTTTGTGCAACAGTCACATTTGGAGCATTTGTTTGGTTAATCATCCATGTACATGCACAGCACTCTTTTGTTATTGGCTTGGGGCTCAGGGCGGGGCTTGTGAACTATAAAGATCCTATGGGCCTCAGCAACATCCTGGTCTTTTCAAATGTCTAATACAAAGATGCATACCAAACCATTGTGTTTCCACACAATACTGCAGTGAACTGGGGGAGAGGCCATTTGTCACTGTCATGCATACAGACCTTCATATTCAATCCAACTGAAGATACCATCGATGTAAGTGCTTTCTTGTCAGTAAAATGTACTTGTGTGTTATTGACGTTCACTTATGGGAGGAGTGGATTCTGGATTGTCCATGCCATCTGGCATGTGTCAATGAGTGAACGTCAGGCTGCACTGATGGGTGGTTACTTGTATTTCATGTGGATAGATAGTCAGTCAAATTGTAATACAATGAAAACAAACAGTGCTTCTATTTTTGCTTTACATTCTCTGTGACATTTGGGTTTGGGCAATACTTGGTCTTGTTTTGTAAACAATGAGAAAATAAAACATGTTTCTGTGTATTAAGTCACAGTAGTTTTACCTTTATTCCTGTTTGTGATTGAATCGTCTCATCATTTGAATCTATGAACACAACCTCTACCTCTGTACCACATTTTGATATGTCAAATGCAAAGATATGTGTATAATGGAGACTCTAAACCAATAGTGCCCAAAAAGAGGCCCAAGCCAATTTTTCTCATTGATTTGGCACACATCGCTCGAGATGGTACTTTTTACCTTAAGTTTAATGATTCCACTCAATTAAAATATCAAAAACATGTTTTGGTGCAACAGAGTTGCGTTAAGGCTCTAAGCCTTGTTATTAACATAACAGTGAATCTCTAAAGCAGCATGGAAAAGGTTAAATGCCATAATAAAGTACAGAACTCGTCCATCCTTTCATCAATCTGAAATTACTTTGGAGCACTTTTGTGATCAATGACTTTGACATTATATACATTGACACTTTACTGGCTTCAGATTTGTTTTGAGTTTAACTACATCGAGCAGTGAAAGGTAATGAAATGTGTTTTTGCCATGTGCTGTTAAACCTTCATTTCAGAGAGTGGCTTTTTGCTTCAGCAGAGTCATATGCTGGGAGTATGTCATGTCACTTTGGATGCCAGCTTGCCTTTTGTGAGAATGCCAGAACACTGTGTTCTTGAACATTTTTTGCTGTTTTCAGTTTTGTATAATTAGAAGTGAAGCTGCGAGAGATACTGGTGGATCAAATGCCGACTATTGAGTTTTGAGTAAAAGTGGTTTCAAACTAGGAAAAAGTGCCACCTTGTTTCACAACTTGCAAATTGACTCAGAAAAGCATTCATTTATCCTAAAAGTAGCTGTCCCACAATGAAAATGAAGATAGAACTAAGTAATTCATGAAAAGCAAAAAGCGGGTGGTAGTAGTGCAATGGTCTAAGTATTCTTCTGGAAATCAGAAGGTCATGCCCAGGTGAAAACTTGCAGTCAGAGGCTATGGCCTATCTGGTTCCATCCTCAGGCCTGCAGTGATAGCACCAGCGCTGTGAAGAGCAAGAGCAGCACAAAGTATCTGATGGTGCACATCAAACCTACTGCTTCTCAAACATTGCATCACTCACCATGATATCAATGTTCTGACTTCCTCTATGAACTGAAAACAGTCCCAGTCCTTCGACAACCTTCTACCGAAAGAACATCGAGATCAGCACTGCATCACTGCATCAGTGAAATGAATGACGGGAAGGGTGAATCTCCCACTTACTCTGTCTAGGAAGGGATTTCCAAACCCACACAAACCCAGGAAGTCTGATAAGGGGAGTCATTTGACTTTCACCTGAGTTGATCAGCGACTGGCCTGGGCCGATTGTAGTCAGACTAGAGCAGCATGTAATAGCCTATAGCCAAATGAAAGTGTATTAGTTTAGTTCAAAGTTACTGGATAGCGGCTGGATTAGTGCTGAGAATGTGTCTGGGGCCATGAGACAGACAGACGGTTCTCATCAGAGCTATACAGCTAGCTCCGATCGATCATGTGAAAACGAGTAATAAGCACCAATGAAGTCAATACATCAACTTCATATAAAGTGGTCTTTAAAATGACCGAAAATGAGTTGTGCTTGTTTATTTCATGGTTTATTGCACATTTCTCATCAACAAAGAGCCGTAGCCTAACACTGAGGTTAAACACTGGGGGAGATCCTGGCATAGACCATGGGAATAAACTTGACATTGTTTTCTGTTGTGGAATGAGCTGCGCCTGTTTGATAGACTGGCTGATTCCTTTCTTGTTTTTAAATCACATCTTATGACATACATGTTCTCCTTGGCGTTTACCTAGTTTGGAGAAGTGACCTTTTTTGTCAACATTTTTGTGCCACTGTATCGCTCAGAGAATGAGTAGTGCATCTTTATTTTAATCACGGCTTGATTTTTAATCCAACAAAAATGACGGCCTAAGCTAAGCAAGGCTAACTGTCAAGACATGAGTTAGACAAAGGTCTTTGTGCCTGGCCTCTCCTTTTCCTTTACTCCCTTCCTTCTTACCTATGCTGCCTCCTGCATTCACAAACTATGAGTGCCTGAGTGTAAGACAATGTTGTTTATTGAAATAACATCTTAGTTTATTAATTAACTCACTGATGTATAAGTAGTAAGTGGTACCTATAAGGATTGCATATATGGTCGATAAATGTGAAAACCGATGAAAACTTCTGCGTTTAAACCCGTCTTGTAATCAGTAAAGACCTTGTGCACAGTTAAAATTAAAGTTCCCAAAGGGTACAGTATGTATTATTCTCACGTTCTTCCCACACGTCAGCTGCTCAGATTCTTGTGTTTGTAGCTGTGAGTGGACGTGGCAGCCTCTACATCTGCACTCTGTGTTTCTCCCTCTGTCTCACACCCGGGTCTTTTGCTAGAGCCTTGTAAATGGAAGTCACACTGTGAGTGAATTTAGACCAATGAGGCCTGTGTGCCCTGAGGTGGTAGACACATATTTAACAGGTCAGGCTTATCTGTGTTTTGCAACCAAATCCATAATGAGGGTGATTTTATGGTAATTGTAAATGGATGAAGAAGACTCCACTGGTAATGAGTCAAGGAAGCTGTGGCTAATAGCTCATTTATGACGGATCAAGAGTGACTCAACCTGGGAGCAGGGACAAATGACTGTCTGAAAAGTTCACATCCACTTATTAACAGCTCAAGGTTCCCTTGGTTAAAGAAATTCTACTGTTTGGGGGACGTTTTCAAGGTTGCCTCACTTTTGCACGTGCTACTTGTTTTTCGCCAACCTTTGTTTCATTCATTATAAAAACGCCATAAGACCAGATGTGGTCAGTAACAAAGTAAATTTACCTAAGCACTTGCTAGTATTTTTACTCCAGTACATTGGAAAGACAAACATAATGCTTTCTACTCCTCTGCATTTCTTCAAAGGCTCCAAAGGATAAAATAAATGTGACGTTTGTGTGTTGTTTTGTTTATTTCATAAGCTCAATAATGCACACTAATGATTGCATAAGTGCAATATTCATAGCACTATTATATAAAAGCACTGTATATAATGTTGCTCTGTTGTAGTAATCATTTTGGATGATATTCTAAATAGGATCTGCAGTAGCAGTGCGGAAATTTTAATTATAACATTTGACAATAATTGCTTTAAAGCCGGTAATGTAATTAAGGTAAAAAGTAGCATTTAAACAAAAATGTTATAAACATACATTGAGATATGGGACTACAGTTTACTGTAGAAATCTGACAATGGAGGGCTGTTTTAAAGTTGGAGCTCGGTTTGAACAGGTCCTGGTTACATAAGTCTCTGTAGTAGTCCATCTGGGATTGCTCTGCTGGCTCGTACCAACATGTGAGCGTGTGTGAGTGGGAGGTGACGGCGAGATGGAAACAGTGATGAGTACTGGAGTATCTAGAAGAGCCATCCATTCAAAACACTCTTTAGTGTGTGCTTTGATTCAGTCACTCATTTTTACACCTGATAATTGCACATGCAGGCTAGTAAAGACCCCACACTGCTAAACTTTCTATTCAAAAGAACAACAAAAAAGGACATTAACAGACATCGATGGAGCTGTCAACAGCAATACCATAAGGACGGTGGTTTTGACGCCAAATACCACCTCATAAGATGATAGACCTTTCGAACAACACCAGAACTTTCAAACACCAGACTAATGTGTAAAATGGATTAAGCCTTAAGTTGTAGATGACCCTGTGTACCACCTGAAGAACCCATGTGTATTTTTGATTGACTCAGTATTATACAAAATGAAAGGTTGAACATACTGATCCCGCTCTTCCGCCTGGCGCAACAAAAACGTTGCTCACGACGAAGTTGGTATCTTGCCTACAAACAACAGTGCTCCAGTGCCTTCGCCAGTAGCCTCAGGCGTCACTTAGAGAAATAAAGGGGTCGGCTGAGGCATGGTGTGCTAGAAACAGTGCAGATTGCAATAAATGCTTCCTCTTTGCTCTCCACAAATCCCTCTGTTGCAACCTTGATATTAAGCGCTTGGGACCAAAAATGTATCCAGAAATAATTTTTTAACCGCGTGTTCTCACAGGCCAAACCTTTGTTGTGTTTTTTATTTAGTTATTATTTTAGTTTGCTCAATTGACAATTTCCTCACCAACCCTTTCACAAATCCATTGCCAAACCTGCTAATAATGCCAGAGCTCCATGCCATTGTATGTTTCTCTGTGTGTGTCTGTGTGGGGCTTGTAGTGCAGGCTGGTGTGTGGGTGTCCAGTCGCCACATTGTGAAGAATTAAGATCCGTGGCTAAAGACTCCCAGGAACAGGATGGAGTCCAGGCGCTAGTTGGAGAGAAGAATACCTCTCCATTCCAGCGCTATTATGTAAAGCAGCAACGTCAAGCTGTGTAGTCATTTGGTCACACACTTCATTTACATCTTCAGCACAGATGAATGAATGAAACACTTCGATTCATGGCTGTGGGGCAATTCAGACAGCAAAGACCAATAAGCATGTTACACCTATTGTAGGCCTCGTTATACATGTTTTAAGATCAATTTCAACATAATTTAATCGTACATTTTATTTCAATTTATTGCACATTTAATTATCAAGCCATGAAAACGTAGTAACAAGCAACATTTTGCTTTGTCCATGTTTAAGGATGACGGACACAACCAGAAATAAAATATTCAGTCATGGCAAGATCTCGCACAATGGTAATCGTACACAGGACCTTTTGATTGTAGTAACTTGTGAGCAGAGAATCCGACCACAAGCTCTTGACTGACTAGATACCTAGTGTAACATGTACTATAATGGGTTAGTAATATAGCACAAGAAGTTGCACTTAACTGTATTCAGAAGAACCGCCTTATTAGTGTGAATGATGACCAGAAGACACCACAAAAAATAATCGACAATGCAATATCTTCACTGCATGTCCAAGTCATTTCATCTGAATAGTTCATTCAGTTTAGTTTATATCCTTTTGTTGTTAAGCATCTACTATCCCTAAGTATTTCTGCAGGGCACAGAGTTCACTCAGTTAGTGTAAAATCCAGCTCTAAAATGTGAATTAGACAGAGGTGTTTGCTGATGTCCCCTGCAGAGTGGGAGGGGGAGCAGTGCTGGGTCAGCTAAGACCTGCCTCTGTCCGCTCAGCACTTTTGGGTGTATATCTGCCATTAGAGCGGCAGGTCTGGGACATGCCACTCATTCTCCACTCAAGCCCACGGTTCAGCCGTCTTACGTACATATAATGCAGACACTTGCAACAAACAATATGCTGTCATGTTCTAACCAAGCACTATATAGAAGTGGAAAGATTTTACTTTTATTACACTTAGTTAGAAAATGCAATATTGATCTAAAACCGCTACAAACAAATATCACTTGCTGATCCTTCAGGCAAACATAACTCCACACCCTCCTCTTGTTCCCCTTCAGTGCACTGCTGTTTCAAGAAAAAGAAAAGGGGAGTCTCAGTCTGAACGACCCTACTTAGTTGATTGCTGCTAATTACTTGCCTATTGATCTGTCTTGGGCTGAGTTTCAGACCATTAGCATTAGCATTAGCATTAGCATTAGCATTAGCATTAGCATGACAGAGCCCTCCAGGCCTGGGGCACAGGAGGCTACTGTACACAGGAGACAGCCTGGTGAATTCTCAGACTTCCACTCCCTCCATGAGCAGGAATGGAGGTCTGAGATCACAGGGGACATGACATGGCTCTGTCATGCTAATGCTAATGAGGCTGAAACTCAGCCCAAGACAGATCAATAGGCAGGTAAGTAGCAGTGATCAACTAAGTAGGGTTGTTCAGACTGAAACTCCGCTTTATCTTGTCCACGATCTGAGCTAGATCTGAGCTTCAACAGTACAAAAGTACAGAAAATAAAGTAAATGCTTATTTTTTGTCTCTTTTTTCCCCCCTGTAGCGCCTCTTGTGACGCCTCCGCTGTGCTGCTTGTGTGGGGGGCACTTGGTGCCACTCCGGTGTTTTAGAAGAAGAAATTTGTCTCAAATGTCAGCTTATTAGCTGTGTTTGTTTACTTTATAAAACTGCTTTCTTAAGGACCATTATTGCCTTTTTACTGAATAAAATAAAAAAAAGTCTGCCAAACCCCACAAAAACATTTCAAAGATGTACAAAAGCGTCCAGTACAAGGATGTGGAATGAAGAAACCACAAATGCAGTTAGCAGAAAAAGGCAAAAAACGCAGCTGTACCACGAGAGAGGGAGGTTGCTGTTGTCTTGGTAGGCTAGCTCTCAGTCGAATAGGAGTCAACTTGAGTCATCTTCTGTACTCTATAGTTGCATTTTTTCTAATTGATTTAAAACAAAATAAGTAAATCATTCATTGTAAATTATTGTCTTACTTAATACTTAATAGTAAATAAAGAAAATTAATTATGACATCATTATCATGATGATACCTTCGTATTCATCAGCTTCTTGTGCCAATCAGTTAAACCCCAATTAGTGCCAGTTCCTGGTTATATTCAGCCGACAGGGCGACACTATATCGGAACGCAAAAGCACCACACTGTGTCAATCGAGTGCCGATTGGGTGTCGATAGGCGTCACATGACTCGGCCCCAAAATGGCAATTATCGTTTGCAGAAGACCCATGGCATCCACCCCGGGTTTGGTTACATACTCCCACTTGGTCATTTTGCTGTGTTTTATTTTTAGTTGTATTGGTTCTTACTACGTGTACAATTAGTTTGCCTTAATGGTTTGGTGGTCGGCCAGCCTGCTATAAGGAAAGCAGGGTTGACCGCATCAGAGCTGGCAATTTAGGACATCTTTCGGCAGTGCAAGCTGCTGACATCTCAACAAAAGAAAGTGGTGTCACATCTGGTTTCTAAAGTTTCAAAATTCATTTTCCTTCTCTGTTTAACTCTGCCATTGTGATTATCTCAGCCCCACAATGGAACAAAGAGCAGTTGTGGGAAGATAGCGATGGGAAAAAGGAGCAGTGAGATTTGACTGTCAGTGAGTGAAGTAAAGGAAGAGACAGGGTAACAATTTGATGCAAGAAAAGTACAGGGTGCCGTGACCTGCAAAAATAAACAGCAGCCAAATTGAATAAACCAGCAACCAAGAGTGAGCATGAAGGTCACTTGGTAACTGAAAAAATTTGCAATAAAGAAGTGAATGTGAATGAAAAACAGATTAATACTTTACTTTTATTTGTTTGTTCAGTTAACTCTGGGGTATTTGACTTGTCAAATTGTAAAAAAAATATATATAAAAATTGTTGTTGCAGTATGTAAGTACATAAAGACAGTTGCTACAGGTCAGAAATGTAAGTACACACTAATTTTTCCAGATTTCTTTAGAAATTATAGTTTAATGCCTCATATGCCGACTGAGGGGTTTATGTATTTAAACAATAAAGTGTGGATCTCCTTTAGATATTTGCGTCCTCTACAGGAGGAGCTGAAGAGTCACCCCTCTTGAGTCTTGCCTGTCCATGAGCAGCACAGCTGAATTTTTACTGGCGCGAGAAACCCACAACAAAGTGAAGCTGAAAGAGCACTGTGCCATACCAAACAGGGAGGCCTCCACAAAGCCTAACATTATACTCTTGCAAGTGTGTCGGTTGGATGAGCTATCTTCAAAATAGATTTTTTTTCTAAGAAGAGTGTTCCTGTTAATTTAGTCTTACCAACACTGTGCTGACAAATATGCTACTGATTCATCTTTGCCATTGAGTCATCCTGCAGACTTTAGTTACAAGCTTGTCTGTCTTCCTATTGTCAAGAGTGAACCAAAATAAAGCCGTATTTTATCAATGATTTGAGCTAAAACTTCACCAGCTGTTTGATGCCATTTAAACCAACATTATACAAAATAATTGGGTTTGTAAAGTGAGTAGGGAGACCGGAGTTGGTTGTCCGCCGTTCATCAAGTGAATATCCAATAGTCATACAGTTCGATTCCCCGGTTCTCATCGATAAAGAGTTCTGCTGTGACACTTCTCTATCAGGGCCAGGGGCTGGCGAAGGGGCTCTTGTAATCATCGAAAGCATTAAGCATTCACTCACAGACTCCTCTCTTCATGAACGTTCCCACACACTACACATGAAAACATAGAACACAGAGTTTAGATAAAAATAAGCTATACAACTTTAAACTATAAGGCTTTAGGGGCATGCATAAGCATATTAAAATAAATAAGATAACAAATAAGAGGTAACATGTGGTAAGACACACACAATTGACATAGAACAACAACGGGATTGGATTTACATATGGTGTATAAAGTGATAGCAGTGGATCTAAGTGTGGACATACCACATAGTGCAATAGAGCAGATTACAGTCTGTACTGAGTTATTAGGTCTCTTTATCGTTCATGAGTCTGACGGTGGTGGGGAAAAAACTGTTCAAGTGGCGGGATCTATGGATCTTGATAGACCGAAGGCTCCTGCCTGAGGGGAGATGGGTGAATAGTCAGTGTCCAGGGTGAGAAGGGTCAGCTGGGATCCGACCCACACGCCTCCGAGTCTTGGAGGTGAACAGGACTTGGAGAGAGATGGGAGCTCGCAGCCCTTCACCCTCTCAGCAGCAGGGGTGACTGCGCTGCAGTCGATGCTTTTCCCGGTCTGTAGCGCTGGGATACCACACGGTGATGGAGGAGGAGAGGATGGACTCGATGATGGCTGTGTAGACCTGCCCAGCATCAAGGTCGGCAGCTTAAGTTTTCTCAGCTGCCGTAGGGATAACATCCTCTGCTGGGCCTTCTTGATGAGGGAGCTGATGGTTGGCTCTCATTTGAGGTCCTGGGTAATGGTGGTGCCCAGAAAACGGAAGGAGTCCACGATGGAGATGGGGGTGGGAGAGTCTGTCCGGGCGAGGGGTGACGGTGGGGCTGTGTCTTTCCTGATGTCCATGACCATCTCCACTGTCTTCTGGGCGTTCAGCTCCAGGTTGTTGTGGCTGCACCAGGACGCCAGCCGGTCCACCTCTCTCCTGTAGGCGGACTCATCGCCATCCAAGATGAGCCCGATGAGGGTAGTGTCGTCCGCAAACTTGATCAGTTTAACGGACTGGTGACTGGAGGTGCAGCAGTTTGTGTACAGGGAGAAGAGTCAGGGGGAAGTACACAGCCCTGAGGAGTTCCAGTGTTTGTCCGAGTGTCAGAGACGATCTTCCCCAGCCACACGTGCTGTCTCCGGTCCGTCAGGAAGTCAGTGATCCACCTGCAGAGGGAGTTGGGCACACTGAGCTGGTAGAGCTTGTCTCGTAGCAGTCCAGGGAGGATGGTGTTAAAGGCAGAGCTGAAATCCACAAACAGGATCCTGGCGGAGGGAGTTCAGATGCTAACCACCGTGGCAACTTTCCTTGGCACCATCTTGGAATTTAAGCACTTCTGTTGACCTTTCTGGTAGAGTGTGAAGTGTGATCACTAAGTGGAGACGAAGGAAAATGTTTGATGTACAGCATATTTGTGTCCAATGTTCAACAAGTCAACGCTGCACTGTTTCTCTGGGCGAAAATAATAATTTTGTGCAATGGCCATAATATAGTATTCCAAGACTCCTGATAAAATAAGTAAGTGCTTTATTTTTATTGTGTCCGCTGCGACTGAGCGTGCCATCACTGCGGGCGCACCTGACCAGCATATTTTTGGAGGGGAAACCGTAGTACCCGTAGGAAACCTGGCTTGAGTGCTCCTTTGATCCTCTGAAAAGGTGCATCACCTCCAGGGTTTGTCCCTGTTTAACTGGTCAGCTCCTTCACCTCCTTCACCTCCTCCTTCTTCATCCTCCTGCGCAGCTCCCTCTGCTCCACAACAGTCTTTCACCATCTTCTTGTTTGTCCCTTCCTTGTCTCCTGTAGCGCCTCTTGTGACGCCTCCACTGTGCTGCAGCTGTGGGGGGCTCTTGGTGCCTTTTCAGTGTTTCAGAAGAAGAAATGTGTAGGTCTTAAATGTGTTAAGCTCATAAGCGGTTTGTTTGCTTTTAAAAAGCTGCTTTCTTCAGGACAATTATGGACTCAGCAGTAAAAAAATCAGCCGAACCCCACAATACACGGCAAAGACGTACAAAAGTATCTCGCAAAACAGTGTGTAACACAGAAACCACAAATGCAGTTAGCAGAAAAAGGCAAAAAAGCTGTACCAAGAGAGAGGAAGTTGCTGCTTGTTTACGCGTACATTAAAGCAGTAGGAATAATATTGCAATATAAGATTGAGGGAGAAAAAGGGTGCCCCCTTGCTCTGGGCAGGGCGGCCGGCTAGGGCCGATAATAACCGTTTTGCGGCTATTATTATTTTGCAAAGAGGTGACTCTCTTGTTACAAAACGATCAATTCACATCCATTATGTGAGTCTTCAAGTAAAGGCTGCAGCTGAGTCATGCCTTAGTCATTGTGCTGAGTCATGCTAAGAGTAGCTGCTGCTGATTTTGCTCTGGTCCAGTCCAAAGGCACACAAACAGCTTCTCCCTTGAGCCTGGCATGACACATTGTACTTACTGATGACTGATGGGTCTTTAAAATGAGTGTTTGTGATATTGCAATGCTGTTAGTCCTGGTACTATATCCCACACACGGTAAAGCATTTGTGCTCTAATAAGTTTATGTTTATTGATGTGATCCCAATTAGTGCATTCGAGTTGTGGCAATTCCTCCTGGGGTCGAAGAAAATGAAGCTATTTTTGGGGCTAGGAGCGTCGTCTAAATGCCTTTTATAAAACGTTGCACTACTCAGTGGTGTTATGACTGTCCAAGGATTATTATCTGTGCACTCAGTCACCCACTCATGCATCAGTATAGCCTACTGGGGAAATAAATAGAAGGCATGTTACACAAAAGTGAGAGAGTTTATATCATTATTCCTTACTACGATTTTTCTGACCCCTGAAAGCTTTTTAGACCTAGTTTATCCAATGAATGACTGGATTATTATGAAGAGGAATAGTCCCAGGAGATGATTTTATTTATTTTGAATGCTATTAGCCGTATCTACCGTAGTCCTTATTCTAGCCATAGACGTCACATTATTTGTACGTTATATATCAGGGTAGTTTGATGGACGCACCATTCTGGATTGGCTGACAGCATGCTATTTCCCATCCATTGTACAACAATTGCGCTCACAAGAAACTTGAGCCATGTGAAGTGACTTGCCCAAGGACACAACAGTCTGTACTGCACCACTGCCTCCTCAACATTTCTGAAACAAATGCTCCTGTGTTAAACCAACTTCCGTTATGTAATATGCTTTACTAAACATCCTGTAACTATTACCACAGCTCCACCTTTTATTTCAGACTTCACTCTTCAAATTGCTTGGTCGGCATTTTCATACCCTGTATGACAAATAAACACAGATTATGCCTCTATCGTTTGTTAGCTATCCTCACTGCATATAGGATAATTTAGCACAGGAACAGAGGTGTAAGTGTGTGACCGTCTCTCAGCTACTTCACCTCCAGTTCAGGCAGGTCTGGACTGGCACGAGCACCTCCAAAGACCCTGTAACATCCACATTGCTGCCATCACCGCACAGGAAGCTGCGGGTTGATGACAAGGTGAGACGGGATAGGGGAATATGCTTTGATTCCAATCAGGGCCACAAGAAATTTTCACAAACAGGATAATTAAAAGGACGAGCAAGTCACGTTATTCAATTCCCCACCTTTGGCCAGAGTAAAATGGGGTGAAGAGCAGGAAGGGACATTCCGGAAATTGTCAACACTGGGACTTGAACCCACAATGCTACAAGGGTATAATGGCAGCAGTCCTGACCACTCCAACACCGGCTGTGGCAGAATTTCATCCTTTTTAATAGAGACACACTGCACTTTCATATCCTACTGAAATATGGCAATCAACTGTAATTAATGTCTTTAATTTAATGCAGTTGTGAAAAGGCAAAAGCCTGTATAATTAAACCAAGCCTGAGCTTGTACTGCCATCTAGTGGTCATGTATATTTACTACCACATTCTAGTATGCATATTTAAGTTATTACACCTCAGAAATGTCTCAAAAAACGTACCCAACTGTTAAATTAACAATTCATCTTTATTTAATACTTTGTTTTAAAAAAGATCATATGACACAACATGGTGTAAAACAGGAGAGAAACTGCAAAACAAAAGAAATCAGAGCATAAAATGTCTCTCATATGATCCACAAATCCATGATCTCAAAGGAGATAAATACTTTTAACTGCTGTTGTTGTTGTCTGAGTGCAGAGGGTGTGCCAAGTGCTGAAGTCAAGTTTAAAATGAGCAGATTCGAACTTGCATCCTTTTTGTTTCACTGGATGCAACTGGTCCAGGACATCAAAGCTCCACATGTTCAGTTGTCATAGTTTCTTCTGTTGTTGTTTCTGATGGTGCCTCTTCTGTAATGATAATTAAAACATCATAAAAACAGACACTGATTGGTGAGCAATGCCAGTTAAACAAACCACTTTCAGTAGAGATACGACAGAGTTAATTTTAAAACGATTAATTTGGTCTATTTATTAGCCCTCACCTTGCAGTGGCTTTTGCACACACTCTTCATTCTCCTCTTCATATCCATATGCGCAGATACACAGGAAACTGCCTTGAGTGTTGATGCACTCCTGATGCTCCTTGGTGCAGACTGGCTCATGCTGAGCACACTCATCTACATCTGTCCATAAAAACAACAAAAGTTAGAAAATGTATTTATACCAGCAATAAAATAGCAAACACTGTCCGAGATGAGAAATACACAGGAGTGCATGAATATATTGCATTTTCATAGAAAATAAGAAGATATATACCAGAGCATTTGCCTTCTATTTCTTGGTACCCACTGGCACAAGCCTTGCAGTTTTCGGGACCTGGACCACTGCAGCCAGTGCACACCTTGTCACACGCTATTAAACAAAGGCATACGATACACTTTATATAGAGACAGTGCTGTAATGCATCAAAAAGTCAAGGTGTAGTATACACACCTAGTTTGTGAACCTGTTCTTAAACAATGGCAATAAAAAATATTCTGATTCGGAAATATTGGCACCCCTGGTTAATATGAGAAAACAATGCTGTGAAAAACTACAACACCATAGTTTTAAATGCAAAGATGAAAATGAGAAAATTAATGTCACAATTATTAGCACAACAGTGAATGTAAAATATATATTTTTTTTTATATGTTCTTGTTGTCTCCAATACACCTGGGTGGCAAACTGGCCCTGAAGTCTCTATAAATCACTGCTCAAGAACTGCACAAGTTATTTTTGTGTCCTGAGGTTAAAAAAAGCAGAAAAGCACAAACCAGCCTTTTCTTCAGTTTTTTTCTCCGATACCAAGTTTTGATGCCTATGGGTCCAGACACAGCACTTCAGAAAGTTACTCTGTTGCTTCAGTTTAAATAAATAATTCAAATTTAAAGCCAAACCATGTAATATTTAGCCAATATATAGAATAAAATACTAGCATTGACTTAATTACTGATATTTAAAAAGATCAAAAATGTGTTTGCTGTTAGCAGCTCACCTCTCCTAAGACCTGACCATAACTTTACTGGGGGCGGGACGTCTCTAGCTCATCTCCATGGAGATGTTGAGTAAACGCAGCCAAGTATGAGCTTTGAAGAGCATTTTCTGTATTGAGCTGGTCATTAGGAGCATGTGTTGCATTGCTGAGAACAGTAACATCCAAAATGTTACGCAGTTTGCCCCGAAGTCTTTCATGGTATAAATGAACATTATTGTTCTGTTTTGTGGTTCTCGGTGACAAATATTTTAGTATGGGTATCAAGAAAAGTGTCATTCAGGTATCGGTATTGTGAATCAAGTATCGTTTAAATACTGGTATAGAGAAAAAAACAGTACAATGACATAATCAGAGGTCAACTTTAGCATCACCATTTATTTGTAAAAACCACCATAAAAAAAAAACCTGTTCTCAGCCTAACACAAACTGAAGCGTTTAGAGTTTGCCAAAAAAAATCTGCCTCTGGAAATCCTGCCTTTCAGAGAAAATGAAAACAAACACCTGAGTGTGTGTTTTTCATAAACGCAGAGATGATCCTTTGGAAAAGTACTCCATACACCAAGTCAGCAATGGTGGTGGGACTTGCATCATTTGGGGTGAGTCGGAACCGAGAACTTAATAACAGCCAATAATGGAATAACGGTCGATAATGTAATACATTTGGCCCATTTAAAAATGTAATAAGCCAATAACATAATAACACTGGGGAGCCAATAACATAATGTAATAAGTTATTACATTATTGGCCTGATGTATGTAATGCAATAAATTCATCCAATAAAGTAAAGTAAAATAAAGTAGTTTACTGTGAGGTTAGTTCGTTTTGGGGAAAAAAAAGTGCTCAGGAAGTCAATGATAGAATTAGTAATTGGGGGGAAGGTTTCTTTGGTGTTTGGGGACTCAAAAGGAAAGCAAAAAAAACAATTCACTCCTCCACGTTATAATTCTTTATTTACATTTAAAAAGCCTTTATTGTGCAGGGCTGATGAGTGTAAAAAATTTGAAAACATGTTTTAATTTATGTTTTAAAGATTTGAACACTCATCAGCCCAGCACAATAAAGGCTTTTTAAATGTAAATAGAGTATTATAACGTGAAGGAGTGGATTTTGTATTTTATTGTTAATTTGTTTTGTGTTTCTGGACGTTTGGTGAAATATGCCTTCAGCTTATGAGTTTACCCTGTTTTTTTTTTTCTTTGACAAACTGAAGAAGCCTCTGAAGAAAGAGGCATCAATCTAGTCCAATCAAAAATAGTTGAAAAAACAATTTAGTTTTTACACATTGTGACGCGCTACCAAACCTTTGCAGGAGAAGGAGCCCTCGGAGTTCAGACAGTGCTCATCCTCTTTACAAACTGAAGGGTCTTTCGTGCACTCATTCACATCTGTAAACATTATTTTCATATATGAGATTTAATTTGGAATCATTCAAGCACAGTATTAGATAATAAAATCATCCCTTACCGACACATGCTTCATTATCATCTTCCTCCCAGCCGTCCTTGCACTCGTCACAGTCCTGGTGAGTCGGTCCATTGCAAGTTTTACAGGACGTATGGCATTCTTTCATAGACAGATGGATCATTAGAAGCCATTTCAAAGTAGAAATGACAACAGCAGGTATACAAGTATAAATATAAGGACACATACAGTACCTGTGCACAGGGAAAATGTGTCATTCCTCTCCTCGTTGAAGTATCCATCACTACAGTCCAGGCAGAACTCTCCTTTATATCCAGAGTCACAGCTGCACTTCCCATTTCCTCCTCGAGTCCCTTCACCGTCACATTGTCCATTTCCGTGACACGGCCTCTCAGAGCCGCCAAAACAGGCTGAAAAAGGAAAATAATTCAAAATACATTTCCAAGTACATAAAAAATACAATCGGTCTTACCATTGCAATCTGGACCAAATGTTCCCTTTGGACAGCATACATTGATGGTCTCAATGCAAAACCACTTGTGGAGATCAGGGTTTTTTTCTTTCCTGCATAGCAATAAAGAGGCTTCAATATACAAAAGTCAGATTTTATAAAGGTAGAATACAAAATTAAGATGAGCCGAGTTGCCTCAACATGCCATTCATCGAGTTTATTGACAACTTTTTGGCAATAAACCTATAGTTGGATGTAACCCCCCAAACTTTTGGTTCTCTGGACTTTCAGATTGGACAAATAGTGAGCACGAGAAACAAAATACACTTTTATTTTATGTGAAATGTCTTTGTAGTTGGGAATCACGGACATAAAATATCCAATTGTAATCAGTAAAATCAATATTAGTGTTGAATGTTTGTACTTCAGTTCATTTTTATTAAATATTTGAAAACAATTCCTTTACACCTCCCTCTATCTATTTGCAGAACATGTCACCAAACCTGAAAGGCAGGAACAGTCCGAACACAATGCAGATGTGACACACATGCAGGTGGAAAACATTCAACTTCAAACCAATTTTCATTTGACTAATTCAACATTTTCTTGTTGTCAGTGTTTTATTCAGCTTCGATAAATGGCACTAGTAAGTCGAAATGTAATTCAAGTAATGTTTTTTGCAATGATCCACTCTTACCTTTTGAACCACCAACTTTCAAAATGCTCTTCGTGTTCCTCTAACATGTGGTTGCACTCAAAACTGCTGCTATCACACAGTCCCTCGATAATCTCCATCAGACGAATCTCACTGAAACACAACATTGATTGGAGCAAAAACAGCAGATGCACTAAATGCAAGCGGAGAGTCTTCCAATGAATGAATAAATACAGTAATAGAAATAAATGTGATTCATTCAACTGAAGTCGTGATTGATTAATAATATCTCTATGCTGAATGTTCTCTAATAAAAGGGTGACCTGTAACATAATGCATTTTCAGTTCAGTTAGCTTTAAAAGGTACACTGTGTAAAATTGTGGATTACACTGATGCTCCTAATGATCATGCTAGACGTAGCGATTTTTGCAGTAGGTGATCAAAAAAACGTGTATGAGTACCTAACCTAATTAAGTCCCATATTTGCACTTCAGTCAAAATGAAGATGAGCTCAAGAAGTCCCAACCCCCAGTAAAGTTACTATTACAAACCAGGTCTTAGAAGAGCAAAGACACATGTTTATTGGTTAATTGTAGGTATTAAAAAAAAAATATTGGGTGATATGTTACGCAGTGTGGCTTTAATTTAAAATGTACTGTACAGTGGGAACCAGATGTTTACATGCACTTTAAAAAAATACACCTTTGCATTATTTTCCTTACTGACATGAAAGCAGAATTAACTTTTTATGGTCAATTAGAATATTTTTTTCCTATTTCTATTTGCGAAATGCCAGATGGATGAGAGATAGAATCTTTTATTGTTACGTTTTACAAAGTCAGAAGTTTACATACACTAAAATTACTATACCTTTAAACAATTTGGGACAGCCCAGATAACGATGTCATGTCCTTGAAACTAAGCACAAGTCTGGTTCATCCTTGGGTTGCAATTTCGAGACGCCTGAAGGTGCCACGTTCATTTAGCCAGGAAGTGTGGGTCTTCCACATGGACGATGACCCAAAGCACACTGCCACACTGGTTACAAAGTGGCTTAAGGATAACAAAGTCACAAAGTCCTGATCTCAATCCAGTTGTAAATGTATGCAAAGCTGAAAAAGGCATGTGCACGCAAGGTGGCTGACAAATTTAGCCCAGTTACACCAGTTCTGTTTGAGGAATGGACCAACATTTCTGCCAACTACTGTGAGAAGCTTGTGGAAGGAAATCCAAAACGTTTGACCCAAGTTATACAGTTTACAAAGTCAATGCTACTAAATATTAATGAAATGTATGTACAAATTTGGCTTGGAAAAAGTCATATAAAACCGTGTAGAAAATTCTATCTCTCATTCTTCTGGGATATAGCAAATACAAATAATTTTGAAAACTCTAATTGACTTAAAAAAGTAAAAGTGAATTCTGGTTTCATGTCAGACAGTGAGAAAAAAATGCATATGTGTCTTTTAATATGGCGTATTTAAACATCTAGTTACTACTGTATGTAAAAAGAATTAGAAATGTTACTCTCAAACACTTGTCATTGATAGTCAGATATATCAAAAATCTGCACAGTGGGGACAAAAGAAAAGACTACTATTAATCCAGAGTGATTTCAGTATTTACATGTAAACTCTTCACATTAATCGCTTTCCCCAAAACTTATATTTAATCTGGCCAGTGATCCAAACGGATAAATAAGTAGGACAATTATAAAGTGTGTAGTCTTTAGCCTGCATTTGCATGATTTAATTCTGCACTCACCTCGTTTCATATTTAGACAGAGTCCTTTCCTCCCAGGCTGTGTTGCCACCCCCAAAGTTCTGCTTTGCTGTCCTCTCAAAGCCCTGAAAACAGAGAGACTGATTATGATAAGACTCGTATATAATATGCTCATGTATATTAATCAACAACAGTCAACATGACACATAGGCTACATGCAACAGACTGACTCCCACCTTATTGAAGTTATCAGTGATTTGTCGGCAGGTAGAACACGCACTTTTCAAGTCCTTCTTGCATTCAGCGGCTTGATATTCAAAAACAAGAAATATACAAGACAATAGCCGCAGCAGTCGCAGATCTATGGACAGCATTTCAGCTCAGATCGCGTGCAGCTTCACATCAGAACACAATCATACGAAGCACTTCAGCCGCTAAGCGTAGCAAACCCCAGAAACCTACGCCAGAAGCATCTGAACTATTGTTTGCAACCGTTCATATTAAATCAACGTTATCAATGCAAAGCACAAAAAGTTGTATTTACATGCCGGTTTAGAAAAAAATGGGATGCGGTTTGTTTTCCGCGTCAGTCTCTAAAGCGAATTGTGGCTAGAGGTGATTGGCCGCGGTTGACTATCAATCAAAAAGTGACCAATCAGGAGCCGCCACGCCCGGGACAAACGGAGCATTTCTCACGTGGAAAATTCAGGAAGCTTATCGAAATGTTTATTTTTTATTTTTTTTGTTTTTATTTTTTGGTTGTTATTCATTGTAATTACACATATTTGAATGGAATGCGGACTTTATATATTTTTTTTAAATACCTGATGCAAATACAACCTTATTTTTGTAGGTTCCACGATTCACTTCCGGTTAATGGCGGAAGTGTCAGTGGCGCTGGAGCGCTGGAGCTGTCATGGCGGAAAAGAAGAATGTTTGGGGGCTCTCCCTGCTCTTTTTGTTATTTTCTGTCTCTTTCATTCACTTATTAATATGTCCTTTCACAAAAGTAGAAGAGAGCTTTAATTTACAAGCGACACATGATATTCTTTTCCACAGACTTGAGTTTAATAAGGTAAGAAAAGCATGAAAGCCAAAAGTACCATACAATTCATTCAATGTAATAACACAGTTTATGTATACACTACTGTAAGTTCCAATAAAAGGTTCGGTGAAAAACATCAATTTCAAACAATAATCTGGTCTGGATATTTATTGTCAGACTTTATAAATGGGCTGTACTTCTTTTAATGTGTTTTCAGTATGACCATCTGGAGTTTCCAGGTGTAGTCCCTAGAACCTTCCTTGGACCACTGTTTTTGTCTGCACTCAGTTCCCCTTTTGTATTTCTGTGTTATCAAATGGATGTCTCAAAGTTCTATGCACAATTAATCGGTAAATCCATATATTATCATTATCTTAGCATACATTTTGTTGTAGTTTTTATTTTGCTTTATGTTAAATGGTCTTGTGTCTTTTGCAGTCCGTGCATCTTTGGGAGTGTGTGTCATCGGTGCACTTTGGCATATGCAGAAAGAAGTAAGGAGACAGTTTGGCTCCACAGTGGCAGGGCTCTTCTGCCTAACATGCGCCTCCCAGTTTCACATCATGTTTTACAGCACACGGACCCTCCCCAATGTCTTTGCACTGCCTCTTGGTACATTTTTTTCAATTGTTTATATACATTTTTATTCTTTCTGGTGCACTAACTCAATTGTGTTTATTTCACAGTCCTGGTTGCCTTCACATCTTGGATGGCCCAAAAATATGGGCGCTTTATTTGCCTCTCTGCTTTTGTCATCATTGTTTTCCGTGCAGAGCTTTGCATCCTAATGGGTCTGATGTTATTGATGTCCTTAAGGAGCGGAAGACTTGGATTTGTGAAGCTAATTTACTTTGCCCTTCCTGCTGGTGTCCTGTCTTTATGTAAGATATGTATTGAATGTAATATTTACTTTAAAATAGCACTGTTGCAGCAATGTAAAGCAGTTTGATTGCCTTATGTACAAAGAAAAGCACTGTAAATATGACCATTTCAAATAATTTATATTTTTGCTTTTAAAGGTGCCACTGTTGCAGTTGATACCTTCTTTTGGGCAAAGCCTTTGTGGCCCGAGGGGCAGGTTCTGTGGTTCAACACTGTCCTGAACAAAAGTTCAAATTGGGGAATATCCTTTTATTTAATTTTTTTGTCTCGTGAATGTTTTGAAATGTTTTCATACTTTAATGTCCTTGACTGTTTTCTCCAGTAAACCTCTCCCTTTCTGTGGTATTTTTACTCTGCTGTACCCCGAGCTCTGGGATGCACGCTACTTTTTGTCCCCCTTGGCCTCCTTGATCGGCGCATGAGGGTTATTCTCCTTCCTACAGTGGGATTTATCCTTCTATATTCAGTACTGCCTCATAAAGAGCTGCGCTTTATAATGTACACCTTCCCAATTCTCAGTATGGTGGCTGCTCGAGGATGTACGTTCATGTAAGTATCTTTTTGCAGCTGCCTGATGATTTGTGTACTTACAGTATAGCGTGTAAACATGTACCTTCTATGATTTAACATCTGAATCATCCTTGACATTTGAGCATGTTATTATCACAATGCCTTTGCCATCTCTTTCAGTTTATCAAACTATCAAAAGTCATGGATGTACAAACTAGGATCAGCAATTGTTGTTGGCCACCTACTGGTCAACACTGCATACTCTACTTTCTGCCTGTATGTGTCCCATCACAACTATCCTGGAGCAAAGGGGATGCTAGAATTGCACAGATTACTGCCACATAAAACGGGTAAAACAATCACATGTTCCTCTCATTAGCAAGCATAGTTGTTTTCACAGTTTTACTTATCCCCGCATAGATGTCTTTGTACATATTGATACATTCCCTGCTGAAACTGGGGTATCACGATTCTTGGAGCTTAACAAAAATTGGAGGTTAGTAACGTGGATATATAACATATATCATTCATTATACTGATCTTTTTTTTTTTTTTTTTTTTTCAGATATGACAAACGTGAAGACATGAGTCCAACAAATCCAGACATCAAACTGTATACACACCTATTAATTGAGGCAAATGTTACAAAGATACATCAACTACAAGGCACTCACAAACCAATGGTCTTTATAGAGGGCTACAGTGGAGCAGCCCTGAAATGGTTTGACTTTCCACCTGTAAATGTGCTGTTTCAACAAAAAATTGTACTGATGGAGCTGGCAAAAGAAGGCTGAGAATATTTTTGTATATATATGGACAAAATACTGCTAATCTTTGATCAAACTACAAGAATATTTGTTTTTTAATTTTTTTGTTATAGTTTACAATTGATTTGAAGAATGCGTCCAATGGCCAGATTTGTATTTTCTTAGGTTATTATGGAGCTCAATAGTCTAGGCCTCGTGGTGCCGGAAGTAAAAATCCCATTCAAAATCTTCATAGACTTAAAGAAATTAAAAAATAAGGGTTTAAGAGAACAATAGCAGCTAATCCGCTATCTCAGGGACATGAAACGTAATTGCAAATTAAAGATTTATCCAAACAATTATTCCAAAGTTATACAAGCATTTCACTGTAAATAGGCTATGTGGTATCTTTCTTGTGAAATACATCATTAGCTGAGCCTGTCATCATGCATACTTATTTTTTTCATGAAAGACAGGTCATTTCTAATTCTAATTTTACTTAATGGCACTGGGCTGAGCCTGGACTATTGAGCTCAAATTTGTAAGTCAAAAGTAAGTCTTCTAATAAATTTGCAAAATGTAAATGTGTAGAACAATAAATCACAAGATCACTTAAAGGCCCTATACCTGATTATTTTTGATTACCAACAATGAAAGGGGAAGCCACTAGATTAATATAGTAGTTGTGGTCCAAACTCATTCCTAACTTTCCTAATATCTTTGTAGCATCCAAATTCTTTACAGGGGCATGTAGTTAAATTTCACAACTTGCAGGGTCACGTTCACAAAAATGCTAGAAAAATAGCCTGTAAGTTCATGAAATGTATACACTTGTTCTATAATTTGATACACAGCGTTTTCCCTACAAGCATTTGAGTTTGCAATATACTAAATGCAGGATAAAAATAATCTGCATTCCATTTCTAGAAGTAAAATCAGGTATAGCTCCTTTAAGATACATATTGGTCTGTAGCATACAAATAATACCTTTGTGTGCATAAGGAAAACCTTTATTTACAAACAACCATAAAATTTGCATGGTTCCAGTCTCAAAGCTAAAACATCAAATTAGGTTCAGAAGTAATTTATTACAAAATATTACAGTACATTGTTTACTCAATATTAAACCCATAATTTAGATCCCACACATATACTTAAATTGTGCTTAAGAGACAACAGTTTACTCTCAGAATACAGCAATATACAAGATCTTATCAAAACATTTCAGCAAGTAAAAAAAAAAACAAATAAACAATCTACTTCTAAACAACAGTACCACGAGCCACAAATTCACAATGGAATTAAATAACATTAACTTAACACATCTTTCAGTCACAGCATTTGTTTTTGGGCCAAGATTAATTCAGAAAGACAATCTTCCAAAGAAGATTATTCCATAAAAAAAAACACAAAAAAAAAAAAGCATCCTGATGTGATTCAACCAAAAACATAATATATGTACAGCATTTTGACCTGAAGTAGTATTTTTGGTAAGGCACAAAGAGAAGGACACAAGACAAAAAAAAAAAAGTTAACAAGCGACACATAACCAACCCCTACAGCTAGAAAACCCAGCCCTAACTCCCTCCCTGATCAGTACACTTTTCACTTGTGCAAGTTTCAAAGTGTTTAACAGTAGTACAATACAGTTAAGCGTCCAGGTCTGGCATTTTGCATTGAAAGAGAAAGAAACAAACAAAAAAATCAGTGTATAAATTGATATTGTACAATTAACAAATACCTTAACGTCACAGCTACGAGGCTTGGTCCTGAATTTTAAAGGGTTGGTAATGCTATAATCTGATCAGTATTTAAAGTAAATCAATGGCAGGTTAACTTTGAGGAAGAGTAGACCCTCCATATTTTGCAATAAGGGCCTGGATTGATTGAGAGCACAGTTGACACTAGCTGTGCTGAACAATGTCTCAGCTGGGATAATGCTAGGGGGACAGCCAACATATCGAGCTGCTACTTTGGCTAAATTGGGCCATAGAAACTTTTTAAGGTTCCAATAATCAAGTGGATCACAGTTTTGATCAAGTATGTCTTCCTCAAGGTACTCTAGCACTGCCAACTCTGAAGACTTTGGTTTCTCCTCGTGTTTGTTTTGCCTTACATCATTCATGAGAGACCAAAGGTTGTCTTTGTTTGAGTTTGATGCCTTGTAAGACTCACCGCAACCATTGGCCAAATGGGAATTAATTTCATCTGAGGTAGTGCAGTCCAGCTCACGTATTAAATCTTGCTTACAACACTCGGCCTCTTCCTCTGTGAAAAGGGAGGTTTTGTATCGAGGATCTAACATGGTGGCCCAGGTATAGCGTGGGTCATGCAGCATTGAGGACATCCTACTGACCATGGCCTCTTTGAAAGATTTTAGCATGTTGTCAATACCCACGGTCTCATCAAACAGTAGGTCTATTTTTCGATTCAGGATGTGTATGAGTGGTATGACTTGTCCCAGAGTAGCAGTGCGGGTGCTCATCTCCCTGCAGGCAACTTCAAAAGGTTTCAGTGCATTGCAAACTGACAGCATCACCTCCCACTGGTCACAACTGATAATTTCCCTGAAATTGCACTCAATGGACAGTTCATCAATGGCTTTCCTCTGCTCCACCATCCGCTCCAGCATAAAGAATGATGTCCGCCATTTTGAGGGGACATCCTGGATTAGCTCATTTTCAGGCAGCTCATGCAACCTCTGGAGTTCAGCCAGTTTTTCTTTGGCTTTTGCCGAGCGATGCACACGTTCACAGATCTTTCTGGCAATGCTCAGGAGGTTTTGAACCATTCTCTGACTCTTTATGGCTTCATTAACAATAAGATCAACAGTATGTCCAAAACACTGCATGGTACCATGCCCATGGCCCTCCAAGGTGTTTCTAATTGTGCTGTTGTCAGTTACAATGAGCCCCCTTTTCAGCCCTGATGAGGTGATCCAGAAGTCCCACAGATACTCCAGCTGCTTTGGGATGTCCTGCATATCAGTATCACAGTCTATTTGTGAGACACTGAGGAGCGCAGAACAGTGGAAGTCCTGACCCTGAGGCTTGATTCTGGACTCGTATGATGCCCAGTGGGCAGTGAGGGTCAGGTATTCCCTTGTTTGGCTACTGACCCAAATACTGGTGGTGAAGTGCACTACCCCACCTTCAGCTTCTTTTAGGTGTGTCAGCACCACATCCTTGACCTTTTCATACATGTCTGGTATGGCAGTGCTGGTAAAGTAAGAGGAGGATGGTAAAGAATACTGGGGCTGGAGGTACTCTAGTAATCTATTTAGTCCAGTATTCTCCACAATAGCTGATGGCTGCAGATCCAGTGCAAGCATTTCTGCTAATAGTTTGGTGATTTTTTTGGCAACCGGGTGATTTTCATCATACACGTCATTGTTCTGTTCAAATGTTAGCACTTGCTTTACATCTGTCTCAGCCAACGGCACAGCACCTGAGATAGAAGTATTTTTATTTTCAAGGACATGTCCGTGAAATCTCTGCATGTGCCTGAACAGACAGCTTGTGCCGAGGTTAGTCGTTTTTTTCCCTCTGCTCATAGTGCGGTTACAGTGCAAACAAACCACTTTTGTAGGGTCAGCAGCCGAAATGGAGAAATGGTTCCACAGCTTTGATGTCTTTTTACTTAATGAAGGTGTTTTTTTCTCAATTTCAGGAGGGGCCTCTGTTTCTTGTGAAGTAAGTTCATCTGTTGGAATGAGGCTTGTAAATGGAAGCGGGGAAGTATCTTTGTCTTCAACTTTTGTGTTTTTGAGGACATCTGGATGACGTCTCATAAGATGTCTCATTAAGCAGCTTGTGCCAAAATCACCCCGCTTCCCCCGACTGATGACACATGGACAATATCTACACAGTGCTTTTAACTGGTCAACTGGGGACACGATAAAATGATGCCAGACTTCAGATTTTACCCTTTTCATTATCTTTTTGTTTTGCTGAAACACTGAATGTTCCTCCTGAGTGGTACTGGGCCCCTCTGTCAAATCACAGGGTGAAGGATGAATGGATGTGTCGTCTTCTTGAGCGTTTAAAGACAGATTTAGAGAGGACTCTTGCTCTGAGAGAGCCAGTATTTCATCACATTCATCTTTGATACTGAAACTTTGGGGGACATCATCCGATACTGTTTCTGGTGAGGATGGAAGCAAAGGTGATTCTTTTTTAATGTCCACAGCATCGTGTAGCTGTGTTCGAGACAAAAGGGAGGGTGGGGTTGTGTAAGGAGGAGGAATGTGATTTCCCTGTCCATTTTCCTCAATTACAACCTCTTTATGGGCCCTCCACATGTGACGGATAAGACAACTTGTTCCAAGATCTTTACCATTTTTCCCCCTGCTGAATTCATTCATGCAGTGGATGCACACTGCTTTAGAACTGTCTGCAGGTGACAGGTAAAAGTGCTTCCATACAGCAGACCTGCGACGTGAGCTTGCACTTTTGGGGGTCTCAGGAAGTCGCTCTGATCCTCCATCCAGCAGCTCTTCACCATTGTTGTCAGTGGAATGTGAGTTTGAGAGTAGGAGGCCAAAAGAGTCTGCATTGGCAAAAGGTTCTTGTTTTGGTTCAACTTTGGGTAACACTTCTTTGGACGACAGATCTAAAGTTTCAGTTATAGAAGTGGACAGTGAAGTGATCTTTGAGGCGGGAGGAATGACATTTGTCAAGTCTCCATTTTTTGGCGAGTTCGGAGAGAGAGGTATCAAGGGTGAGGCGACAGGGTTGGCGAAACTAGCCGAGGAGGAGTCTGTACTCTCCTGTAAAAGCACAGTGGGATGAGCCCTTCGTACGTGTCTCATCAAACAACTTGTACTCAGGTCTTTCTCATTTTTACCTCGGCTAAACTCTTTCATGCAGTATAAACAGATTGCTTTGGTACCGTCTCGTGGAGATATGCAAAAGTGATTCCAGGCTGGAGACTTTTTTCTTGGATTTGAATGACTTCTTACAGATGACAAAAGACTCTGTGTTACAGCATCCATTGCGACATCATACAGCGTACTTGAGTAGCCACTTAGTAAACTTGTATAATCCTCACAATCTTTAGTAACAAATGGGCCAACTGAGCTGCCAAATGCTAAACCTTCATCATCAGGAATGTCCTCTATGCCATTGAGATCATCACCATCGCCATCACCGTCACCTTTGATATGTAGATTTTCTTCACTTCCGTTATCATTGTTTTCACACACCATATTTTCATTTTCAGTGTCGTCATTATGAGAATCTGATTTATTAACCTGAGATAAATTAGTAGACTTGGCAGCGTTTATATTCAGTGTTTGACAAGAAGGTGCTTTCTTTGTTACTGGGCTACCATGCGCGTGCAAGCTGTAGGATTTGAACACATAGCCGTCCTCACCCTGAATTTTTAAGCACCTCCCTTTTGCTTCCCTTTTTTTTCTTTCGATGGAGCTGTTGAAGTCACTGTCCACATCGTCGCTCATATGAGAAGTCTCCTCCTCCACTTCCATCGTATCAGCCCAAAGGTTTATGGTAAACAGTGAGGCCGGCGTGGTCAGATGAAGCAAGTTTCTATGGGTGTCGTCATGGATACAGCAGTATTACTCAGGCGATGTCGTTTGGATGAAACTGTCAGGGGTACAGTAGGTCTGCCTGTCCCTTTCCATTTATGGAGTCCTGAGGCAGAAAGAGTAGAAACACAAAATGGGTTAGACTTTTGGATGCAACAAACCTGAATTATATAAAGCATGTTATGGGCATGGAGTGAATGAATAATCTTGGAAAGGTGCGATGTTTGCACACTTGAATAATTAATGTAATTTGATTTATGCCTAATGATAACTCAGGAAAACAAAGGCCAGAATTGCCCAAAATGCATCCCTCACACAGGAATGTAGTTTCACTGGTGTCTCGGTGTACAATATGTGCCATGATGAAAAAGGTTTGAACATCCCTGATATTAGGGCTGCAACTAACGATTATTTTGGTAATCAATTAATCTACCGATTATTTTTACGATTAATCGATTAATCGCTTGGCTGTGAACAGTGCATGGAAATTGTATTTTTTCCATTTTTTTATCACATAGAGCTAAAGTGACGCCGCTTGAGGACATGTTGATGGAGTAAACTTAAAGTAAACGTTTGTACAAGGCTATTTGTGCTAATTCTGCTTTCTGATTGGACGAGACAAAGACAGATATTTATGAAATTTACAACGTACAAAACACTGCAGACCCCAACTTTAAAAACAAAGTAGGTTTTCATCCAAAATACATAATTTTCATGTCTTTTTTGCTCTACTTTATTCTGTGTTTACTAGAAAACGATTAATCGATTACTGAAATGGTTGACAACTATTTTAGTAATTGATTAGTTGTCGATTAATCGATTAGTTGTTTCAGCCCTACCTGATATAGGCCAATGATTCTCACACTTTTCACACACCAAGTAGGAAATACAATCTTATAAAATATTGACTTGAAAGTACCACCTCAGAAAAAAAAAAATTGATCTATGAGTACCACCACTTAAATGTTTGGCCCTATAAGTATCACCAAGCCCAGGACAAGATCAATTAAGGACAAAAACTGACCTAAATTGGACCAAATTATGCCCATATTGGAAGTAAACGACATCTAAACCAGAAAACAAATACACATTATTAATAAACATCATTAAAACAAAAATGATAATTGAAATTAATTGTGCAAAATTGCAGAAACCCAGGTATCACCAGTGGTAAATGTTTGAGAACCACTAATAAAAGGTAATATTATCCAGTAAATTAGTACTACATTAAACTTATAAAAGTAATTATACACCTTCAGTAATATTTTTTAAGATATCATTCATTCATATTTTTTGTCCTAACAACGCTGCTAAATTAATATAAATTAATTAATAAGGAATCTTAAGTGAGTGTAGACAACTCCATGTAACATAGCTTTACCTGTTTACAGGACAAAGCATACTTTCCATTGCCAAACCATTTAAATACATATGGACCTTTAAACAAACGACAGTACGTGGACTTATCTCTTTGGCCATCTTAGAAACACCGGTTTTCCGGGTTGAATTCAGTGCTAGTCAGGAAGACATGAAGGGCCAATACAATTAGACATCTCTTAGCTTTCATCATCATTCACTAAAGGTTTACATCATTGTATAAGCTTCCTCATACAACAGTAACCGCTCAAACGAACTCAGGGGAAGTGTTAATGAATCAATCTGATGAGAAACACTGGTGGCTTCGGCTACAATACAGAAAATACAGCTATGCTAATGCTAGTTGTCTATGCTAATGTACACAGATACAGTTATCCAGACACGGACACAAAACTTGAGTCACATGGCTCTGAATCACAAAATAATCCACACACTGCAACTTGACCAAATACACTATGATGAAATTCCGCACCAGACTCAAAACCGTACCCCTGGACTGCTAGCTGGTTAGCAGCCAGCTAGGCCACACTCAGGACACAAGCTAACCTGGCAAGGCAGAACCAGCCGTGGCCACATTCGAACCACTCGGATCTGGATCTGACCATGAAACACCTCGACGTCCTGGCCACATTTAACCTAATTTGAGACCCGCATTTATGATCATAGGGTACTTACTTTGCTGTGCAGCAATCTCAGCACTTGGTTTCGGCTCCTAAACAGTTAAATATGTCACATTTGATTGATCCGGAGGGGTCTCACTTTGTTGCTTTTGTCTTCTGCTTTGCTTGGTTTATGCTCGGCTGCAGCAGGACAGCGCCACACAGTGGCAAACGGAAAAGACAACAGCGTTAGTGATGTCACACTACCAAACATTCATTTATTTATGTCACTGTTCCAACGACATACTCCTTAAATCTGACTTTAATTACTAAGCAGTTCGCCATGTGAATGAGACTTTATTTTTTATTTTTTTATTTTATTTTAAAGCTTAACACGTTACATGACTGTTAAAGCGTAGTAAAGTGAGGTTACGCTCAATTCAACTGTCAAAATCTTTTGTTTTTCCATGTATATTTAATCTCTTTAATACTGAAACAAGACTGCATGGCACAACATTCAGTTCATTATATTCTGTCTTCTCAATTTCTTCTTAGGAAAAAACGTTTCTCCAAACTCCATTTTGAGTTTTTAAGATCATACAATATTACACTCGGATTTCCTGCAACTTTGCCATTTTTGAAAGGTCGTCTCAAGTGATTACAAACATAGGCGCACAACGGGGGAAATAAAGGTTTCACAGACAAAGCTATTTATCCAATAAAGAATAATTATCGAAATCAACCCATCTCGTCATTCCAAACGCATTTTCGGGTTTGCACTTAACATCGCCGAGCTGGCTACGAAGAAGAAGCATCTCGCGCAGCAGCGACTTTGTTGTTATGGCAACGTACATATCCTTTCCCGTGTCTTCACATTTTAGCGTCTTTTTCATTTTAATGTTACCCACAAACCTATAGCCTATACTTATTCCCTCATAAGGAAACACCGAGCGCGCGTGTCTTACACTTGCTTATTCTGTTAAGCAGACCCAGCCTTTGTTTGAAGCTTTGTCACTAAAAGGATACAGGACTGACAAAGGGCGACGCATTGATTCTGTGGCAGATGGGCTTTTGTGAGCGCTACAGCTGAACACCATCATGACCTCCTCCGCGGTCACTGGTCTGGCAGCTGTATATGTCGTGAGCGTGGCGCTGCTGCTGCTGCTGCGGGTGGGAGTTGTCTGGTCTGAAAGCATTGTTGTTGGGGGGATGAACCTCTGTGTTTCTGCAGCGACTATTGGCTCCAGCTCGGGAAAAGCTATCAGGGGCTTGTTGTTGTAGCCTTAATGTTTTACACTGCACAAAAGATTAGCCTTCACCCTAAAGAAAGCGTATTTCTTGGTTTCCGCTATCGCAAGGAGTGCATTTTTTGCTTTTGGATGAGGACATACTGCACGGATTGTGAGCCGCTGAGGAGCAGGCCCTATCGCCGTGGCTTTGTACAGCTGACGCCAAGCTACCGTCTCCATCAACCGACACAACCGCACAGTCACAGGTAACAACGACGTTTTGTTTCTCACTCAACGCATTGCGACCCGATTTATCCATCGTGTTTGTGTGTCTCTTACGAACACGGCAGCGCGAAGGCTTTTAACGGGCTTTGTTATGACACCTTTTGCTCAGTTTTAGGGGGTGGCTAGCTAAACCATATTGCTAGCTTTTGGCTATGTTATTGTTAGCAAGTTGGCTAATTTGACTACAAGTGAGACAAAAAGGCCATTTGCCTCCAATCGCCAAACAGGCATGCGCTCGCTTTGCAGTAGTTAAACACCAACAGACACCAACAATGGAGTGACCGCCTCCCATACGGTTTAAATGCCCCAGCTGACCAAACCCCCTACAACAGCTTAAAGGAGCACTATGCAACTTTTTAAGTGAAAGAAAAATCTTTAATATTTGTGCATATTTGACCTTTTAGTGACTCAGTGGCATTATGGCTACAGCTTAGCACCTTTGTTTCCCTCAAAGTGGACTTTATGACGCTCCAGGGTCAATTGTTTCAGGGGTTCGTACCAGAAACTTGCCAGAAACTCAAATACAATTGATTCTGGAGCATCTTAGAGGTCACAGTGAGGGGAAGCAAAAGTGCCAAGCTGCACCTATATAGTCACTGAATCACTAAAAGGTCAAATATGCACAAATATCAAGTTTTTCCCCCAAATATAAACAACTTTAGTCGTTTTCTCTAAAAAAAACGTTGTCATTTTTATTTATATCCACAGAAATTGGTTCTCCTCACCTTAGTTCAACACCACACTGCGCATTAGCCAAGATTATGACTGAAACAACTAATTGATTAATTGACAACTTATCGATTATTGAAATAGTCGACAACTTAAGTAATCGATTAATCGTCTTCTTGTAAACACAAGCTGAAATAGAGCAAAATTACATGAAAATTGTGTCTTTTTTTAATGAAAACCTACTTTGTTTTTATATTTAGGGTATGCAGTGTTTTGTACATTGAAAATTTCATAAATATCTTGTCTGTGTCTCATCCAATTAGAAAGCAGAATTGGCGCCAAAAGCAACAAACATTCACTAAGTTTACAACATGTCCTCAAGTGATGCCACTTTAGCGTTATGTGTTAAAAAAAAAACCCTGAATACAATTTTCATACACCATTCATAGCCAAGCGATTAATCGAGTAATCGTAGATAAATCGGTAGATAAATCGATTACCAAATAATCGTTAGTTGCAGCCCTAGCCATGATGTTTGTGTCAACATAGATTCTGACGTATTATCTATTTTCCTGTCTTACATTCTGTCTCTTTGCCCTGTGCGTTTGCAGCAACACGGAACATCAAGATGAGGAGGAGAGTGCGGCCTCCTCGGGCTGCGGCGCTGCAGAGGCCACCATCTCCCATCAAACCTTCTCCCAACAAGCAGATCCTCACATACGAACAAGCCCAGCGCATGGTCGAGTTTGAGACCGACGGCCGCATTCACCGAATAAGCATATTTGACAAGCTGGAGATTATCAGAAACGATGACTCGATGGCGCAAGAGATGATGGAGTGCACAAGTAATAAAGAGAACGCAGATGGGTCACAACAAGTCCTTTTGCGGTCTGCGAGGTTAAAAAACAACCAGGAGAAAAAAAACGCGGCTTTAGGAATCAACGGTCACGGAGATGCACTTGAACAACCGTCCCCACCTCCCGGTCCCAAACTTCCTGAGCCAACATTTCGTACAATCGAATATAACCTTCCAGCAGTACGACAGCGCCCTGTAGATTTTTATAAATACACAGAGAAAACTGAAGAAGAGTTAGATGAGGAGACTGAATATGACATGGATGAAGAAGATTACGCTTGGCTGGATTTGGTCAATGAGAAACGTCGAAGCGAAGGCATAAGTCAAGTGTCCTCCAATGTGTTTGAGTTTTTAGTTGACCGTTTTGAGAAAGAGCTGTACCTAGAAAGTTTAGATCAGAGCAGTGAAAACCTCACCCCTTTAGAAAATGATTCCGTGTGTTCTATTTGTATGGTTGGAGAGACTCAGAACAGCAATACCATTCTCTTTTGCGACATGTGTAACATAGCTGTTCACCAAGAATGCTATGGTGTTCCCTATATCCCAGAGGGCCAGTGGTTGTGCCGCCACTGCCTGATGTCTCCTAACCAGCCTGCAGACTGTATCTTATGCCCCAACACTGGTGGAGCAGTGAAAAAGACGGATGACAACCGTTGGGGGCATGTAGTTTGTGCACTTTGGGTTCCGGAAGTGGGATTTTCCAACACCACCTTGATTGAACCTATAGATGGAGTGAACCAAATTCCCTCCACTCGTTGGAAGCTTACATGCTACCTCTGTAAAGAAAAAAATGTTGGAGCGTGCATCCAGTGCCACAAAGCAAACTGTTACACAGCCTTTCATGTGAGCTGTGCCCAAACGGCCGGTCTCTATTTGAGGATTGATCCAGTCAAAGAGGTGACAGAACCAAAAGAGACCTATTTCTATGTGAAGAAAACTGCCTACTGTGGTTCACACACCCCTCCTGGATGTGTAAGGCGGCCACTCAATATCTACAACAATGCCAAACCGAAAAATGGATTATGTAAGCAAAATGGCCTTGGAAAAGTTGCTCAAGGTCACTCTAAAGGAAACCAAAAGGATAAAAAGAGCAGAATGCCACAGCCTGAATTGGAAAATGAAATGGAAACTTCTACCCCTTCTGTGCCTTTGTTTCCTGCTCACAGGTACAACAATCTGACAAAAACAGCATAGGCTACACGCAAAACGGATGCAGTGATGGCTATGACTTATCAGTGTCCCTTCAGCTTATGTTTATCTCATGTTTTACTCCAGGTTACAGACTATTTGCAACCAAGTGTCTGTGCAGAAGAAGAGAGCATTTGTTGAACTCGCCCTAAATTACTGGACTCTGAAGCGAAAGTTCAGAAACAACCTCCCCCTCATCCAACGACTTCAGACAAGCTTGCAGTCCAAGAGGAATGCACAACCGGTTTGTTCCTCTGTCAGTCAACAACTGAGAAGCTTCAGTTTCTTTCCTATTACAGTAGTTTGTAGAATACACACTGAGGTAAAACATTATAACCTGCAAAACAGAAAACATTTCATACACTTCGACTCTCAAAATGTCATGCATTTCCATGTCTTCTATGATTGTAGAGTATTGTTTTTAAAATATTTAGCCTGTTATGCATGTTTAAAAGAGTATTTTTATTTTTATATTTTAAAGGATTAAAAAGGGAGCCACTAAATTAAAATGTTAGTTGTGCTCCAATCTCATTCATAACTTTAACATATTTGCATCATCTAATTCATCACAGGGAAGAGTTTATTGGCACATTTCACAACTTTTCAGGGTCGCTGACATAGAAATGCCACAAAACACACTTGAAACGTCCTTAAATTGATACAAAGGCTTGAAATTGTGTATTTTTCCCACAAATGTCTGAGTTTACAATATACTAAAGGAGGGCAAAACAAATATTGTTTGACTACGAGAACATATAGGTATAGTGTCTTTAACTTGTACTGCTATACCTAAACTAACTAATACAATATGCAGCACTCAACCTAACTGACCAAATGAACATAAAATAAACATATCTTTGAATATTTCATTATAGTGTTTTTTTTATAACAAATGAATTGCATTTGCAGAAACCGAATGATGAGGAGTGTCAAGCACTTAGGGAACAACTTAAAGAATGGCACCGGCTCAGACATGACCTGGAGAGAACACGGCTGCTACTGGAGCTGATACGAAAGAGGGAGAAGATCAAGAGAGAAGAGGTTTGACAGTCAGGAGTACATGCTAAATTTTGTAGTATTCCACAAGGAGATCAAACATAAGCAACATTTTTGCATTTTTCTAGATCAAGCTACATGAGACCCTACTTGAGATGCAGTTGATGCCCTTTACTATTGTGCTCAGAGCTGTTTTGGACCAACTACAGGCGAAAGATCAAACACGGATTTTTGCCCAACCAGTCGATGTCTCTGAGGTAATCCTAAAACATGCATTTAAAGAATGCCTCTATATGGAATTTTAGTGTTTAAACTGTGTTTAGGTAGGGCACATAACTCTTTAGCTCCACTTTATGTGGCAGTTTTTCTTTTTGTATTTGTTGTGGGGCATAGCTGTGGACCTTATGGGCCTTTTGATTTACTCATTCATCATC